>NW_026571095.1:33125871-33340871 GCF_026225935.1 Boleophthalmus pectinirostris | reverse complement strand
GGAGGAGAAGAGAAAGAGAGAGAGAGAGGAGAGAAGAGGAGGGAGGAGATAACAAGGGGAGGAGAGGAGAGGAGAGAAGAGGAGAGATGAAAGACAAGAGGAGACAGGAGAAGAGAGGGCAACAAGGGCAGGAGAAAGAAGGAGAGGAGAGAGCAAAGGAAAGGAGGAGAGGAGAGTGAAGGAGAGAGGAGAGGAGACGAGAGAGCAAAGGGGAGGAGAGAGGAGAGGAGGAGGAGAGAGAGGAGAAGAGGAGAAGGTTAGGGTTAGAGGAGGAGAGAGGAGACAGGTGAGGAGAGACGAGAGGAGGAGAACAGGACAAGGAGCAAAGGAGAGGAGATAAAGGAGAAAGGAGGAGAGGGGAAAGAGAAAGAGAGGAGAGAAGAGAACAAAGGGGAGGAGATAACAAGGGGAGGAGAGAGAAGAAGAGGAGAGAGAAGAGGAGAAGAGGAGAGACGAGAGGTAAGAAGAGGAGAAAGGAGGAGAGGAGAGAGCAAGGAAAGGAGGAGAAGAAAGTGAAGGAGAGAGGAGACAGCAAAGGGGAGGAGAGGACAAGAACAGAGACAAAAGGAGACGGGAGAGGAAAGACGAGAGGAAGAGAACAGGAGAGAGAAAAGGAGAGGAGACAACAAGGGCAGGAGAAAGGAGGAGAGGAGAGAGCAAAGGAAAGGAGGAGAAGAGAGTGAAGGAGAGAGGAGAGGAGAAGAGAAGATAGGTGAGGAGAGATGAGAGGAGAAGGAGAACAGGAGAGAGAAAAGAGGAGGAGATAACAAGGACGGGAGAAAGGAAGAGAAAGAGAGCAAAAGGAAGGAGGAGGAGAGAGTGAAGGAGAGAGGAGAGGAGTGGAGGAGACGAGAAGCAGACGAGGTAAAAAAAAAACAAAAACAAAACAGCTCAACGGAGGAGGAGAAAACAAGACGAGATGATGGAGAGAAAAGGAGAGAGGAGATGAGAGGAGCGAGGGAGACGAGCGCCGGAGCAGACGGAGGTAAAAATAGCTGAACAGAAATGAGGCGGGCTCCTTTGGCCCCGAGCGAAACATGAGTCAAAGCGTTGCATCTACCGCAGCTTCTCCCACGGACTTCAAAAAAACCCCACCTCCACACGAAAGCGCCCACACCTTCTGAGGACCATCGCAACATCTCGTCTTCTGCTGCAGATTCTCCCACGGACTTCAAACCGCCACCTCCCCGGCAATCCGGTATCTCATCTTCTTCCGCGGCAGCTTTTCGTAGACACCTCCGAAAGTAGCTCCTTCTGCATCTACCGCATCATCTCACGTCCATCATCTCGTCTTCTGCTGCTCCACCAACAACTAGAACCAGAAGAACCACCTCCCAAACTCATAACTTTAAGTGCATATGTTCTCCACCTTCCTTCTTCTGCAGCTCCGCCCCGTAGGCTTCAAAATCACCTCCACAGCACCACCATCGCGAGCCAGAAGATCCACGATTGCGACCATTACAACATCTCACCGCCATCTCGTCTTCTACAGCTTCTCCCACAGACTTTAAACTACCTCCAGAAGAAGCTCCTCTCCACCTCGTCTCACCATCCCGTTGCGTCTCATCACAACATCTCATCTTCTGCTGTAGCTTCTCCCACAGACTTCAAACCACCATCTCCTCAGCACCATCTCTGCAACGGCAATCCATCAAAGTGTCTCATCTTCTTCTACAACTGCTTTCCATGGGCTTTCAAAGCACCTTCTAAACACCAACACCTCCAAAAGTAGCACCTTCTTCATCTACCACATCATCTCACGTCCATCATCTCATCTTCTGCTGCTCCACCACCAACTAAAACCTCATAAAAGCTCATTGCATTAAGCGTATATGTCCTCCTTCAATCTCATCTTCATATCTCCACCTTCCTTCTTCTGCAGCTCCACCAACATGAGCCAGAAGAACCACGGTTGCAACCATCTGCAACAACATCTCATCGCCATCTCGTCTTCTGCAGCTTCTTCCACAGACTTTAAACTACCTCCAGAAGAAGCTCCTCTCCAGCTCATCTCACCATCTCATTGTGTCTCATCACAACATCTCATCTTCTGCTGCACCACCACCAACTACACCCAGAAGAACCACCTCCCAAGCTCATAACTTTATGCATGTATGTCCTCCTGTCTTCTGCTGCTTCTTTATTTCCACAGGCTTCAGTCTCACCTCCACATCTCCACCTTCCTTCTTCTGCAGCTCCATGGAGCAAGTAAATGCAGTGTCCCCGTTACTGCAACGTAAACTTGAGTGGACATGTGTCCAAAAGACAAACCCTTTTCGGTCTTTTCATCACAACAGAATTCTCCAGCTGATCGATTAAGAAAACAGAACAGATGCTTGAGCCACCTCAGTTGGCTCCTCTCGACGTGGAGGAGCAGCAGCTCTACTCCGAGCTCCTCCCGTGTGACTGAACTCCTCACTCTATCTCTAAGGGAGCGCCCAGACACCCTGCGGAAGAAACTCATTTCAGTCATTACCCAGAGCTCATGACCATCGGTGAGAGGAGGAACGTAGATTGATCCATAAATCAAGAGCAGTAACATTATACAGACAACAAGGACTTGCCAGGAGAAAAGTTACATAATGCACCTTTAAAACAATAAGTAAAAAGATTTTGACATCTTTGGTCTTATTATTATGTAATAATAATGATGATAATTTTAATATAAAAACGTTAATGAAAATTGATCGTTAATTCTCCCGACGATCGATTAAGAAAATGTTATCGAGTGTCTATCCTTAATTATAAATACTTTTTACTTCAGCCTAAACCATTTCAGTCATGATCCATGGGATTGTAGTCGATGTTTTGTTTTGTTTTGTAGTGCTGCAAACTGACTGAATACACTACTACTACTACTACTACTACTACTACTACTACTACTACTACTACTACTGCTACTACTAAAACTACTACTGTGGCCACACCGGCTTGTTAAAGTCTGATCCCGTCAGATCTCAGAAGCTCAGCAGGTCTGGGTCTGGTCAGGACTTGGATGGAGACACTGGGAATTCCAGGAGCCACAGGGGGGCGCCAGTGGCAAAAACTGTTGTTGTGTCCTTAGGCAAGACACTTCACCCACATCGCCTAATATGAAAGTGGTGTGTGACAGGGGTTGAAGGGGCCGATGGTACAGATTGGCAGCCTCTCTTCTGTCAGTCTGCCCCAGGGCAGCCGTGGCTACAGTAGTAGTTTACCACCATTGAGTGACTGAATAATGAAGTGTAAAGCACTTTGGGCATCTTGAAAGGTGCTGTATAAATGCAATGATTCATTCATTCATTACTACTAATATACATAGAGCAGATCTGACCTGTAATGTGACCATGTGTCAGCACCTGCTCGGCTCCACGGAGTCGACTCCATGTTTAATGCCATAGTGTGGAACATTTCAGACAAAGCATTAACATTCATTTCATTTAGAAAGCAGGTGGCAGTTCCCCAACATAAAAGTGACACAGTGCAGCTTTAATTAATCTTATCTCATTCTTAAGTTTCCATTTTCGCTTTGTTTTCGCTTTGACTTTGGCTCAAGGTTAAGTCCGGATGCAGCTCTGGTTCAGTTCCGGCTAAAGTTTAGTCTTTAGTCTGGGATTCGGTCTTACTTGGACTGGACTTGGACTTAGACCGAGCCTGGGTCCACGCGCACGGACTCGGCGCGCACGGACTCGGTCTTTTCCCTCAGTCCCGCTTAATGGCGCTACTCCCACGTCCCCCTCCTGTAAATTCCATCAGTGCAGCGCAGACAGTGCCCTATAACAAGACGCCGCATAAGAAACGCGTGGGCCGAGACACACACACACACACGCGCGCGCGCACACACACCGCTGCCAGACGCACACACCGAGACGTACACGCGCGCGCGGGGGGGAGTGACGTCAGGGCGCCGGCAGCTGACTCGCGCCTCTCAGAAGCTCATCACTCTCCTCCTTCCACGCGTCGAGGACGGAGCGGAATACAAAGGACACCACCGAGGCGCGGGAGACAGACGCGGGGAGATACTTCGGGCGCAACGGTGTGTGTGTTTTTGTTTTTTATTTTTATTTTTCCTACCCGGGCGCGTTTCTGCCGCATGCGGAGGAAAACGTCGGGGGCACACGCGCGCTGGCTTTTGGCGCGGCGGTCGCACGTTTGCCGCCTGTGACGCGCGTGTTTTTGCCGCGTTGGACGGGGCTCTAAACCCGCACCGCAGCGTGGAGGAGCGGAGAGGAGCGGAGGTCTGAGGAGACACGGGGAGGGACGCTTTCGGTGTTGGTTTTTGCTCCTCGTGGCTGCTTGTGGACGCGTTAAAGGTGGAATAGACTAAAAAAAAACTAAACGAAAAAAACAATTTGACTCGAGGATCGCTGTGGAGCTCTGCGGAAGACGCTGGTTAAACAACTGGACAGGTTGCCTCCTCCTGCCTGTCATGCATCTAGTATTGGTTTAGGACTCAAGACGGGCTTGCATAGTCCTCACCTTACCCGTGTCACCATCAAGTATTTCATTTTTACGCAATCGGGTGTAGTATCTGAACTGCTTTCATTTCCTAAAAAAAAAAAACAAAAAACACACGCGTACATCACCTCACCTGTTTACGCGCCGCTCATCACCCAAGAATAGCCATGGTTCAAGTTCACCCCGCGCTATCTTCTACCCCAATTTGACAAATGCACGCGCGTCTTGTGTTCAGTCTTAGCGCGCGTAAGAGGAGGTGCCCTGCCCTATAGCCCGCGCGGCGCAGAGGACATGCGGCTAACGCTGATGACATTGGCGGGGACATAAGCGTTTCTCCGGCGCGCCCGCTCCGTCTCCACCGGCCGCGCACACTGCAGTGATCCTGTTGATAGCGGTTTGGCTCGTAGCGCTGTTGCTTTGATTCGTAAACGAGGCCCCGCGGGGAGGGGGGGGGAAAGCTCTATGCTCGTTTCGTATGCAAATATCAGAGAATGTGATCTGAACGCAGCCTATGGATAGTGCAACATTTCGAAATTGCCACGGTTTGACATTGAGTTGCAGGAATCGGGAATTGTAAGTAGAAGTAACTTAATTGTGTTCAAATCGTAACCAAAAAACGACTTGTTTTGACAGACTTTGGGTGAGGGTGGTGGTTTGTGTGCAGCCTTGACATTGAGTAGCAGGAATCCGTGGACGTTTTGAGCGGAAGTAACTTAATTTTGCACAAATTGCGAAGCAGAAAGAGCATTTCCGGGAAGGCGTTTTTTTTTTTTTAAGCCAAGGGCCGTTTTTTTTGGACGTTGCACGCGCGAAACAGTTGGTCGCGGATGTTTCAGACATGCAGGAAAGATCTAAACACGCAGATATAGGTTCAGATATATCATGCTGGAGCTCCAACGCGGAGGAGAAGACGGCGTTGCGATGTAAAAAACCGCAGAACCAGAGCGTCGGTGGCTAAATATAGTCTGGCAGTCGCTCCTTTGGGTTCTTGTCGGTTTAGGTAGAAAGTGAATCGCGAGTGACTGCAGCATTTGGAGAGCGTTAATGACTGTAAAGTTTTACTCGGAGAACCATGAATACCTTGGGGCTACTTTTAAGTCTCCAAGCACAAAAAAGTGAACATTCTAACCATATTTAACCACATATGTAAGTTTTCTTCGCAGAAATTAGGAACTGTAATCTCGTAGTTGTTTGTTATTGTACGTTTGACATATTTAAGAGTAAAAACTAAACGATTTCTGGCCCAACTGTGGACATAAGTAGTAGTAGTAGTCGTAGTTTAGTCGTTTCAGCCTTAAGGAGGAGTAGCTCGCCGTCCGCTGTCGACTCTCCCTCATGTAAACGCCGAAGGATGAAGCCTCTTTAGCTGGGGGGGGGGACACCGAGACGAGGCCATGGAGCTGTCGGAGGTGCGTTGCTCCGGGGCCAGCGAGGAGCTCTACACCATCAACAAGACCCCCAGCTCCGGACGGGCCAAGCGCCTCCTGTGGCAGAACGCGGTGCGGCACATCACCGAGCAGCGCTTCATCCACGAGCACAGCAGCCGCGACGAGGAGGAGTACGGGCCGGAGCAGGGCCAGAGGAAGGGCTCCGGGGGCCGCGCTTCGCTCAGCCATAACAACGGAGGGACCAAGGTGAGGGGAGGAGGTGGGGGCAACGACGGAGGGACCAGGGTGGTGGGAGGAGGGGGCACAGGTTCGTGAAAAAACTGTGATTGATTGCTTTAGACTTGGGGTTTATGTTTAAAGAGTCGCACCGTGTTCCAAGTGCTTTTTTTTTTGCATATATATTTATTGATTTTAAGCATTTTCAAACAAAATAATCAACAAAATAATAACACTGGCCCATTCATATATTAGACACAGATAAACCCATTTCAAAATGTAAATATCCTACTCATAATAGCTGAAATCTCAAGTCCAGTAACCAATCAAAAAAAGGTTCCCAAGTCTTCTTAAAAATATTATCCTCACGGTGAAGCTGACACGTCAGGTAATCGAGAGAAACGAAACCAAAAACCATCTTCTGCCGCTGAGTTTTATAAAGGGGTCTGGTCAGATACCTCCAACTGCGTTTTGTAAACAACATCAGGAGCGTGGACGTTTGAGAGAAAGCGTTGTGTCCAGGGCGGGGCAGTCCGGTCAGACTAAGTAAGAGGTGCTACTCACTCAGGGGAGAGTGCAGAGCGACAAGTCTGTAGTGGTTTCATTGTTGACAAAAGCGCGCGTTGCATGCTGGGAATTATTTTGGTCGGCGGCAAGAAACACTAATTCAACATGACGGACAGAGCGAGAAAGCACGTAAAGGGTATTGATCCCGGTTATTTATCCACTCTAACGGCAGAGGACCCAAGACCATTTGACCAGAAATTGGTCATAAACATCGATGGAGCCAAATCACCCTTTTCAACCCCGACAAAAGGTGGACCAAACCAAATTTCTGGTCAGAATCACCAACTACCTGGACAAATATTCACTTGGGCGATATCCACAATGACTTGGTGGAAACTCCTGGGCCATTCACAGCAGAAAAGATGAAAACCTCCAAGAGTCTCGATGTGTTGTTGAACTTGTTGGAGTCCACGGTTTGTTAGGATCTTCTACGTTTGCTCTGTGGATGTTTGAAAGCCGTTTAATTCACCGTTAGCGGTTCTTTTCACTCAGAATACGAAAAAGACATTTTCCTTCTTCCGTGCTTCTGTTTGTGCATCCGATAATGCAGCAGGAATTTACCATTATCGGGGATAAATACGCACTGTGTTTGACGCTATCGTGTTTCTTGCCTCCGACCAAATTATTTCCCAGCAGCAACGCGGGCTTTTAATAACAATGACGTCAGCTGAAAGTCGCCTATATGTAGAGACAACAACATGAAGTGTGGGTCCATCCAAGTGATTTGTACCCAGAGCCTAGAATATGGTACCACCTAGTGCCTCCGCTCAATTTCATTTCTCTTCAGGGACTAGGCCAGGAATCAAAATACACTAGACGGTTCGCAAAAATCCCGGAAGTGTGAGTTCGGGCTCCAGCCAATCAGCGAAGAGCCATATATTCTGTGTTGTCAACGATTCCCAAGATCGAGGATTTAAAGCCGGAACAAAGAGAATGTTTGGTGAATTTCATCAAGGGGAAAGACGTTATTGTCCTTCTTCCTACGGGATTTGGGAAAAGCTTAATATACCAGTTATTTACACATTACATACGTTACAACCAAATAGCAGCGATTGGTTAAAAAAAAAAAGTACCCGCCTACAGTCGAGCGAACGAAGCCTAATGCTGCGAGGTCAGACAGTTTCTACGAAGTGAAACCGGCTGATGAATCAGGCTAAGAATATGATGGTTTCAAATTTACTGTCAAAATTAGATTTAAATTAACAGGACAAAATATGAAACCAAAACAAAGGTTCTACAATGTTTATCTGTATTAGAACTATAATGTTATTATTAGTATTATTATTAATTAGGGATTTCTTGGACAATTAATTTGTTGTTTGTTTCTTAAGTTACCACATCATCATCATCATCATCATCATCTTTATTCTGGACTCTTGGTCCATTTAAAAAACAGACAAGGACAGTGACAATACAAAACAATAAACATTCATGTTTTTAAAAGACAGCCACACCAGTGTCTCCACATGTTGGACTGATCTTATTGCACTGAATCTCAAATTTGTGAGTGACATTATTATTTCATTGTCTGATTTGTTCAGGCTGCAGATAAAACTGTACATTAAAATTCTTAGCGCAGCTTGCAAAGTGTTCAGTCGAGCAGTAACAAACATTTCAGTCGCACTCGTCCATCGTGGTCTCCTCAATAGACACATGTCAAGGTAATTTTTAATTCTCTATTCTCTATCCACATTAGTTATTACCACATTAATACCTGTTCATTCTGAGGTCAAAATGGTTTATAGAACAGAACAAACTGACAGAAGTGAGGCTCAATCTGCACCATCGGCCCCTCCGACCACCACCTGTACTCACACACACCACATTCATACTGGGCAATATGGGTGAAGTGTCTTGCCTAAGGACACAACAACAGTTTGTTTCCACTTTGGGACCTGGCATTCCCAGTGTTCTCCATCCACGTACTACTCAGCCTGATTCATCAGCTGGTTTCACTACGTTTCTCTTCGTAGAAACTGTCTGACCTTGCAGTGTTAGAATGAAAGAGTTTATTTTTGTTTTAAAGGTGCATTGGCAAAGGAGAAATTCAGTTTGTCGAGTGGACAAAAGTTTATTTGGTCTGGTTTATTTGCTTTGCCTGAAATGTTCTGGCCTGCTTCATTAGCCAGTTTCACTTTGTAGAAACCGTCTGACCTCACAGCATTAGAATTTGTTTGCTTGACATTAGGCAGGTACTTTTTTTTTATTTAACCAATCGCTGTTATTTGGTCGTGACGTATGTAATGCGCCGCCAACGCGGTTAACTGGCATATTAAGCTTTTCCCAAATCCTGTAGGAAGAAGGACAATAACGTCTTTCCCCTTGATAAAATTCACCAAACATTCTCTTTGTTCCGGCTTTAAATCCTCGATCTCGGGAATCGTTGCCAACACAGAATGTATGGCACTTATGGGGTTCTTGTAAACCATCTAGAGTATTTTGATTCCTGACCTAGTCGCTGGAAAGAAATGAAATTGGGCGAAGGCACTAGGTGGCACCGGCCTGGCTAATAAAACATACAGTCTCTATGGAGAATGTCCTCAAGTGTGGTTTTAACTTTTTTTTTTTTTTTTTATTCAGACAACAGAATATAACACTTAAAAAACAAAACACAAAAACACAGAGCAACACCCACAACAAATACAAAACAACAAAAACTGCCCACCCTCAACTAGAGGTGTGCAAAACTATCAAAATGTCGGAATATGTCGTATCGTTTAATGTGATGAGACAGTATCAATATCAGGGGCTTTGAAATTGTCAGTCGTCGAATAGTCAATCTGCACCACAAGCACTCGCACACACCGCATTCAGACTAGGCAATGTGGGTGAAGCGTCTTGCCTAAGGACACAGCAACAGTTTTTGTCACTTGCTCCACTTTCGGACTTCTCATTCCCTGTGGTCTCCATCCACGTACTACCCAGGTCCAGCCCTAACAAACCTGTATTTGCTCTTGTGTTGATGTCGGTGTGGAGCGTTTTGCTTTTGCTCTGCATGGGGGAGAATCATGCTGCGGTTCGTATCTGTCTCATGGATAAAGCTAAAGACGATGCATGTCTGAATACACCTGTCAGTGTGTATATCTGAGCGCACCTGTCAGTGTGTATATCTGTGTGCACCTGTCAGTCCGATGGCGTCTTGTACCCAGCGGAGCGCGGAGGACGACCAGTGAGCCGCCTCCGCCACAGAGCAGAGAGACCAGTCCCCTTTACAATCTGTTACAGTCCAAACGTGTCTGGAATGTACGGAAGCCGAGAGGGGTCGCAGCAAACGCAAACGCCGCAACAACTACAAATGCGACAACACAACAAAAAGTCACAACACACCAAAAAAAAGCCACAACACACCAAAAGAAAAGTCTCAACACACCAAAACAAGTCACCACAGAAATAACCGCGGGACTCTATTTTAATGCAAACGCCACAAAAAATACAAACGCCACAACACAAACGCAAAAGCCACAACACATCAAAAAGCCACAACACATCAAAAAGCCACAACACATCAAAAAGCAACAACACATTAAAAAACCACAACACATAGAGTCCCGCGGTCACTTCCGTTGTGGCTTTGTAATGTGTTGCGGCATTTGGATTTGTGTTGTTTCTTTCGGCGTTTGTATTAAAATAGAGTCCTGCAGTCATTTCCGTTGTGGCTTTTTTTTTGGTGTGTTGTGGTTTTTGTTGTGTTGTGTTTTTTTTGTTTTTTTTTTTTGGTATGTTGTCACATTTTTTTTTTTTTGGTGTGTTGTGGCTTTTTTGGTGTTTTGTGGCTTTTTTTTGGTGTGTTGTGACTTTTTTGTGTGTTGTGGCTTTTTTAGTGTGTTGTGGCTTTTTTTTTGGTGTGTTGTGGCTTTTTTGGTTTGTTGTGGCTTTTTTAGTGTGTTGTGACTTTTTTAGTGTGTTGTGGCTTTTTCTTTCGGTGTGTTGTGGCTTTTTTGGTGTTTTTGTGGCTTTTTTTTTTTTTTTGTGTGTTGTGTGTGTGTTTTTGTGTGTTGTGGCTTTTTTAGTGTTTGTTGTGGCTTTTTTAGTGTGTTGTGACTTTTTTAGTGTGTTGTGACTTTTTTAGTGTGTTGTGGCTTTTTCTTTTGGTGTGTTGTGACTTTTTTGTTGTGCTGTGACTTTTTTTGGTGTGTTGTGGCTTTTTTTTGTTGTGCTGTGACTTTTTTTGGTTTGCTGTGACTTTTTTTGGTGTATTGTGACTTTTTTTTGTTGTGTTTTGACTTTTTTGTTGTGCTGTGACTTTTTTTTGGTTTGTTGTGGCTTTTTTTTTTTTGGTGTGTTGTGGCTTTTTGTTGCGTTGTCTTATTTGTATTTGTTGCGGCGTTTGCGTTTGTTGTGACCCCTCTCAGCTTCCGTAGGAGTGGGACCATAGAACAAACTTGAAACGGTCCATTTGTATCACGTGTCTCTCAAACGCAGAAGACGTCTCCTCCCCAAAACTCCATCACTTCTTTTCCCTTCGATAAATAAATAAGAGTTTGGTGTTTAGATTGTTGATTCTTCTCACTCTTCTTTGCTCTAATTGCCCCTAATTGAAGTGTGCGCCGCTTGTATGTTTTGACACAAACAGAGCTCAGTGTGATCGGTCTAAGAGGTATTCAACCTGACTGTAATCAAGGCAGTCTTCAGTGATGTGACATAGTACTTGAAATCACCAGTGTTGGGGAGGTGACTTTTAAAATGTATTCCCCTACAGATTACAGATTACATACCCCAAAATGTAGTTAGTCCAGCATGATTTAGACCTGTTAAATCCTGTTTTAGACCTGGTTTAGTCTTGGTTTAGTCCCGGTTTAGACCTGGTTTAGTCCTGGTTTAGACCTGGTTTAGACCTGGTTTTAGAGGTCCTGGTTTAGATCTGGTTCAGACCTGGTTTAGACCTGGTTCAGACCTGGTTTAGTGGTTTAGGTTCATGGTTTAGACCTGGTTTAGTCCTGGTTTAGACCTGGTTTAGTCCTGGTGGTTTAGTCCTGGTTTAGTGGTTCCTGGTTTAGTTTAGTCCTGGTTTAGACCTGGTTTAGACCTGGTTCAGTCCTGGTTTAGACCTGGTTTTGTCCTGGTTTAGATCTGGTTTAGTCTTGGTTCAGTCCTGGTTCAGTCCTGGTTTAGATCTGGTTTAGTCTTGGTTCAGTCCTGGTTTAGTCCTGGTTCAGTCCTGGTTTAGACCTGGTTCAGTCCTGGTTTAGATCTGGTTTAGACCTGGTTTAGACCTGGTTCAGTCCTGGTTTAGACACTGGAAATCACAGAGCCTATACTTGCACTCTGATGATTCATTGAAAAAAAAAAAAAAAAAAAATGCAGATTTATTAGTTGCAGCCTTAAATACAACCACACTGAGCCCAGGCAGAGGTTGTCACTTGACTGTTTGAACCCGAGGGACAGATGAGTGAGAACAGTGAGGAGTTTATTAAAGGGACAAACTTGGAGCCAGGAGCTAAAGACTGCGGTGATGAGAGGAAGACGGAGAGATCGTCCCGGAGTCGTTCTGGAGAGCGGACATTTATGACTCAGCTTCTCAAACGGACGGCTGATTTCATTTCGTGTAATTGCATAAAAGGATGATTATAAGTGCATTGAAGGGGAACAGACTGCCACCCGATGACATCACGAGGTGGTGTTTTAGCGCGGAGTGGGAGGAAAAACGCAAAACTACCCAGACATCGAGTCAACTTTCTCCAGCTAAACTCTGACAAGACTGAAGTCATAGTGTTTGGTCCACGGAAACAAAGGGACAGTGTCAGCAGTCACCTCCAGTCTCTCTCTCTAAAACCTTCAAATCAGGCAAGAAATCTAGGGGTAATAATGGACTCAGACTTGAACTTTAACAGCCACATCAAATCAATAACATCTGCAGCCTTTTACCATCTAAAAAACAGAGCAAAAATCAAAGGTTTACTGTCTAAATCAGACTTGGAGAAACTTATCCATGCGTTTGTCTCCAGTAGGTTAGATACTGTAATGTTCTGCTCACTGGTCTCTCCAAACGAGCTGTGAGACGCTGCAGAACATCCAGAACATCCAGAACATCCAGAACATCCAGAACATCCAGAACATCCAGAACATCCAGAACGCTGCAGCTCGGGTCCTGACTCGAACTAGGAAGTACGAGCACATAAGTCCTGTGCTCAGGTCTCTGCTCTGGCTCCTGTGGCTCAGAGACTTTAAAGCAGCTCTGCTTGTACAAGTGTCTCCATGGCCGAGCACCAAAGTCCATCTGTGACATGTTAGTGTCATATGAACATCTCACACTCTGAGGAGCTCAGGGACCAACTCCTGCTGGTGCCCAGAGTCACGACTAAACAAGGGGAGTCAGAGTTTCAGGTTCATGCACCTAAAACCTGGAACAGTCTGAACATGTGAGACAGACTCTAAATCCAGACTCAAAACATTTCTGTTTAACTGTGCATATGACTGAAAGGTTTTCATTCCGCTCTCTTCTCTCCAATTTATGTCTCTCTTTTTTAATTTTAATCTTCATGATTATTTATGTTTTGATTTGTTTTTATTATGATTTTAATGTATTTCTTATTCTGTAAAGCACTTTGAATTACTTTGTGTACGAATTGTGCTGTACAAATAAACTTGCCTTGTTTGTGTCCTGACATGCCACAGAACTAGTCAGGCTTCAGCACTCAATTTCATTTCTCTCTAGCATCTAGGTCAGGAATCAAAATACACTAGATGGTTCACAAAACCCCTGGTGCAAGTTCGGGCACCAGCCAATCAGCGAAAAGCCGTATATTCTGTGTTGTCAACGATTCCCGAGATGGAGGATTTAAAGCCAGAATAAAGAGAATGTTTGGTGAATTTGATCAAGGGGAAAGACGTTATTGTCCTCCTTCCTACGGAGTTTTGGGAAACGCTTTAATCAACCAGTTAGCCCCGTTTGCAGCGCATTACATACATCAAAACCAAATAGCAGCGATTGGTTAAATGATAAAAAGTATCGCCAACCGTCGAGCGAACGAATCCTAACACTGCGAGAATCAGGCTACCACAGAACAAGCGTTATAGAACATTTTTGCAAACAGAAGTGTCAATTTTAAGATCCTTAAAGCTGCCATCTTCAATTAGACCTAATTATAACTTTTTGGCAAATAATAACACATCTGCATCTTGTAATTTGTAGATTTAAAAAAAATATATATTTATATGAAGTATTTATATGTATTTAATGTATTGTATTTAATTGTTCTATGAGGTATTTACATTTTGTCACATGACAGTCAATCAAACTTTATTTATAGAGAGCTTTCCATACAAAAAAAAAAAAAAAAAAAAAAAGCGATTTTTTTTTTTTATTTCACCCCCCTCCCTCCACACAGCTCAGCTAAACAGTTTGGTCTTGAGATTACGATCTGTGACATAACCATCTGGAATGTGACATAGCTTCTTACAACTCACTATCTGGAATCTGGAAACTTGTACTAACTGTCTGGAAACTGGGACGCTGACTAAGCTCGAGCTCTTAAAGACACAAAAAAATGATTTGTGTTAAAGTACGAAAAGCTGACAGAGAGCGCCGCGTTTTCACAGAGCAGTGGACGACCGATTATTTTTCTGTTCAGTGTAAGGACCGTCACTGTCAGGAGCGATAATGTGGCCCTGAGAGAAAAGAAGCTTGGTGATCCCTGATTTAGACAGACCCACTCCCGTTGTATTCTCACATAACACCACTAGAGGTCATCTACATTACTGTTGTTTGAGAAGGGGTGGGTACGATGGGCCAGTGGAGAAGGTTTCACATCTGCCGTATTTTTAGGTTTATTTAATAGTACACGTATTTTCATGAAGTCTTTGTGTAATACTTGACATAAGCACTTTGGTACACTTGCGATGTGTTTTTGATCGTGGTTAATCTTTCCTCACATGTGACACGTACAGATCATGTTGTATCTTGTTCCTCTCAGGTGTTTCCAGAGCGCACGTCCGACCTGGGCTTCCTCCAGATCGACTGCGCTCCCACAAACTCGGACTTCTTCCTGAACTGGGGCTACTCGTACCGCGGCGTTATCTTCCCCACGCTGCGCAACGCCTTCAAGTCCCGTGACCTGGAGCGCCTCTACCAGCGCTACTTCCTGGGCCAGCGGCGCAAGTCTGTGGTGGTCATGAACCTTCTGGACGTGGTCACCAAGCTCACGCTGCTGGTGCTCCATCTGACCCTGGCGTCCACGCGCATGGACCCGGTGAAGGGGGCGCTGCTGGGCTTCTTCACGGGCATCGAGGTGGTGGTGTGTGCCTTGGTGGTGGTGCGGAAGGACGCGGCGTCGCACAGTTACCTGCAGTACAGCGGCGTGGTGACCTGGGTTGTCATGACGACGCAGATCCTGTCGGCCGGGCTGGGGTACGGCCTGCTAGGCGACGGGGTTGGTTACGTGCTCTTCACGTTGTTTGCCACCTACAGCATGCTGCCCCTGCCCCTCACCTGGGCCATCGCCGCCGGGCTGTTCACCTCCACTCTGCACATCCTGGTCCAGATGTTTCTGTCACGCACAGCCACACTGTCCACCAACCAGGTAAGACACGCTCACTGGACCAGGGCTTTTGTCTGTAGATCGTTGGTCCTCCAGGGCTTTTGTCTGCACTGTGTGTGAATGTGGAGTTTGATGAAGGCATGAAGTTGGTTTGATGTGGAGAGTTGCTCTGTCTGAGTGAGGACCTGCTTGTCTGAAGTTTGTTTTATGCTGATTCTGTGCTTCTGTGTTCACTGCAGCTTTGGTCTGAAACACACACATTTTATTGCTCAGTTAATGGCCGTTCATAATAATAATAATAATGTGTTACACTTGTAATGCACTTTACAGGCCTGTCGAAGCCTCTCAAAGCTCTACACTGTCTTTATTCTTTCACTCCATACACAGCAGCAGCAGAACTTTTACTGTAGCCACAGCTGCCCTGGGGCAGACTGATGGACATGTTACGATATCCAAATCTCACAGTACCATATTATTGCGGTATGAGCCTCACGGTACAGTATTTATGTGCAATATTGTGGAAACACTTGCAGTGTTTTACAGAAGGACTCGCGAAGGACTCATGGTGTTATAGAAGGACTCACGGTGTTATAGAAGGACTCACGGTGTTATAGAAGGACTCACGGTGTTATAGAAGGACTCACGGTGTTATAGAAGGACTCACGGTGTTGTAGAAGGACTCACGGTGTTATAGAAGGACTCACGGTGTTATAGAAGGACTCACGGTGTTGTAGAAGGACTCACGGTGTTATAGAAGGACTCACGGTGTTATAGAAGGACTCACGGTGTTATAGAAGGACTCACGGTGTTATAGAAGGACTCACGGTGTTATAGAAGGACTCAGGTAGAAGGACTCATGTTGTTATAGAAAGACTCACGGTGTTATAGAAGGACTCACGGTGTTATAGAAGGACTCACGGTGTTTATAAGACTCACGGTGTTAGAAGGACTACGGTGTTATAAAAGGACTCAGGTGTTATAGAAGGACTCACGGTGTTATAGAAGGTCACGGTGTTATAGAAGGACTCACGGTGTTTATAGAAGGACTCACGGTGTTATAGAAGGACTCATGGTGTTATAGAAGGACTCACGTGTTATAGAAGGACTCACGGTGTTATAGAAGGACTCAGAAGATAGAAGGACTCACGGTGTTATATTTATGAAGGACTCACGGTATAAAAGGACTCAGGTGTGTTATAGAAGGATAGAAGGACTCGGTGTTATAGGTGTTAGAAGACTCACGGTGTTATAGAAGGACTCACGGTGTTGTAGAAGGACTCACGGTGTTATAGAAGGACTCATGGTGTTTTATAGAAGGACTCATAGTGTTATAGAAGGACTTATGTTGTTATAGAAAGACTCATGGTGTTATAGAAAGACTCATGGTGTTATAGAAGGACTCATGGTGTTATAGAAGGACTCATGTTGTTATAGAAGGACTCATGTTGTTATAGAAGGGCTCAATTTTTTTATAGAAGGGCTCACGGTGTTATAAAAGGACTACCCCTGTCTCCTTATCTTCTTCAGCGGTCATAGTCTTAGGCAAACTAAAATGCATCTCGGCTTAAAAGCAGCAGGGGCATCATGCGGGGCATCACGGGGGGCATCACAGGGGGGGCATCACGGGGGGTATCACGGGGGGGGGGGGGCATGCAGTGTGTCTGTTCTGCTTTCCTCTTTATCCATAGATTGCTGTTGTTAATGCAAGTGTGGAAAGCAAACTGTGAATCAGGTGATGTAGCGCAAAGGATCATGGTTTATGTAGTTGTATTTTAAATGTTAAAATCTCTAAATCAATCCCACCATAATGTCCATAAAAGCCCCTCACACCTGATCAAAGTCCTGTTGCCTCCCACTAACAGAGTAGAGCATTTTTTTTCAGGAGTGCAGTTGGGCAAAAGCTCCTTAACCCAGTTTTCCAATTTCCAATGTTTTAAAATGCACTTTTAGTCTGGGTCGCAGCCAGTAGTATGAAATATTTATGTTAATTATGGTTTATGAGCAACCAGAGAACTGAATCGCCCTTTGGGTTTAATAAAGTTTTTGATATGTTTTAGCTGATATCAGTTTCAGTCATGCAGTGTCATAAAATCCAACTTTTTCCAACTCAGTCTCCAAAGCAAGTCCACACACACGTCATATTATTTTTCTGCTGACACAAACGATTATTTAGCGCATAAATACATGCTGTTTAATACCAAAAAGAGACCACAGCAATACTGAGGCAAGTCTGCAGCATGAAATTGCGATAACACACACACAAAAAAAAGCAAGGCTGCCAATCGCACCATCAGCCCTTCTGACCCCTTTGAATACTCACACACACCACATTTATAGTAGGCAAAGTGTCTGGCTTAAGGACACAACAACAACTTTGACCACTTTGAGACACCAGCTCGTCCTAAGATCCACTTTCCTCCTGTTGGTCAGTCTTTGTCATCCTTAGTTGATTGACAGGCGAGTTTTCAGAATTGCCATCACAAACTATTATTTCTGTTATATTTTTGGTTTGTTTTTATGTTTATTACCATTTATAACAGGATATATCAGCTTGTTCTTTTTGTTTTGTTTATATTAACTTTAAATTTGGGGCCTTAGTGCGTGTTAAGTTTCGGGATAAACTCCTGTAGTGCCGTTTCAGCACCAGGAGCTGTCCACCTCCACTTCCCTCTATCTTTCTCTTTCTTTCTCTTTCTTTCCCCCTCTCCCTCCCTCACATATGTCCCATTCACCAGGCCTGCACTCTCAGCTCCTGCACTACCAACACTTGAGTGCTCATGTTTATTTGGCCCGTTCCTCAGTGACAAATATTCAGTGTGAGAGAGCCTGTCACAATAACACTACCGACATGGGCCAATATGCACGCCTTTTCATGGAACGGTGTAAAAAGAAGAAGAAGAAGAAAAAAAAAAAAGAAAACATTGCAGATTTTTTAGCTACAATATTTTTTTGTTGTGGTCCAGTCTGTGTCCGTGTGTCATCCCCAGTTTGTCATCCGCCGCATCTGTCGAGTTACGAGGGAAATAGAGAAGACGTGCTGCTTAAAGGTCCTACGTTATGCACAACTGACTCAAAAAAATAAAGAGAAAGAGTCGAGAATCCCAGATCTGAACTGTAACTTGGCCTGGTGGGATCGACTTGAAAGAGTCACGTGAGGTTCATCCTGTTTTCTGATTGGATAATCGACTTGAGAACTAAAATTTCTCATGTTTTTGTAATGAAATCAGTATCAGTAAAGGCTATATTTGATTTGAGCATGTTTACCTTTTACACAGGTTGGTTTTGTAAAGTTTTCAGGAAAGGCTGCCACAAACTACAGGAGAATTTGACCGATTTTAGCTGCGATTTGCCCCATTTCTCCCCAAATTTGAGGAGGCGTGACCCAACTTTGTGTCTTCGGTTATGTTTACACTGAAACGAATCATCATATCGGAAACTATTTGTGTCCAGACACGTTGTTTCTGTGTCCTCAAGCCTTCCCTATCCACACAGTTTTGCATGTATTTGTTTACGTTTGACAGAAATGAAACTTAAAACCACATGGCTAATTTGCATAAACTCAAAGCTCAAAAAACAGCTCTTTCCTTGTGCTCTGATGTGGTTCAGCTTCTGTCAGACTAAAGGACACGACTCAGTGGAATATGTTCTGCTAACCGTGTCTGAAGTTGCAGCAGCCGATTTCAAGCTGAGGAAGATGTTTCCCGTTTGTCTCTGGTTTGTTTAAGCTGTTTTCTGCAATAGTGTCACATGACCAATGTCACGAACCCAGCGAATCAGGAAGGTGCAAATCACAGTGGCCCAATAAGGACGAGACTGGAGCTTCTACATCAGCGTATCAGTGTTTTCAGGCGTCCACACAGTGCTGGATCAGATCTGTACTCAGATGAATTCGTGGGAGCTGTCGGCACCAGATCGTTCCGTCTCCGGAGCCGTTTTCGTTGCGGATGCAGTGTTCGTTCACAGTAATCCCATGGACTCGAATACGTACTAGTGTGGACGGGGCCTTCGTGTACGATTTTGAAGCTGCTGCGCTTCTCGTGTGTGTGTGTCTGACTCTGAGCTGCTCTGTCAGATCAAACCACCAAACATCAGCAACACTACAATAACAGTGAATAACGGGTCATAGCAAAAATAATGAGGCAAATTTATTCCTCATCTCTTGTAAAGTGGTCAATTTAAAGTCCAACATCTCATCCACATTATCCAAAGGAATTGTCCTCTGCAAATAATGACACTCAGTCCACAAAACAGTGCAGTTAATTCAGTTTGAAGTGTTATTTAAAAGTAAAAAGGTGAGAGTAGTTCCGCAGGTTTGTCTGTTTATATCCACACAGCTCACGGATCGAGGTGAAGCTGCAGATTTGGATAGTGACTCTTCTTTATCGCCAACCTTTTATCCTTTAAAAATCCTGTATCTGAAGTACTGCACCACATTTCACAAATAATAATAACACAGTTTTGACTTGTATCTAAACTAGAAGTGCAGAGCTCAGAACTTTTTGAACATTATGAGTCTCAAAGTGAGTGGTTTTACTGTAGACAGGAACACTTTTTTGCTTTTAAAATACCTTGACAAGATTTTGGTGTGAATTATTATGTCATAATCCCAAGAATTCAAGTAAAGAACATATAACTTCATGTTGTCTGTGCTGAAATGAATCATGGGATATGTAGTTCCCGATGTTTACGAGCTGTTGCTACTATAAAAAATGCATTTAAGCAAAGGAACGGTATTATTGTTAGACTTTTGATGATACGATACAACAATGTTTCGGTTATTGTTACATCTCTAGTCTGTGCTCTTTGTTGCACTTTTAAAAATCATTCAAGACCAAAAAAAATCCTGTAGTGTGCGCCGGGCTTTAGTTGAATAAAATTAAAATAAAAAATCGTACATACAGTTCCTTTAAAGTCAACAAAGGACATTATAGTTGTCAAAAGTTTGGAAAATCTTACTAAAACTACAAAACTAGACACTCATTGGAACAGTTGTGGTTAATTACTATGGCAACAGTCCTCATTTTAGATCATTCTCAAACCTTTAGAGAGTCTACAACATATCACCGCCCTCCCTCAGTGTGCAGCGCCCCCTGTTGGCCGCGCTGCTGCTTGTGTAACCGTTTGTTCCAAGTCTAAGTCCAGATCCTCAGCGAGAGTCCCTCCTGCGCCTTTGCTGCCGCGTCTCGCCTCAAATGAAAGCTTTTACAAAGAGTCGTGTCCATAGCAACAGTCGCCAGGGACCAAAAGGACGGCTTCAATGCCTCCCGCCGCCAATCGCACGCAGCCTCCAAAACACACGATCGCTCCCGTCCGCAGAGGTCAGCTTCTAAAGAAAGCACCGAGGCTCATGTGGCAGGGGCAGATTTGGCAGAGACTCAAGGTTTGGTTTGATTTTTAAGGAGACGGGTTGTGCTGAAAGTGTCTAAAGCCATAATCTTTCTCTTCAGCTTTAGCTCGGCTGTGGTCAGTGGTCCGTGTCTTGAGTGCTCGTGCATTGTCCTGTGGGAAAGATGTTAAGACTAATGAACTCCTCCATGTTTCTGTGCGATTTGAAATGTTAAAACAAATTTTCAAATATGCAAAATAATCATGAAACAGTGTGATCTACTTCAAACAAACGACACTTACGGTCCCAGTACGTAACGTTTCGTCCTAAAACAGATAAGTATGTTCTGTGTGTGTGTTTTTTAGTGCAACAAATGCTTATGTCCTCACTGTGAGAAGGCTCGCATCCGCAAACCTGATTTGGTCTCTTCCTAGCCTGATTCATCAGTCAGTTTCACTCCGTAGAAAGCATTAGGATTCGTTCGCTTGACGTTAGGCGGGTGCTTTTTTTTATTTAACCAATCGCTGCTGTTTGGTTGTGGCGTATGTACCGTATTTTCCGCACCATAGGAAGCGCTCTTCAGCCTCCAACCCCATCACAAAATGGCCGCGCGCCCCGCAATCCAGAGCGCCCTGTACACGAATCCACACTTCAGTAAACTACAAAGCCGCACCACCCGCAGAACACGCAAACACACACGGGGCAGACAGCGACCGCGCGGCGAAAAACACCCACAGACACACTCATCACTCCACGCCGACGAGGAACGGAACGGAGGAACGAACCGAAAAAAGCGAGCGCAACGTGCCACTTCTAGACACGACTGAACAACCGAGTCACCGCGAACACGCCGACAATCCGTTGGTCCCAGACAGCACCCTCCCTACACGCCACAACTGAACAAAGCCCAGAGTCACCGTGAACGCGACAAACAAACAAAACCACTGACCCATCCAACTGTTGGGTTTATTTTACGTAGACCATTTAATGACAGTGCGTCTTAGGGCTGGGCGATATGGATAAAAAAATATATCTCGATATATTTAGCTATATCTCGATATACGATATATATCTTGATATATGTTCAAGAAAAAATAACCCCCTAAAACTGAAAACTGCAAACACAAATCTGCCAAATTCCACAATGTCTTTTTTTTTTTTAATTGAAGTGTAAGAGGTCAGCAGTTCATATAGGAACATTTATATTATTTACATCTAAAACAAGTCTAAAACCAGGTCTAACCCAGATCTAAAACAGGACTAAAACTAGGTCTAAGATAGGTCTAAGCTAGATCTAAACCAGGTCTAAAACAGGATTTAACGTGTCTCCTCGTCTTCTATCAATAATATTTTTAATTTGGTTCAGTAAAGTCTGGGCTTTTCATTTTCTTTTAGCAGATAAAACATCTCATGTTGCGATATCCTCGTCTTTGCTTCTCTACAGCAAATCAAGTAATCCAAAGTATTCAGATAACGTTACTCACTTTAAGTAATTTAATGGATTATGTTACAAACTACATTTTGGGGTATGTAATCAGTAATCTGTAGGGGAAAATACATTTTAAAAGTCACCTTCCCAAGACTGATGGGATGTAATACTTATTTTCTTATACTTGTTCTGATACAGTGCAAGATCATTCTAAAGGTTCATTTCTGTCCCGTCAAATGGACTTTTTTAGTTTCAATACCTGCACAAATGAGGATCTAGTTTCAATATGAGTTTTAGTCTTTTTGATACTTTTGACGACCTTAACGCAAGCCGGAGCCCTCTTCACTTTTCAGCTCATTGCGAACTCTCAAGAACAAGCTTTTGAAACTCTCTGACAGAATTTTTAGCCGTCTCCTTTGACAGTTTGTGACGGTGAAGCGGCGGTTCTGAGCAGCTGAAAGGCCGTAAAAGCCCGTCGACAGAGATGTTTCACAGAGATGACAGCCTCCAGACTCAGCGTGACGAGACCTCCTGAGCACGTTCCCTCGGAGAGACGAGCTGTGGGTCAGAGAGTCGGAGAGACGGGCAGCAGCCTGGAGCACTCAGACCCTCTCAGGAGCCGTCTGCTGGGCTCGATAAAACTCCCACCCACTGCACCCACACCCACACTCACATCCAGAAACTTTCATGAGCTGTCTGCTGAGCACAATAAACCTCCATCCACTGCACCCAGTATGCCCATGCCCACACCCACATCTACACATACACTCACGCCAAACCCACGCCCACACTCACTACGCCCACACCCACTGCGCCCACACACTCATATTTACGCCCACAGCCGCTATGCCCACACTCACATCTACTATGCCTGTGCCTACATGTATGCTCACACTCACATCTACTATGCCTGTGCCTACATGTATGCCACACTCACATCTACTATGCCTGTGCCTACATGTATGCCCACACTCACATCTACTATGTCTGTGCCTACATGTATGCCCACACTCACATCTACTATGTCTGTGCACATGTATGCCCACACTCACATCTACGCCCACACTCACATCTACGCCCACACTCACATCTACTATGCCTGTGCCTACATGTATGCCCACACTCACATCTACTATGTCTGTGCCTACATGTATGCCCACACTCACATCTACGCCCACAGCCACTATGCCCACACTCACATCTACGCCCACACTCACATCTACGCCCACAGCCACTGTGCCCACACTCACATCTACGCCCACACTCACATCTACGCCCACACTCACATCTATGCCCACACCCACATCTACGCCCACACTCACATCTACGCCCACACTCACATCTACGCCCACAGCCACTATGCCCACACACTCACATCTACGCCCACACTCACATCTACGCCCACAGCCACTGTGCCCACACTCACATACGCCACACACATCTACGCCCACACTCACATCTACGCCCACACTCACATCTACGCCCACAGCCACTATGCCCACACTCACATCTACGCCCACAGCCACTGTGCCCACACTCACATCTACGCCCACAGCCACTATGCCCACACTCACATCTACGCCCACACTCACATCTACGCCCACACTCACATCTACGCCCACAGCCACTATGCCCACACTCACATCTATGCCCACACTCACATCTACGCCCACAGCCACTGTGCCCACACTCACATCTACGCCCACACTCACATCTATGCCCACACTCACATCTACGCCCACAGCCACTATGCCCACACTCACATCTACGCCCACACTCACATCTACACCCACACTCTTATCTACGCCCACACTCACATCTACGCCCACACTCACATCTACACCCACACTCACATCTACGCCCACACTCACATCTACACCCACACTCACATCTACGCCCACACTCACATCTACGCCCACACTCACATCTACGCCCACACTCACATCTACACCCACAGCCACTATGTCCACACTCACATCTACACCCACACTCACATCTACGCCCACACTCACATCTACGCCCACACTCACATCTACGCCCACACTCACATCTATGCCCACACTCACATCTACGCCCACAGCCACTATGCCCACACTCGCTACGCCCACACTCGCTACGCCCACACTCACATCTTCACCCACACTCAGCCCCTCTCATGACCTCTATGCTGGGCACGATAAACCTCCACCCACTATGCCCCCATCCACACCCATGTCCACACTCACGACCCACACCCGCATCCACGACTCACGTCCACGACCCACACTCACGCCCGCACTCGCGCCCTCTCCCACGTCCATGCCTACGCTCACACAAGCTGTCTGCCGGGCACAATAACGGTCCACACCCACACCTGAGCTCACACCCACACTCACATCTACGCCCACGCCCACACACACTCACACGGACTGTCTGCAGGGCACAACAAACCCACACCTTCACTCACACCTACACTTAAGCCCACACTCGGCCTCTCTCATGAGCCGTCTGCTGGCCACCACAAACCTCCACCTCTTAGACTCAGACTTACTTAGACTTGGATATTATTTGGACCAAGACACCCCGCCTGCACCGCCCTGCGCGCAAGCTGTCTGCTGGGCACAACGCACCTCCACCCACAGCGATACATCAGTGGTCGGGCTTGGATGTAACAAGACTCTTTACAGGCTGATTTTGACCTAGAAAATCTCATAGTGTTTGACTTTTTATTCATACAAAGCAGCTCAGACACTATTCTCTTGTGTAATAAAGAAATAAATGTGTAATTGGTATCGGTTAACATCGAGCATCGACTATTTAAAGTTAAATAATCTATATGTTTTACCTACTGCGTCTGAAAGGCTGGCTGAAATGCAGAGGACAATTTCTCTTTTACAAAACGAAAAAATAAAAAAAATATAAAATAAAAAGCTGGCTCGTTTCATCCCTGCCCGCACCCACACTCAGCTGGGCACAACACATCTCTGCCACGCCCACACTGGCATCAACCGCTAATATCAGGGTGCACACGGAGAGAGAAGAGAGAGGAAGAAAAAGAAGAGAGAGGTGGAAGAGGGAGGGAGAGGCTGTCCGGAGAAGACGACGAAAAGAAAAAGAGAGAGAAGAGGAGGGAGGTGAGAGGAGAAACAGACAGAGCGAGGAGTGAGAAAAAAAAAGAGAAAAGGAAAAGGAGAAAGAGCGAGAAAGGAGGGACAGAGAGGAGAGGAAGAGGAGGAAGAGGAGGAGGGTGGGTCGGTGCTAAGAGCTCCAAAAGCCTGTGAAAAGAGCAGACTTAATTAAATATTGAAAGAGAGAGAGAGGGAGAGTCTGGTGACCGAGGTCAGACAGACACTCAGAGGGCAAAGAGACTCGACCAAATCTGATACAGACCGGGTTTAGTTCTGCTGTAGTCCTGGTTTAGTTCTGCTCTAGTCGGGTAGGTTGGGTGGTGGTCACTTTGGTTATAGTTTATTTCTTATTTTGCCTTTTCTTTGTTTTGGTTTAGTCCTAGTTTAGTCTTGGTTAATTCCTGGTTTAATCTTGATTTAGTCCTAGTTTAGTTTTGGTTTAGTCCTGGTTTAGTCTTAGTTTAGTCTTGGTTTAGTCTTGATTTAGTCTTGGTTTACTCCTGGTTTAGTCTTGGTTTAGTCCCAGTTTAATCCTAGTTTAGTCTCGGTTTCATCCTAGTTTAATCTTGGTTTAGTCTTGGTTTAGACTTGGTTTAGTCCTGCTTTCGTTCTAGTTTAGTCCTGCTTTAGTCTTGGTTTAGTCTTAGTTTTGTCCTGTTTTAGTCTTGGGTTAGTCTTGGTTAAGTCCTAGTTTAGTCTTGGTTTAGCCCTGGTTTTGTCCTGGTTTCATCCTAGTTTAGTCCTGATTTAGTCCTGGTTTAGTCTTGGTTTAGTCCTGGTTTAGTTGAAAAGACTAGATCAGGACTGGTTCAACAGAACAGAACAAGTTTACCAAACTCTCCATCTCACTCCAAATCACTAAATCCATTCAATTCTTCATCCTCGGTGTCACTTCTGAACAACTCGGCCTCGACCTCTAGAGGTAAACAGAGCGACACTTCCTCTTCTGCGTCGCTGTCGTCAGACTCGGCATCAGTTTCAGTTAGAATTATTCGGGTCTTTCTGAATCCCGACAGGATGGTTTTGGTGTCGCTGAAGTCCAGACTTTGTCCATCCAAACTTTCTTTCTGCTGCTCGATTATCGTTTTCAGCTGCAGATTTCACGACTTGCAGTTTGTAATCTGCAAAATCTGATTTTCTTTTTGGGTTCATTTGTGTTCAGTCTTCTCAATCGTCTTTATAAGTTTGTTTACATTTTAAATTGTTCAGTGGTGCAGAAGTAATGGTGCGATCGACTGACATGATACAGACAGGACAGAGGCTCCTTCTGCAGGAGACATGCGCAGTAGAGCCAAGTGACAGTGGTACAGGAGGAACAGGAGCAGCAGATACTCACACACAAGACTAGAACCTCTCACCTCTTCACTGAAACATTTTAATATATAAGTCCATTGTTGGGGAGTAACAGATTACATGTACCAGAGTTACGTAATCAGAGTACAAATTATGAGTAACTGTATTCAGTTACAGTTACTGTTTCAGTGAGTGGTAATTGGATTACAGTTACTTTGTTGAAATAAATGGATTACATGGCGGTATTTTCCTGTTTTCACATTTTGGGCTATATCTCCTTTTTTTTTCCTTTTTTTTTTTTTCGGTAATTCCACTCATTGCCACAAACTAAACCAGGTCTAAAATCAGGACTAAAACCAGGACTAAACCAGGACAAAATCAGAACTAAAACAGGACTAAAACCAGGTCTAAACTAGATCTAAACCAGGACTAAAACCAGGTCTAAACTAGATCTAAACCAGGACCAAACCAGGTCTAAAACCAGGTCTAAACCAGAACTAAAGCAGGACTAAAACCAGGTCTAAACTAGATCTAAACCAGGTCTAAAACCAGGACTAAAACAGGACTAAAACCAGGCCAAACTAGAACTAAACCAGGACCAAACTAGATCTAAACCAGGACTAAACCAGGATTTAACAGGACTAAACCATGCAGCGTGGACGTGTCTTCTCCTCTTCTATCAATAATATTTTTAATACGGTTCAGTAAAGTCTGGGCTTTTTATTTTCTTTAGCAGACAAAACATCTTATGTTACGATTTCCTCGTCTTTGCTTCTCCACAGCAAATCAAGTAATCCAAAGTATTCAGATTACATTACTCACCAAAATAATTTAATGGATTCCGTTACAAACTACATTCTGGGGTATGTAATCTGTAATCTGTAGGAGAATACATTTTAGAAGTCACCTTCCCAACACTGTGTAAATCGCACCGGAGTATAAGTCACAGGAAACACCCAAACCATGAAAGAAAGTGCGAGTTATAGTCCGAAAAATACGAGAAAAGAATTTAAAACTCACTTCGATGCCCGGGTCAGACGGAGCTCGGGTGTGTATTGACAGAGAGGTGATAGTCGCGGGGTTATTGACGTTCGGATGAGGTTGCCTGTAAACAGCGAGGATCACATGACTCTGTATTACACACGGAGGACGGCTGCGGGCTCAAATCTCACACTTCTGTAAGAGATACTTCTACTACTGCGACGGCTACGACACATCGACAATATGTTTATCTGTTCCTCCAAGTCTGTCGTAAAAGCGGACGTTCGTGAAGGCGCAGACGGCGAGGCAGATGTTTCTCTGTCAAAGTTCAGTCTCTCAGCGGTTCTTCACTCATGGTTCAAAATCCTGTACAGACTGTGGCTTATTCAAAAAACTAAAAAAAAAAGCCAGTTTCAGTACAAATATAAAGGCACCAGCCCAGGAAAAATCTGTAATATTTGATGTTTTTTTTAAACTCAAAATTATGTTATTAATATTAACGCTGTCTATAATCACCTACAGAACATAAATCATACTACAACACATGAACCAGGACTAAACTAGGACTAAACCAGGTTTAAACTAGGACTAAACCAGGAACTAAACTAGAAGTAAACCAGAATTGAACAAGGACTAAACCAGAACTAAACCAGGACTAAACCAGGTCTGAACCAGGACAAAACCAGGAGGACTAAACCAGGACTAAACCAGGACTGAATAAGGAGTAAACCAGGACTAAACCGGGACTAAACCAGGACTCAATCAGGACCAAAACAGGACTAAATCAGGACTAAAACAGGACTAAACCAGGTCTGAACCAGGACAAAACCAGGAGGACTAAACCAGGACTAAACCAGGACTGAATAAGGACTAAACCAGGACTAAACCGGGACTAAACCAAAACTGAACAAGGCCAAAACCAGGACTAAAAAAGGATTAAACCAGGACTAAACCAGGACTCAATCAGGACCAAAACAGGACTAAATCAGGACTAAAACAGGACTAAACCAGGTCTAAATCAGATCTGAACAAGGACTAAACCAGGACTAAAGTAGGACTAAACTATGGCTAAACCAGGACTAAACCAGGTCTAAACCAGAACTGAACAAGGACAAAACCAGGACTAAATAAGGACTAAAACAGGACTGAACCAGGGAGTAAACCAGGACTAAAACAGGACTAAACCAGGTTTAAATCAGGTCTAAATCAGATCTAAAGTAGGACTAAACCAGGACTGAACCAGGACTAAAACAGGACTAATTTTGGACTTGAGAGCGAGAGAGAGGGTGTCGGGAGATGGCCGTATTTAGCTTCATGGGGCACGGAGCTCTGTGGTACTCAGTCCTGGTTCAGTCCTGGTCCAGTCCTGGTCCAGTCCTTGTCCAGTCCTGGTCCAGTCCTGGTCCAGTCCTTGTCCAGTCCTGGTCCAGTCCTGGTTCAGTCCTGGTCCCTCATGTCTCAGGTCACTCTAGGACAGTACTGCAGATTTCATGAGCCTGTGCAGTTTGTTTGTTTTTACCGTCGCCAGTCGCTCCGGTTTGACATTTAAGTTGTGACTATTTTATATTTGTTCTCTTTTTATACCCGTTCACAACTTTCAGAGACCAGAGCGAAGTTTACTGTGATCGTAAAGTTAGTAACAAGTCGCTTCCCAACGCTCACATCCCGATTCTTGGAGAGTAAAACACTTTATGATCCGACTGATTTTGACCTCAAGAGCTGCTTATGCAAATCATCTGTACTGGGGCAAGACACATTTCCTCAAATATTTATTCATTTATATGTTTATTTATTTCATTCTTAAAGTGTAAAAAGACTTCAGCAGTGTCACAACATCAAACATACAAGAAATGAACGAAAATGAGCAGAAAGAAGAAAAGTCGTCTTACGTTCTCTGCCGCCTTTTCCCTTTTCCAGACAAAACATCAACACTGATATTTACTTTAAAACATCTCAAATCAGCACATTTCAGTTCAGTCACAATTATTAATCAATCGCAAACAGAAATCTTGACAATCTTCATTTTTCGTACATACACATTGCGCTGGATTGTAAGTGTTTATTAAAAGGTTGTATGGAGGATTTTTGTTTTTGTTTCAAATTGTCAATGAAAGTTTCAAATACCATTACAGAGACGCAGCAGCCTTGTAATTATGATGACCAAAAAAAAAAAAAAAGAATGAAAATCCATCAGCTGTGGATGTAGTGACACCAGATAAACATCAGCCAATAGAAAACGAGACTACCTCATTTTCTATTGGCTGTTAGGTTGTCAATCAAACTCCCTACGTTTCTAGTGTAACTACTCACAATGCGCGGGGATTATGTGGTTTATACAGCGGTTCTTAGAGGATTTTTTAAACTGTAACTTCCTCGCAGTTTGCACGAAGTTTGTCGCGACGGCGGACGAGAATCCACGACGGGTTCGCCGCAAAAAGAAAGTCCGTTTTTGAGGTCGCTGAAAGACGAAGAGAAGAGGAAAAGGAGCGAAGACAAACTGAGGTGATTCTTGGAGATCCCTTCCAGCGATTGCGCGAATGAAGCAGACAATGGGTCGGTCGCTAAATTATTTCTAAACATTAACTCTGAACACGCATTGGTTGTAAACAAACGTGATTTCTAGAGTAAGGAGGCGGGAGGAGATGTTTCTACTGAAGGAGCTGCGCAACGTTTGAAAAAAGGACTGTCGCTGTATTCTCTTTCCTTAAAAAATCCTCTATACAACCTTCAAATACTGTCATTGTACTTGATTCTTTTACATCTTTGTCAAGACTGTTCCATAAATTAACTCCATAACCTTAGTTCTGAATGTTTTTTTTGTTTTTTTTTTACATGTAGGCTCCTTTTAAATTGTTGTAGTTTGATCTCGTCTCAAACAGTCTTTGAATATTTACAGGTAACACTTTGCTTTATACGTGACTTTGAAGATACGTCAACAATATTCTGCATTTTCAACACTTTAAGTTGAATAAATAATGTGTTTGATGGTTTTCTATAATGAAATACTAATACAAATACTAATTAAATGACCTGTATCTCATTTTGATCAGGTCATTCTTGCATTTTTGAGTCGTCTTCTTCTTACTCCTACCCCGCTTTTACCCTCACCGCTCTGTACGTTGGTCCTTTGATTTGATTTTCTCAAACGTTCAGCAGCGTCGTGGAGTCATTTTGGCACAGATGGAAAAAAAAAAAAAAAAAAAAAAAACACTGCTCAGGCCGGTCCGGCGGAGGTCCACTTTGTAGATGACGCACTTCGGTGATGACGTTTACGGTGACGCTCTGTACAACTCTGAGAAGGTACAACCGCAGAGACCTTGTTTCTTTCAGGAAGTCGATTTAAAAATGATCCACGTGGTCGTACATTTTAACTGTGCAGCCGACCAAAGCATGATGTGTCTTATTTAAAGAGGAGGGAGTATGCAAATTCGATTTTTTTGGACCTTTCTGCCATGTTATAAGGCTTTCAGGCCACAATACGATACATACCTCGATACATACCTCGATACATAGGCCATGGTACGATACATACCTCGATGCATAGGCCACGAAATGATACATACCTCGATACATAGATACATACCTCGATACATACCTCGATACATAGGCCATGGTACGATACATACTTCGATACATAGGCCATGGTACGATACATACCTCAATACATAGTCTACGATACGATACATACCTCGATACATAGGCCATGGTATGATACATACCTCGATACACAGGCCACGATACGATACATACCTAGATACATAGGTCATAGGTATGATACACATACCTCGATACACAGGCCACATATACGATACATATCTCGATACATAGGTCATGGTACATGATACATACCTCGATACATAGGTCATGGTATGATACATACCTCGATACATAGGCTACGATACGATACATATCTCGATACATAGGCCATAGTACGATACATACCTTGATACATAGTCTACGATACGATACATACCTAGATACATAGGCCATGGTACGATACATATGTCGATACATAGGCCACGATTCGATACATACCTCGATACATAGGTCATGGTATGATACATACCTCGATACACAGGCCACGATACGATACATACCTCGATACATAGGTCATGGTATGATACATACCTCGATACACAGGCCACGATACGATACATATCTCGATACATAGGCCATAGTACGATACATACCTTGATACATAGGCCGCGATATGATACATACTTCAATACATAGGCCATGGTACAATATATATCTTGATATACAGGCCACGATACGATACATGTCTCGACACAGTGCACTTTCGATTCTATTTGATATATTTCAAATCAGTTCGATACAGTTCATTGAAAATAAAGGTTAAATCATGTCTGCGATATTAAAAGTCTTTGTTAAACCACTTCTTGTACAAAGTTAACATGAAACACAAACAGTATCCCGGTTACTGCAACATAAAGTTGAGTGTGCATGCGTCCAAAGGACAAATACTTTTCAGTGTTTTCGTTGCAATGGTGGCCAACGTAAATAAAGTGACCATACATGAGTGAAATGAAATGTTAAATTAAATAAAGAGCTGAAGTGGCACATTGCACTCGCTTTTTCGGTTCGTTCCTCCGTTCCGTTCCTCGTCGGTGTGGTGTGATGAGTGTGTCTGTGGGTGTTTTTCGCTGTGCGGTCGCTGTCTATGTAGTTTGCTGAAGTCGTGCTGGGACACCTGAGTGGATTTGTGTATAGGACGCTCTGGATTGTGAGGCGCACGGTCGTTTTTTGATGGGGTTGGAGGCTTAAGAGCGCGTCTAATAGCCCAGAAAATATGGTACTCAAATTTTAAACAATGAAAAACAGCAATAAAAGGATCCATACGCCGCCTATTTGGGATATTAAATGTAGAATATTTATTTTTCTTTTCAATATTCAATTGAACCAGCAATATTGGAACAAAATGGTCAATAATTACAATTACAAAAAGATTAGAAATACAGAACATGTCTTAACATTTCAACATTTCTAATGAGATAGTTGGGCCTGTCTGTGTTTTTGTAGTGTGTTCCAGTCCGAGTGCAGGAGGAGAGCGCAGCAGCAGATCAGGAGCAGCATTCAGTCGGTTTCTGTGCTTTGTCTTCATTTTTGTGAGCACAGAAAATCTCACGTGTCAGAGCTGTATCGTGTATAGGCGAGTTTCAGCTGACGTCATTGTTATTAAAAGCCCGCGTTGCTGCTGGGAAATATTTTGGTCGGAGGCGAGAAACACGGTAGCGTCAAACTCAGTGCGTAACCTCGCGTATTTATCCCCGATAATGGTAAATTCCTGCTGCATTATCGGATGCACAATTAGAAGCACGAGAGAAGGAAAATGTCTTTTTCGTATTCTGAGTGAAAAGAACCGCTAACGGAGAATTAAATGACTTTCAAACATCCGCAGATCAAACGTAGAAGATCCTAACAAACCGTGGACTCCAACAAGTTCAACAACACATCGAGACTCTTGGAGGTTTTCATCTTTTCTGCTGTGAATGGCCCAGGAGTTTCCACCAAGTCATTGTGGATATCGCCCAAGTGAATATTTGTCCAGGTAGTTGGCGATTCTGACCAGAAATTTGGTTTGGTCCAACTTTTGTCGGGGTTGAAAAGGGTGATTTGTCGTCCGTCGATGCTTATGACCAATTTCTGGTCAAATGGTCTTGGGTCCTCTGCCGTTAGAGTGGATAAATAACCGGGATCAATACCCTTTACGTGCTTTCTCGCTCCGTCCGTCATGTTGAATTAGTGTTTCTTGCCGCCGACCAAAATAATTCCCAGCATGCAACGCGCACTTTTGTCAACAATGAAACTCTCCTATAGGGCGCTCTGGATTGCGGGGCGCGCGGTCGTTTTTTCGATGGGGTTAGAAGCTTAAGAGCGCGTCTAATAGCCCGGAAAATACGGTACACGCGCACACCGACACCCAGCTCTTGATTGTGTGGCGATGGCGCTCTGAAGGGGGAGTGACTTTGCGCAGAGAGTAAGACTGGAAGCGAAACTTATCATGTTAACGTGTTGTTTTGGGGCGAGCGCGGCATTTTCACGACGACAAAAGGTAACACATCTTTTAAAGAAACTGTTCCTTTCACATCGCCGTCTCCAAAACTGTCTCCTGTATCGTGTGCGCGGGGGCTCTTCGGCTCTTCGGCTCTTTGATTCGGGGGGCCCCTGAAAGAGAAAACACGGGGGCCCTTTGAGTCGCGTGCGGTCGGGGCCCTATCTCTCCTCCGCAGCTGTGCTCCAGGTATAAGCTCCGTTTGACCTTGAAACGGGAAGCTTGCGGCGGCTAATCGGCCCTCCGCCTCGTGGCCCCTCCCCTCCCTGTGTGTGTGTGTGTGTGTGTGTGTGTGTGTGCGTGTGTGTGTGTGTGTGTGTGTGTGTGTGTGTGTGTGTGTGTGTGTGTGTGTGCGTGTGCGTGTGTGTGTGTGTGTGTGTGGGGAGGGGGGGATAATGCTCTGAGCGCAGGAATAATGCAGTCAGCCTCCTCCTCCGAGTGGGATATGAGCCCTGATACTGTGCACGCTCACTCTCTCTCTCTTTTTCTTTATCTATTCCTCCTCTTTCTCTCTTTCTTCCTCCTTTTTCTCTCCGTCCTCTGTGTCTCTCCTCTCTTTCTCGTTCTCTTTCTCCCTTCGTCTTGCCCTCCTCTCTCTCGCTTCCTTCCTTTCTTTCTCTCACTCCTGTCTGTCTTTTCATTTGATCTTTCTCTTCCTCTCTCCGTCCCTTGATATCACTTCTCCTCCTCCTCTCTCTCTCTTTCTCTTTTCCTCTCTTTTCACTCTCACTTTCACTCCTCTCTCTCTTTCATTTGATCCTTCCCACTCCCACTACTCCCTCTCTCTGTTCCTTTCTTTTTGATTTCTCCGTGTTCCTTTCTTTTTCTCTCCCTCTCCTTCCCTTGATGTCACTCCTCCTCTCTCTCTTTCTGTTAATCTTTTTCTCTCCTCTGTATTCGTTTCTTTTTCTCGTTCTTCTCTCTTTCATTTGATCTTTCTCTCTCCCATTCCTTTCCTTTCCCTCGCGTCACTCCTCCTCTCTCTCTCTGTTCTTCTCTTTTTAGTTCCTCTCTGTGTTCTTTTCGTTCTCTCACTCCTCTCTCTCTTTCATTTGAGCTTTCTCTCTCCCACTCCTCCTCCTCTTCTCTCTCTGTTCCTCTTTCTTTTCAGTTCATCTCTGTATTCCTTTCTTTCTCTCTCCCACTCCTTCCCTTGATGTCACTCCTCCTCCTCCTCCTCTCTCTGTTCCTCTCATTTTAGTTCCTCTCTATATTCCTTTCTTTTTCTCACTCCTCTCTCTCTCTCTCTCCGTTCCTCTTTCTTTACGATTTCTCTCTGTATTCGTTTCTTTCTCTCACTTCTCTCTCTCTTTCATTTGATCTTTCTCTCTCCCTCTCCTATTCTCTCTCTCTCTGTTAATCTTTCTTTTTAGTTCCTCTCTGTATTCCTTTCATTTTCTCACCCCTTTCTTTTATTATTTGATCTATCTCTCTTCCTCTTCTTCCCTTAATATCAATCCTCCTCTCTCTCTGTTCCTCTCTTTTTTAGTTCATCTCTGTATTCTTTTCTTTCTCTCACTCCTCTTTCTCTTTTATTTGATCTTTCTCTCTCTCCCTCTCCTTCCCTTGATGCCACTCCTCCTCTCTCTCGCTCTCTCTGTTAATCTTTCTTTTTAATTCCTCTCTGTATTCCTTTCTTTCTCTCACTCCTCTCTCTCTCTCTTTCATTTGATCTACTGTATCTCGCTTCCTTTCCTTCCCTTGATGTCACTCCTCCTCCTCTCTCTCTATTCTTCTCTTTTACTTCCAGTTTGTATTCCTTTCTTTCTTACTTCTCTCTCTTTCATTTGATCTTTCTCTCTCCCACTCCCACTCCTCTCTCTCTGTTCCTCTTCATACAGTATTCCTTTCTTTCTTTCTCGATGTCACGCCTCCTCCTCTCCTCCTCTCTCTCTCTGTTCTTCTCTTTTTAGTTCTTTTCTGTATTCCTTTCTTTCTCTCTCCCTCTTCTTCCCTTGATGTCACTCCTCCTCCTCCTCTCTCTGTTCCTCTCTTTTTAGCTCCTCTCTGTATTCATCTCTTTCTCTCACTCCTTTCTCTCTTTCATTTCATCTATCTCTCTTCGACTCCTTCTCTTAATATCACTCCTCCTCTCTCTCTCTATTCTTCTCTTTTTAGTCAAGCTCTCTAATCCCTTCTTTCCTCTCCCTCTCCTTCCCTTGACATCACTCCTTCTCTTTGGGATCATGTAGAAGAACAGACAGGAGAACAGCTCTGGTCCTCACTGAGATGACGGGACCACACATGGATTTAACATGGACTTCACATGGACCACACATGGACTTCACATGGACTTCACATGGACCACACATGGACTTCACATGGACCACATGGACCACATGGACACACATGGACCATGGACACACCTCACATGGACTTCACATGGACACATGGACCTCACATGGACTTCACATGGACCTCACATGGACACATGGACCACAACATGGACTTAACATGGACCACACATGGACTTCACATGGATTTAACATGGACCACACATGGACTTAAAATGGACCTCACATGGACTTAACATGGACTTCACATGGACCACACATGGACCACACATGGACCACACATGGACTTCACATGGACCACACATGGACTTCACATGGACCACACATGGACTTCACATGGACTTAACATGGACCACACATGGACTTCACATGGACCACACACATGGACTGGACTTCATGGACTTCACATGGACCACATGGACCTCACATGGACTTCACATGGACCACACATGGACTTAACATGGACCACACATGGACACATGGACACACATGGACTTAAAATGGACCACACATGGACTTCACATGGACTTAACATGGACCACACATGGACTTAACATGGACCACACATGGACTTCACATGGACCACACATGGACTTCACACATGGACACATGGACTTCACATGGACTTCACATGGACCACACATGGACTTCACATGGACTTAACATGGACCACACATGGACTTCACATGGACCACACATGGACTCACATGGACTTCACATGGACCACACATGGACTTAACATGGACCTCACATGGACCACACATGGACTTCACATGGACCACACATGGACTTAACATGGACCTCACATGGACCACACATGGACCACACATGGACCACATGGACTTACATGGACTTCACATGGACTTAACATGGACCTCACATGGACTTAACATGGACCACACATGGACTTAACATGGACCACACATGGACTTCACATGGACCACACATGGACTTAACATGGACACATGGACTTAACATGGACCACACATGGACACATGGACACATGGACTTCACATGGACTTCACATGGACACACATGGACCACACATGGACTTCACATGGACTTCACATGGACTTAACATGGACTTCACATGGACTTAACATGGACCACACATGGACTTAACATGGACACACATGGACTTAACATGGACCACACATGGACTTCACATGGACCACACATGGACTTAACATGGACTTCACATGGACTTAACATGGACCACACATGGACTTAACATGGACCACACATGGACTTCACATGGACCACACATGGACTTAACATGGACCACACATGGACCACACATGGACTTCACATGGACCACACATGGACTTAACATGGACCTCACATGGACTTCACATGGACTTCACATGGACTTAACATGGACCACACATGGACTTCACATGGACCTCACATGGACTTAACATGGACCACACATGGACTTCACATGGACTTCACATGGACTTAACATGGACCACATATGGACCACACATGGACCTCAGGCTCAGCTCGCCTGGGCCCCATCCCCCCATTTAAAGACAAAAAGACAAAAATCACAAAATGCCTTTTTAAATTCCTCACTGAACCTTTTTATTCCGCTCTAAACCTTTTGAAGTCTTTACACTACACCTTTTGAAGTCTTTGCCCAGCTTTTACTTTCTTCCATTGTGTTAGTTTTGAAAGACAAAGCCGACTGCCCTTCTCTCCCTCATCCCTTGCTTTTTCTTGCTCTTTGCTTTGTCTTAATCTCTCTCTTTCTTTTCCATCGCTTCTCCCTCTTAAGTCTTTTGCCCCTCCTCCTCCTCCTCCTCTCTTCTGTCCCTCACTGTACATCGTGCACATGTTTGCTCAGACCAGACTCTCCCCTTCTCCCTCTCTCCATCTCTTCTCTCCCTCTTTCTCTCCCTCCCTCTCTTCGCACGCTGCTGTACATCTTGCACATGTTTGCTCAGGCCGGAGCGAGTCTTTTCCGCAAATGTTGGACCTGATCATCTGGAGCACGACCTCGCTCTATGAACCTTCTGTCAACACGAGACACGGAGGAAGAGGAAAGGCTAGAGCCCCGAAGAAAGAGAGAAAGAGAGAGAAACACAGACTGATGTTGCTTACGTCAACGTTCTCTCGGGTGTGACGCTGAACTGTAGGCACGGCTCTGTCTGAGGCCTTTAATCTGAGCAGAAAGAACTGACTTTTTATCCCTTTTCGCTCGGGATTAGTATGACCAGCGGACCTTTGGTGATTTGTAATATTTGAGGAGGACGCTTGAGATCTTAATCCCGATGCGAATACTCCACGTCTGTAACTTGTAAAGTATAAATTACTCTGCAAATTACCGACTATATTTCGACAAACACAGACGTCCGGTGGTAATACTAGTCCCGTGCGAATCTGCGTCCCAGTGTTTGTTGTTGTAATTGCGCCTTTTCTATCTTTTTCTTTTCTTTACGCATTCTTTTCTATTTCAGTCTTAGTCAATGTCAGTAAAAAAGAGGACTTTACAGACTTCGCTTATCCCGTATGAGTGTGTGAGTCCAAGTAACGCAGAGGTGGGGAGGTAATTTGCAAATTACCAGGTTGTACTCACTTCGTGGAAACCGTCAGGACCTCGCAGCATTAGGATTCGTTCGCTCGTCGGTAGGCAGGTACTTTTTTTTATTTAACCAATCGCTGCTATTTGGTCGTGATGTTTGTAATGCGCCGCTAACGGGGATAACTGGTATATTAAGCCTTTCCCAAATCCCGTAGGAAGAAGGGCAATAACGTCTTTCCCCTTGATAAATTTCACCAAACATTCTCTTTGTTCCGGCTTTAAATCCTCGATCTCAGGAATCGTTGCCAACACAGAATGTCTGTCTCTTCGCTGATTGTCTGGTGCGCGGTCTACAACTTCCGGGCTTCTTGCAAACCGTCTAGTGTATTCTGATTCCTGATCTAGTCACTGGAGAGAAATTACATTGTGGAGGCATTAGGTTGCGGCAGCCTGGTTACTTATCCCATGTGAGTAGGGCTTTAGTTGGAATTACAACAGGTGAGTTGTTGAACAAGTCCCCCTCAAATAGTCAACCATTTTTTCCGTTAGTCACTCTCACTGTTTTGTTGAAAATCAAACTCATGAACCAGTGTGAAAACCAGTGGAACTAACCTGCCCGACTTTTTCACCAGCTTCATAAATCTGCCCCATCACCAAATCTTCATCCAATAAGATCGACAAAGGATAAACATTCTAACATGAAGAATTTATCCACAACTATCAAGGTAAGAAAGACGAAAACATAAAGGCGAACAACGACGACGCATTAGTGAACTTCTCCTGAGCAAAACTAATGGTCTTGAATAAGTAAGTCTTCTATTTATATAACGCTTTTCACAGACTTATGTCACAAAGACGCTTTCCAGAGCATTATTCAGCATTATTCATTCACTCCAAATCCGCTGATGGTAAACTACTATTGTAGCCACAGCCGCCCTGGGACAGACTGACAGAAGCACAACTGCCATGCCAATCGGCCCAGCCTTTCTTAGTCTTTTTACAAGCTGGTATGGCCAATAAAACAAAAGTAACTCAAACTGATCCTAGAATTAAAATCAAAAATCGATTTCATGACATATTTCGATGTCGATATTTGCATAGACAGAGAGATTTGTGCAGTTCAACAGCTACAGATGTTCACAGATCACATGTCTCACATTTAAACTGCACAAATCTCTCTGTCTATGCGAATATGTACTGTATATGTAACCAGGATGGCGCCACCTAGTGCCTCCACTCAATTTAATTTCTCTCCAGTGAGTAGGACAAGAATCAGAATACACTAGACGGTTTGCAAGAACCTTGGAAGTGCAAGTTTGGGCACCAGCCAATCAGTGAAGAGCCAAATATTCTGTGTTGGCGACAATTCCCAAGAGATCGATTATTTAAAGCCGGAACAAAGAGAATGTTTGGTGAATTTTATCAAAGGGAAAGACGTTATTGTCCTTCTTCCTACGGGATTTGGGAAAAGCTCAATATACTAGTTAGTCCGGTTAATGTCAGAACCAAATAGCAGCGATTGGTTAAATAAAAAAAGTACCCGTCTGTTGTCAGTGAACGAATCCTAATGCTGCGAGGTCAGACGGTTTCCACAAAGTGAAACCGACTGATGAATCACGCTAAATATCTACATCATGAAATCGATTTTTAATTCTAGAATCAGTCTGAGTTCACAAGTTACTTCTGTTTTATTCATGACCATAATGTTAGTTTTGCTCAGTCGTTCACTAATGCGTCGTTGTTGTTCGCCTTTACGTTTTCGTCTTTCTTGTTTTGATAGTTGTGGATAAATTCGTCATGTTAGAATGTTTATCCTTTGTCGACCTTGTTGGATGAAGATTCGGTGATGGGGCAAGATTTATGAAGCAGTTCCACAGATATTTTGCGATTAAAAAAGCATCAACAGATAGTTATGTTTACCCTTCATCGTGACACTTCTGTCCATTCTAAAAAAAGCTCTATTGAACATTCTGCCATAGAGGTGCATGTAGAACAATGACAAAAATGAATTTCCTACACCATTGTAAAGTGTTATTCATCTAAAACACCCCCACTGCAAAGTATCAGTAGTAACGGCTGGGTTTTCCGCTTCGAGGCACTTTACATCAAGAAACCACTCACCCGTTCACACACACACACACACACACACACCAGACATGTGCGCAGACGCTGGGGCGAGGCGGGTTAAGTGTCCGACAACATTCATCTGCGGGAGCCGGAATCGCGCCGCCAACTTTCAGATCGGTGGACAGACGCTCGTACCAACTGAGCTCCCGTCGCCGAAGTGTTTATGTCGTTTTTTCATGTAGCGGCGGCTCGCGGATTTAGACGTCAGTTTGTCTCGGAAGTTGCAGATTTCCGGACAAATCCACAGAGCCTTTGAGTCGTAAGAGTTTGGTTTGTTGGTGTAAAATCTCACACGAGTGCAGAGGACACGCGACGGCTCCGAGGAGGACCGAGCTCGAGCTTTTCAAGAGTGCTGAGTGCGCTAAGCTCTTCTCTATAAGCTCTGCTATAAAACGCTCGCTTAATACCTATAGAGTCACTTCATACTCGAGGGTGGAAGACTGTGGGCCCCTGACAGGACAGACAGGGGCCCCTGACAGGACAGACAGGGGCCCAGGAGTGTGTGTGTAAAGGGAACAGGGAGCGGGACGAAGGTCTGTCCTCACAGGAGACGTCCAACTACAGACAGAAGACAGAAGACGTGATGATTCTACAGAACGAGAGAGAGACAGAGAGAAAGTAAGAGACATAGAGAGAGGGAGAGAGAGAGGAAGAGAGAGCAAGAGGAAGAAAGAGAGCTAGAGAGAGAGGTGGGGAAATAGAGGAAGAGAGAGAGGTGGGAGACAGAGAGAGAGGAAGAGAGAGGGAAAAGAGAGAGAGAGAGGGGGCGAGGGAGAGACAGAGAAAGGACAAGGGAGAGAGAGAAGAAGTGAGAGGGAAAAAGAGAGGGGGAGAGAGAGAGAGAAGGATGGACATAGAGGGAGGAATAGAGAGAGAGAGAGACGAAGAGAGGGAGGAAGAGAGAGAGTGAAGGAGAGAGGGAGGTGGGAGAGAGAGACAGGGAGAGAGAAATTAAGGGGGAAAGAGAAAGGGGAGGGGGGAGAAAGAGAGAATAGAGAGAAGGAGGAGAGAGGAAGAGAGAGCGAGAGGAAGAAAGAGAGCTAGAGTGAGAGGGGGGAATAGAGGAAGAGAGAGAGAGAGACACAGAGAGAGAGGGAGATAGAGAGAAAGAGAGAGAGGAAGTGAGAGGGAAAAAGAGAAAGGGGGGGAGAGGATGGACATAGAGGGAGGAAGAGAGAGAGTGAAGGAGAGAGAGAGGTGGGAGAGAGAGAGACAGGGAGAGAGAAATTAAGGGGCAAAGAGAAAGGGGGAGAGAAAGAGAGAACGTAAGAGGGTGAGAGCAAGCTCTTCTCTATAAGCTCTTCTATAAAACGCTCGCTTAATACCTATAGAGTCACTTCATACTCGAGGGTGGAAGACTGCGGGCCCCTGACAGGACAGACAGGGGCCCCTGACAGGACAGACAGGGGCCCCTGACAGGACAGACAGGGGCCCAGGAGTGTGTGTGTGTAAAGGGAACAGGGAGCGGGACGAAGGTCTGTCCTCACAGGAGACGTCCAACTACAGACAGAAGACAGAAGACGTGTCCTCTCCAAAACTCTGGATCAAGTTACAGGAGATAAAACAGAGTGATGATTCTGCAGAACGAGAGAGAGAGAGAGAGAGAGAGGTAGAGAGAAAGAGAGAGGAGAGAGAGAGAGGAGAGAGAGAAAGAGAGAGAGAAAGAGGAAGAGAAAGAAAGAGAGAGGCAAAGAGAGAGCGAGAGAGGGAAAAACAGAGAGGAGAGAGAGAGAGAGGGAGAGAAAAGAGGGGGAGAGAGACGTGGGAGAGAGAGAGAGGGGGAGAGAAAAAGGGAGAGAGAGGGAGAGAGACAGAGAGAGAGATGGGAAAGAGAGGGAAAAAGAGAGAGAGAAGGAGGGGGGGGACTGAATGGGAGAGACGCGGGGAGAGAGAGAGAAAATAAGACACATAGAGAGAGGAAGAGAGAGAGAGCAAGAGGAAGAAAGAGAGCCAGAGAGAGAGAAAGGAAGAGAAAGGGAAAAAGAGAGAGAGGGGTGAGGGAGAGACAGGGAGAGGGAGAGAGAGAGAGAGAGAGAAAGAGGACAAGGGAGAGAGAGGGAAAAAGAGAAAGAGAGGGGGAGAGGGAGAGAGAGAGAAGAATGGACATAGAGGGAGGAATAGAGAGAGAGAGACGAAGAGAGGGAGGAAGAGAGAGAGTGAAGGAGAGAGAGAGGTGGGAGAGAGAGGAGGGAGAGAGAAATTAAGGGGGAAGGAGAAAGGGGAGAGACAGAGATGGGAAAGAGAGGGAAAAAGAGAGAGAGAAGGAGGGGGGGACTGAATGGGAGAGACGCAGGGAGAGAGAGAGAAAATAAGACACATAGAGAGAGGAAGAGAGAGAGAGCAAGAGGAAGAAAGAGAGCCAGAGAGAGAGGTGGGGAAAATAGAGGAAGAGAGAGAGGGAGCGAGAGAGAGAGAGAAAGAGAGAGGAAGAGAGAGGAAAAAAGAGAGAGAGGGGTGAGGGAGAGACAGGGAGAGGGAGAGAGAGAGAGAGAAAGAGAGGACAAGGGAGAGAGAGGGAAAAAGAGAAAGAGAGGGGGAGAGGGAGAGAGAGAGAAGAATGGACATAGAGGGAGGAATAGAGAGAGAGAGAGAGAGACGAAGAGAGGGAGGAAGAGAGAGAGTGAAGGAGAGAGAGAGAGAGGTGGGAGAGAGAAATTAAGGGGGAAGGAGAAAGGGGAGAGACAGAGAGAGAGATGGAAAAGAGAGAGAGAGAAAGAGAGAGAGGGAGAGAGAGAGAGAGAAAGGGAGAGAGAGGAAAAGAGAGAGAGAGGAGGTGAGGGAGAGAGACAGAGAGAGGGAGAGAGAGAGAGAGAGAAAGAGGACAAGGGAGAGAGAGGGAAAAAGAGAAAGAGAGGGGGAGAGGGAGAGAGAGAGAAGGATGGACATAGAGGGAGGAATAGAGAGAGAGAGAGACGAAGAGAGGGAGGAAGAGAGAGAGTGAAGGAGAGAGAGAGGTGGGAGAGAGAGACAGGGAGAGAGAAAGAGAGAGAGGGAGAGACAGAGAGAGAAATAAGGATAGAGAGAAAGAGGGAGAGAAAGAGAGGGGAAGAGAGAGGCAGACAAAGAGGGATTGAGAGGTGGGAGAGAAGAGAGAGAGAGAGAGAAAGAGAGAGATAGGGGGAGAGAAAAAGGGTGAGGGAGAGAAAGAGACAGAGAGAGGGAGAGAAAGAGATGAAGAGAGAGAGATGGAGGAAGAGAGAGAGAGGAAAGAGAGAAAGGGGTTAAAGAGAAGAGGGAGAGAAACAGAGTGGACAGAGAGGGAGAGAGGAGGGTAAGAGTTGAGAAGGGTGTGTGAGATATTCTGAGCCACATTGATTTTGTCTAATGTCGAGCAGAAATACTCCGAGTGTTTGAGGAGCTGTTGGAAAACGATACTGGAAATGGTTTAAAGCTTTTATCCCCAACATCTCTCCCTCCCTCTCTCTCTCTCTCTTTTTCTCTTTCTCTCCTTTTCTCTGTTCTGTCTCTTTCTCGTCGAGCCTCTTTTAAAGGTTGTATGGAGGGTTTTTGTTTTTTTTGTTTCAAATTGTCAATGAAAGTTTAAAATACCATTACAGAGACATAGCAGCCTTGTAATTATGATGACAAAAAAAAAAAAAAAAAAAAAAAAGAATGAAAATCCATCAACTGTGGACGTGTTGAGGCCAGATAAACATCAGCCAATAGAAAACGAGGCTCCCTCATTTTCTATTGGCTGTTAGGTTGTCAATCAAACTCCTTGCGTTTCTAGTGTAACTGACTTGCAGCGCACGGGGATTATGTGGTTTACGCAGCGTTTCTTAGAGGTTTTTTTAAACTGTCGCTTCCTCGCAATTCGCACAAAGTTTGTCGCGATGGCGGACGAGAATCCACGAGCAGTTCGCTGCAAAAGAAAGTGAGTTTGTGAGGTCGCTGAAAGAAGACGAGATGGGGAAAGGGAGCGAAGACAAACTGAGGTGACTTCAGCGATGGCGCGAATGAAGCAGACGAAGAGTCTAAAAATGGACGTGTCGGTCGTGAAAATTATTTCTAAACAGGTCACTTCAACAGTAATTCTGAAAGCGCACTGACTGTAAACAAGCGCGATTTCTAGAGTAAAGAGGCGGGAGGAGGAGATGTTTCTACTGAGGCTGTGGAGGAGGAAGGTGATGTCACACGTGCACAAGGACGGTCGCTGTATTTCTTCCCTTAAAAAATCCTCTATACAACCTTTAACGAAACTCTAAAGATATCACCGCACAGTCATTATTATAAAATCCAGTGTCTAGTTTGGAGGTTTTTAGGAAGCCCTGACACACTTTTGTTTGGGAAATCTTCGCTCGTTTTTGTTTTCCAAGAACAGTTTTTCGACGGCGGTTCATCTCACGCCCAAATGTGTGAACGAAACTAAACATATCTGTGTGTTTTGGCGAGGAAACGTCGATAAAACTGACAAATAAACACAATTTTCTGCCCCTCCCTCACGGAAAAGCCCTCCTCTCCGTCGCTGCTCACTTTAAAGGGCGTGACCTCTGACCCCCGCTGCAGGCCGCTCAGCTGACCCGCGCTGAGGCATGATGGGAAACCGCCGCCCACACGCACGAGCTGTCACCACGAGCAGAGGCTGCGGTTCACCCCGACACTCTGAGATCAAGTGGAACAGAAAATGATACTACACGTTACAGAGCGGTTGTACAGTTGTAGGGAGTATTATCTGTTGTTGTAGGGAGTATTATCCATTACATAAGCGTGAGTTGTCGGACAGTTGTAGGGAGTATTATCTGTTGTTGTAGGAGTATTATCTGTTGTTGTAGGGAGTATTATCCATTACATAAGCGTGAGTTGTTGGACAGTTGTAGGGAGTATTATCTGTTGTTGTAGGGAGTATTATCCATTACATAAGCGTGAGTTGTCGGACAGTTGTAGGGAGTATTATCTGTTGTTGTAGGGAGTATTATCCATTACATAAGCGTGAGATGTCGGACAGTTGTAGGGAGTATTATCTGTTGTTGTTGGGAGTATTATCCATTACATAAGCTTGAGATGTCGGACAGTTGTAGGGAGTATTATCTGTTGTTGTAAGGAGTATCATCTGTTGTTGTAGGGAGTATTATGTGTTACATAAGGGTGAGTTGTTGTAGAGGTGTAGGGAGCATTATCTGTTGTTGTAGGGAGTATTATCTGTTGTTGTAGGGAGTATTATGTGTTACATAAAGGTGAGTTGTTGTACAGTTGTAGGGAGTATTATCTGTTACATAAGGGTGAGTTGTTGTACAGTTGTAGGGAGTATTATCCGTTAGATAGGGGTGAGTTGTTGTACAGTTGTAGGGAGTATTATCAATTACATAAGGGTGACTTGTACAGTTGTAGGGAGTATTATCTGTTACATAAGGGTGAGCTGTACAGTTGTAGGGAGTATTATCTGTTACATAAGGGTGAGTTGTTCTAGAGGTGTAGGGAGTATTATCTGTTGTTGTAGGGAGTATTATCTGTTGTTGTAGGGAGTATTATGTGTTACATAAGAGTGAGTTGTACAGTTGTAGGGAGTATTATCTGTTACATAATGATGAGTTGTACAGTTGTAGGGAGTATTATCTGTTACGTAAGGGTGAGTTGTTGTACAGTTGTAGGGAGTATTATCTGTTACATAAGGGTGAGCTGTACAGTTGTAGGGAGTATTATCCGTTACATAATGACGAGTTGTTGTACAGTTGTAGGGAGTATTATATGTTACATAGGGGCGAGCTGTGGTACAATTGTAGGGAGTATTATCCGTTACATAAGGGTGAGTTGTTGTACAGTTGTAGGGAGTATTATAGTATGAATGACTGTTGGAGAATGAGCTCCTCTGTCCCTCTATAGCCTGGTGCGGTGGGTGAAACGACGTACAGTTGACAGTCGTAGGGAGCATTATCTGTCCCCGTGTTCGTGTTCCATTCATAAAAGGCGTTGGACTGAGGTTGGGACATATGGTGTGAAATGTACTTTGCCGAGAGTTTTTAAGCCTGTTCAAACGTTCCCCTCGTCGTCGGCTGACTCAGAGCTCTATTTTGGGCTCGCCTGAGTAATTCTGCATTGTCAGGGGTTGGAAAAATGTTTGTTGCGCCCCACCTACAGGCTTTGGTGTGTGTGTGCGTATTTTGTGTTTAGTTTTTCCCGGGAATGTGTTACTCCAGTGAAATGGTGCTATGAAACATCAGGGCGTGCGGCGTGCTCCTGCGCTCTGATGACGCTCCTGCTGCTGAAAACCATGCTCACGGTCGTTATTATTTTATTAGTTATGTATAGTGAAAATCTATTTGCTGTTGTGTTCATAAAAAAAAAAAAAAAAAAAAAAGGCCAAATGAACACATACAAGATCCAGTTCATTTCACTTTCACTTTTACTCACAGCAAACCAAAACAGAACAGCGTGTGCCCGGTGAGTGCCCCAGAGGTGGAGTTTAGTATTTTTGCTGAATCCGTGTACCATTTGTTCACTCATTTTTTTCAAAATAAAACCAAAAATAAGAAAATGAAAAAAAAAAATTAAAAAAAATTCTTCATTATTTATCTCAAATGAAATAAATAAAACTCGCCCGACGCACCGCAAACGCTGCACCCCACACTAACCCTGATAACTGTAAATCCCAAGTGCGACTCTAACCCTCGTCCCAAACGCTCTAACCCTTAAAAACCCTAACCTAATTTTCAGAGTCATGCGCAAGCCATTCTGAAATTTCTTAATCATCTCGGAAGAATTAACGATATTTTAACATTAAGTTTTTAATTTCATCATCATTATTATTACTATTGCACTAAATTGCATAAATAAATTCAAGTATAAAACTGGATGGCATTTTGTCCGAAATAGCCCTCAGAACATTTTTTTGGCCCTCAGGCTTCCAGGATTGCCCCTCCTTGTATCAATAAAAAAATATTTTTTTGCTGAGTTTTTTGATCTACCTTGAAAGTATAAATATTTCTGTGAGTTTAAGGATTTTACTAATAAAGGCCACAGCCCATTTTAAATGATAACTGCCATTTCACACACACCAGTCTCCCTTGACACTTCGGACAATGTGTGTCTCAGTCAGAGAAAAAACAGTTTTGGGACAGTGCTGTAATCATTCTAGAGCCAATCAAGCCTATTTTAGAGAAATGTGTTTAATAAGTTTTGCCACTCTTCAAGTCCTACTTAAACGAGTGGCTAAAGAAAAAAAACTGTGGACACTTTTAGTGGATACTTAGATTTTGTAAGACTTGATTTTTGTGCTTTGTTTAAATTTGGTGGTGTTTGGGCGACTTCATGGCAATTGACTGGACAGACTTTGCTTAAATCTGCACATGCACACTTGATGGAAATTGGAATTTCTTTAATATTTACACTGCAATATGTTGTTCAATATGCAATTAAATAAATAAATAAATAAATAAAATAAATAACCCCTAGTCTCAACCCTAAAACTAGGCCTAACCCTAAACGTAACCCTAACCTACATCAATCTGTTCAGAGTCAGGGTGCGCACCCACGATTGAAATTTGAGTGAAACCAGCCAAAGTTTGTTTAAATTTTTGTATTTTAACCTAGCCCCAAATCTAACCATTGCCCTAATTTGGTGAGTTTTTCAGCATGTTTACGGGGTCAAATTAAAGCTCAAAAAGCATAAATAAATAAATAAATAACAAAAATAAACAAAAAATTTAAAATTTTTTAGCAAAAACAATATATATTCATTAACATGGGAACAGCATATTATACATTTTTTGAAAGCTCTCAAGATTGTCCCCGTGAGGTCAATGGCAAATGACAATGACTTACGCCCTTGTCGCTCATGTCGGGGTCACCCATTGACACCCATCGATTTCTATAGATTTTTAGCAGTTATAAATATAGCCCATGTCTTTGGTTTAATATACCAGTTAGCCCTGTTAGTGGCGCATTACGTACATCACGACCAAATAGCAGCGATTGGTTAAATAAAAAAGTATCCGCCCACCGTCAAGCGAACGACTCCTAACGCTGCGAGGTCAGACGGTTTCCACGAAGTGAAACGGTCTGATGAATCGGGCGAACAAAACTGTAGAGCTGTTACAAAAATAAAAAAAAATAAATAAACAAAAAAATACTATAGCGAAACAGCAGCTCACAATATCGATCCTGTATCATCAAATTTAGTATCATGAAGTATTGATATTTCTGTTTTTCTGCATGTAACATCTCCTGGCTGTTACGTGCGGCAGGTCTCTGAGTAAATATCGAATTCTCCAGTTTTGTTATTGGCTCTTTGAGATTCGATTCACGGCTCCTCAGTCCCGGTTCATCCAGTCGTGATAAATCAGGTTTAAATTGGACCGGGCCGTAATCTGGTTTTCCCGACGCAGCTCCAGCCCCGTGACGTGACCCCCTGACCTCTGCCCTTTTGACCTTTTGACACAATAACCGCGCTCAGAGATCTGCAGAAGGACGTCTCTGTATCAGCGGAGTGTTAATACTGTGGTGAGGATTTAATGATTCTTCGTGATTACTGACACCGTAAGCACAAAACACAATCTACCAGAGCAAAAAAATACTCAAGAGTATCACATTACGACGGAGTATAAGGCTCAGATAAAAAAAAAAAAAGAAAGATGCTGGCGCTACAAGAATAAAGTTGTAACATTTTGATATTAAAATTGTAATATTACAGAAGAATAAAGTCGAAGCCAGAAAAAGCTGTAATTTTACAAGAATAAAGTCATAATTTTACGAGAATAAAGTTGTAATTTTATGAGAATAAGTCAGAAAGTACTCGGAAAGTATAAATGCGCTATGGAGAATTTGGAGCATTTTGTAAAGAAGAAGAATCCGTGTATCTTTCGTTCATTCGACTGAACCAGAACTGAATCAGGGCTAAACCAGGTCCGGAACCAAACCAGGACTGAGGCCGGGACCAGACCAGGACTGAAAACGGTTTAGTCCTGGTTTAGTCCTGGTTTAAGTCAGGGAAATGGGAAATGGCGTTTTCGTGATTTAAAATGCGATGCGGGACTATTGCGCCGCAAATGGACTGCCAGGACTGAACCAGGACTAAACCGTTTTCAGTCCTGGTCTGGTCCCGGCCTCAGTCCCGGTCTGGTCCCGGTATCACAGTCTGGTCCTGGTTTGGTCCCGGCCTCAGTCCCGGTCTCAGTCCTGGTCTCGGTCCCGGTATTCACAGTCTGGTCCCGGTCTGGTCCTGGCCTCATCCTGCTGGTCCCAGTCTGTCCCGGTATCACAGTCTGGTCCTGGTTTGGTCCCGGCCTCAGTCCGGTCTCAGTCTCGGTCTCAGTCCCGGTCTGGTCCCGGTATCACAGTCTGGTCCCGTCTGGTCCTGGCCTCTCCTGGTCTGGTCTCCCGGTCAGTCTGGTCCTGGTTTGGTCCCGCCTCAGTCCCGGTCGGTCTCGGTCCTCGGTCCCGGCCTCAGTCTGGTCCGGTCTGGTCCCGGTGGGTCCTCAGTCCTGGTCTGGTCCCGGTCTGGTCCCGGTATCACAGTCTGGTCCTGGTCTGGTCCCGGCCTCAGTCCCGGTCTCAGTCTCGGTCTCAGTCCTTATCCTTGTCTTGGTCTGGTCCCAGTCTCAGTCCCGGTCTGGTCCCGGACCTGGTTTAGTCCTGGTTCAGTCCGGAGGCGCAAATAATGAAGAAAATTGTTCTTTTTTTTTGTTTTCTTATTTTTAGTTTTATATTGAAAAACGAATGAAGGACACAGATTAAGTTCTTCTTCTGCCGCATTTTTCACTTTGAGTTTGAGTTTATTACGACTTCATTCTCGTATTGTAACTTTATTCTCATAATATTATGACTTTGACTTTATTCCTGTAAAATTATGACTTTATTCTTGTAATATTAAAACTTTAATGTCAAAATGTTACGACTTTATTCTCGTAGCGCCAGCATAATTTATTTTATTATTATTATTTTTTGTATCTGAGCCTTATACTCTGTCGTATCACATAAAAAAATCTACTGAAGGAAAAGTATTTAGGCCTGTAGTAGTTCTTATATTATATTGTGATGTGTGAACTACTGTGTCCAAATAATTTCCATATCATCAGTAGCATCCGGCTGGTCTGGTCCCAGTCCTGATCCAGTCCTGATCCAGTCCTGATCCAGACTGATCCAGACCTGATCCAGACCTGATGCAAACCTGATCCAGACCTGATCCCCCTCAGCCCGCGGCTCCTCTTTGGGTCAGTGTTTAACAGGATCAGCGGCAGATTAAAACCAGATTAAAAGCAGACTAAATCCGGATTATGGAGATCCTTCAAATATGGAGAGGTTTGACCACAAGACGCAGATTCAGTCCCGTCGCCAACGGAAACACACGACACGACAGCTCCGGCGCCAAACGATTCACATATTCTGAGAACTGCCCGTGTTTGAACCGTCCTCACGAGATCAGATTCAGATTCTGAACAAGGCTCCACCCACAAAGCTACTAGTTATTTTTTATTCTAGTAATTTCATTGATTTAAAACAAGGACAGTGCACAGAAAACATTAATCTCAGAGCGAAAAGAGGCTTGGCACCAGATTTATCTACAGTACAAGTGACTTTCCATCTGCAGTCCTTGAGTCCTTAAAATATCCACCATCCGATTCATCATCAAACATTTAAAAGAAAATGAATTCAATCTAATTTCCATAAGTACGAGATTTGAAATTCATCATTATCTTCTAAAAATACTCTCATCGATATTCTCTAAAATGTAAAATTACCAAATTCATCAGTATTTTTGTCCTCTAAAATTAGGGGTATAACGATATCCAAGTTTTATGATACAATATCATCACGGTATGAATCGCACGACACGATATTTATTGCAATTTTGGGGGAAAGCTCACGATTAGAGATGTAACAATATCCAAATCTCTCTAAATATTAAATCTAAATGCACCAGCGCCATCTACGGGCACAACAATTGAGCTGTCAACTGTTACGATACATGTCTCGATACAGTGAGCTTTCGATTCGATGCGATATATTTCAAATCAATTCGATACCGTTCAGTAAAAAATAAAGGCTAAATCATGTCAGCAATACTAAAAGTCTTTGATAAACCACTTCTTGTGCAAAGTTGAGATGAAACACAAACATTTTAATCATCAAAACAGTGAAAATATCAAATGTGTCGCAAAAACGAGTTTCCTTCCAACAAAACTGTAGCGCTGTAACAAAATTATTATTAGGGGTGAAACGATATCCAAGTCTCACGATATGATATTGTCACAGTATGAATCTCACGGTACGATATTTATAGGCGAGTTTCAGCTGACGTCATTGTTATTAAAAGCCCGCGTTGCTGCTGGGAAATATTTTGGTCGGAGGCAAGAAACACGATAGCGTCAAACACAGTGTGTAACCTCGCGTATTTATCCACGATAATGGTAAATTCCTGCTGCATTATCGGATGCACAAATAGAAGCACGGAAGAAGGAAAATGTCTTCGTATTCTGAGTGAAAAGAACCGCTAACGGTGAATTAAACGACTTTCAAACATTCGCAGAGCAAATGTAGATTCTAGCAAACCGTGGACTCCAACAAGTTCAACAACACATCGAGACTCTTGGAGGTTTTCATCTTTTCTGCTGTGAATGGCCCAAGAGTTTCCACCAAGTCATTGTGGATATCGCTGTAGTGAATATTTGTCCAGGTAGTTGGCGATTCTGACCAGAAATTTGGTTTGGTCCAACTTTTGTCGGGGTTGAAAAGGGTGATTTGTCGTCCATCGATGCTTATGACCAATTTCTGGTCAAATGGTCTTGGGTCCTCTGCTGTTAGAGTGGATAAATAACCGGGATCAATACCCTTTACGTGCTTTCTCGCCCCGTCCGTCATGTTGAATTAGTGTTCCTTGCCGCCGACCAAAATAATTCCCAGCATGCAACGCGCGCTTCTGTCAACAATGAAACTCGCCTATTGCAATATTGTGGGAAAGCTCACGATGTATCAATATCTAAATCTCTCTGTACGATATTTTCACGATATACATCTCACAGTACCATATTTATTGCGATATTTTGTGGAGGCAAACAAAACTGTTAATATTTCCTCTTAAAATGCCTTGACAAGACTTAATCCAAAGAACTAAGACTTAAACGTGCTTAGAACTGTTATTTCTTCTTGTAGTCTGCACTGAAATGGTGCAAAGGATCATGGTCTATGTAGTTCTATTGTTTTTTTTTTTAGCTATTGCTGCAACATAACTCTTAATTTAAGCAAAGACACTTGTAATTCGATATACTGTGATGGTCCACGACATTATTGTGAGAACTCTGACGATACGATATCACGATATTTCAGTTTTTGTTACATCCTTATCTAAAACACAATATACTGTGTAAAAACTGGATACAAAACTGTACAAAAAGCAACGTGACAAACCTGACGTGATGTGCAGGAGTTTCATTAGCGAGATGCAGGCTGATTGTGTTGTGATAGCGCTCTGAAGGGGGAGTGAGTTAGCGCCGGGAGATAAGGGAGCGAATTCTTCTCCAGTATTTTCCTACACCTACAACAACTTTAACATTTAGTCTAAAAACAATGAAGTAATGCTGTTTCTTTGTCCTGGTGTTTACTCTGTGATGTGCACCGTGCTCCTCCCCCACAGGCTCCTCCCACACACACACACACACACACACACACACACACACACACACACACACACACACACACACACACACACACACACACACACACACACACACACACACACACACACAAACATAAACACAAACATACACAGTGCTCCAACAGAGATATCACATGAGACGTATGATCTGAGGTGACTTGAACACACCGAAGAATGACACACACACACATACACACACACACACACACACACACACACACACACACACACACACACACAGAGTACAGAATAGACCAGAGTAAGCTCATATGCCAGGGTCAGCTAAGAACACGCCATACCGAGCTGTGACATATACACGTGTACGAGAGAAGAACAAAGAGTTTAACTGTAACAATCCGTGTGTCATTCGTTCATTCGTTTTTCAATATAAAACCAAAAATAAGAAAACGAAAAAACAACAGTTTTCTTCGTTATTTCGCTCCAAAACCAAAATGAAAAAAATGGATAACGATTCATTTTTTTTTTCAGTTTTCAGTTTTTTGTTTAAGTAAATAATGGAAAAAAACGGATAACGGCCTCGTTTACGTGACTTCCGTGACTGCGATGCCGGACTTTCGCTCCACGTACGGGACTGAACCAGGACTGAATCAGGACTAAACCGTTTTCAGTCCTGGTCTGGTCCCAGTCTCAGTCCTGGTCTCAGTTCTGGTCTGGTCTCTGGTCTCAGTCTCGGTCAGGTCGCAGTCTTGGTCCCGGTCTGGTCCTGGTCTGGTCCCGGCCTCAGTCCTGGTCTGGTCCCGGTCTCAGTCCCGTCTGGTCCCAGTCTCACTTCCGGTCTCAGTCCTTGGTCCTGTTCCTGGTGTCAATCCTGGTCTCTGTTCTGGTCTGATCCCGGACCTGGTTCAGTCCTGGTTTAGTCCTGAATTAGTCCTGGTTCAGTCCTGGTTCAGTCCTGGTTTAGTCCTGGGTCAGTCTCTGTTCAGTCCTGGTTTAGTCCTGGTTTAGATCTGGTTCAATCCAGCATCACAGTTTAAGTCACGTGAATGGGAAACGGCCGTTATTAATTTTTTTCCCAATCAAAAACTGAAAAAACTCATTCGTTATCAGTTTTTTTTTAATTTTGGTTTTGGAGACAAATAATGAAGAAAACTGTTTTTTTTTTTTTTTCTTATTTTTGGTTTTATTTTGAAAAACAAATGAACGAATGATACACGGATTCATTTGAACCGCACAAACTTCTATCTGTGCTAATATTGATATCTTGAATTCTTAAAAATATTATAGGTTGGGTGTAAACTGGGACCAAACTGGGAGAAATGGGGATAAAATCTGATCCAAATTGATAAAGAAAATGTGGGAATTTAGGCATTATTTTTGAAAAAAAAAAAAAAAAACACTGAGGAGAAAAAAAAAAGTGGGAACATAAGGTCGAGGAAACATAGGCACGCTCCCAAATCCTAAAGCTAAAGTAGTCCTGACCAAAACTAGTTCCAGATTTGGAAATTTGGAGATTGGTTAATCCAGCGTCACTGAGAAACGGGTCAATAAACAAAAAACACACACCTCCTACCCGGATCCTAACACTTTTTCGTTTCTCTATCCTCCAAATGTGTCTAAACATGAACCCTGGTGCCAAAACAATAGAGCTGCGTTTGTCTGAGTGCTCCTGAATCTCACACCCGCCGCGCGTGTGAGCAAAACTGAGAAGTGTGTGTGTGTGTTTGTGTGTGTTTGTGTGTGTGTGCAGTGAACGCATCATGACCAGGCGTTGGATAAAACCTCACAAACGAGCCCAGAAAACCAGAGAGAAAAACCAGATAGAAAAACGAGATCAACAGCCCCAAACCCGCGTGTGTAGTTTTCCCTCTTTAACACCGTCACAGTCTCATGGGAACGTGGAAATCAGATCACTGGAGTAATCAGATAAGCCAATAGATGTGATTTGTGGTGTGCGTTTACAGCGGAAATCAGATTATCAAAAACACCTGGTGACACGTGTCAGTGAATACGCCGACCGCTGTGTCCCAAACAGGAAGTGAGCGTGGGCGCGCCTCCAGCTCCATCGACTCTGGCTCCGGTTCCTTTTTATTTTGTTTTTTTTTGTCTCTAAATCAAAATATGAACATTAATAACAGACAAAAAACAGGCACTTTCTTTTCCTGCAGTCGCGCCCTCTAGTGTTCGCAACAGGTTTAATTGACAGTGTCACTAAGCACCCGCTCCCTGTTAAACCAGCGGTGTGTTACCTTCAACAGCCTCACTCCTGATTGGCTCTTTGGTTGCTATGATACTTGCAGTTGGAATCCCAAATATAGAACTCGGCTCCAAATTTACTCCTGTAACTGCGAACCTCCATGAGCTTCATTTGACTGAGTGACATCGCACTCTCCTAGGCCACGTCTTTCTATACAGTCTATGAGGTTGACCAAACAGGATCGTCCAATCAGATTTGTTTATTTCAGTAAGACAAGTGAAACAAAGGAGCTCATTGGTCACCAGTCATTTTGAACAAAATGACAGAGTTCAGTGTTCATTGAAAATACAGAAATCTGACATGTTTTCCAGTCCTCTGTGATATTTTTGACCTTAATTTTTTCCTCATAAATTTGTTTTAATGCAGACAAGCCGTGCGTGTCCCTGTCAGTCACTCCCCTCTGAACACGAGGAAATTCACTGGTGACCAGACTCGGGTTGTCCCAATCCGATCACTTGATCGGAAATCGGCACCGATCACGTGACTATGGATTCGATCTGGACTCGGACGTTATGTGTCGATCAGGTATCGGATAAATGATATACATATATAACACACAGGACACACAGCACACAACAGTTTTTCTGAGGTGCAGGATTTGCTCAGGGACGTTCAGTCAGCGCGACTGTCTGTCCCAGTGCCTGTTGGACTAGAGGTGCACTCGCTCTGGCACGTTTGGGCCGTGTCATGCTCAGGTGCTGTTACCTATGGTTCTGTGGCCCGTGTTCACACCTGAGCGGCCGATGGTGTCGTTGCACGCAAACAAAACAAACAGACCTGTTGTGCAGTGGAGCTGGCACTATTGGCGGTGAAGGTCCGTCCAGCAGCATGAAGCGTCTATTGAGCGATGCAGTGTTGCTCCTCTGTGGGTGTGTGGATGTGGGGGCGGCCGGGGGAGAGAGGCTGTGGGGCTTCTGTCATCTCGTTTTTATTTGGTAAGATTTTGTATTATTTAGATTGATCTGATTCTGGTCTGGTTCCTGTTTTGTCCAGTTCATTAAGTTTACTAAGTTACACATTCCGAGACCAGACTGTGAAAAGTCAAGATTTTCAACAATGATGGTTCATGGTTAGAAAAGTTAATAAAAAATAAATAAAAATCAAGTTTTGGACATTTGATTTTTCAGTTCAGCCCAAATACTACACACTGAAATCGACACAATCTGATCCCGCACACATCCTGGATATTTTTTTTTTGCTCTTAGTTCATTTTATAATGTTTTGTAGAAGTATCGGATCGGGACTCCATATTGGCAAATCCTCAAAATCAAATGACTCGTGGGCAAAAAAACGTGATCGGGACTTCATTAGACCAGACTCACATCTACACAAAGTTCTGTATCCGAGACAATGACTTTGTTATTTTTGTAGAATTTTCTTTGTCAGACCCTGCAATATAATGGAGCTGTTTATGTGATATGATCTTTGAATAATCGGATCACTTCAGAAATCAGATGATCAGATCTTAGTTGTGCATGTAAACATAGTGCTCTGTGTTCTGTCTGTATGATGTAATGTTTCAGAGGGAGATGGTGAATCATTTACTGAAAGTTATTTTTTTCTACCACAAAATAAAAAAAAAAGTCCGTTTTAATCAGCTTTAACATTTTGCATATCAAATATTTTTGGCTCAAACTGAGAATTACTAATACAACCAGAAAACTGTGGGTTTATTGTGTTGAAATGAATCATGTTAAATCATCTGTATTTTGAATTTACTGTGGTGTAGGCTGTGTTATAAAAACAACATTAAAGACGCACTGTGTCACTTTTCTGGAGGGGGGTCTGCCATCTGCTTGAGTCCACAGAGATGATTCTGCTTTGCCTTTAATGTTCCACGTTAAAGCATTGATCTTTTTTATCATATAGTGATTCAATTACAGGTGTTTTTATTGCTCAGAATGACTGTGGGGGGCAGGGTCGCCTCTCCATAGATCTGACCTTTTACTTGGCCTGATAAGATAAGCATCCTTTATTAGTCCCACAGTGGGGAAATTCAGTGTTGCAACGCACAATTTCAGAACAGCAGGAAAAGGTACACAGATAATAAATAATAGCTTAAAATAATTTAAAAATAGACTTAAAAATAATTGCACATGGTTATGATTGACACATGTTCAGTGTTAACAGTGTTTGTTGTAAAGTTTGTTGTAAAGTCTGACAGCAGCAGGAAGGAAAGACCTGCGAAACCTCTCCTTCAACAGTTTGGCATCATCTGCAAAGAGACAGATATAGTTTAAGTCCAGGCAAAGCAATAGAATCACCATGGAGACAAACAAATGACAGCCGTCCATCAGAAAAGTTCCACAGTGCTCTTTTAATCTGCGGACGTAAATTTTAACAACACAATAAAAACTCCCAGCGCCTCCGTCTCCAGCGCCGCTTTGATCCCAGGACGGAGCGCTCTGAGCGGGCGGCGTACTCACCGCGGGACCCTGATTGAATTAGCCGTGTCCCTGGGCCCCGCGCTGTCGCCACGGCAACGTTTATTAAAGCACCTCCAGCGGCCGCCATGTTGTTTCCCTTTAAGTGATCAACAAGCAGAGACAGACGAGACACATCGATAGTGTCCCCGAGGACGAGCGAGCGCACGTGTCCACAGACGGTAGCTCGGGGCAGGTCTGTGGGAAAGGCCCTGTAATATACATGCTTGTGAGTGACCTACGGGAAATCAATGGAACCCTCAGGGGCCTCTGTATTGGGGCCCCTATAGTACAATGTATAATAATCATGATTGGCGTAAAGATTAAGTACTTCTTCCACAGGGGACAGTACTTTCATTGGCCACATACATCACTGCAGCGGTTCTCTGCTCTCGTGGCGACCTGGCTCACGCTTTTCTCAGATTTTTAAACGTGACATCCTTGTATTTTGACCAACTAAGGGCCTGTTTACATGAGAAAGCTTGTGGGTAAAAATGACAAAAATATTTTATCAGAAGTGCCTTTCGTTTAGACAGTGAGGGCGTTTCTGGGGCTTAAAAACGAAAAATCTGAAACCACCGTCCAGAGTGTAAAAGATGAATTCGCTCCGCCGTAGTGTTTCCATCTACACTGCCCAAGACGCAAAACTCTAGTCAGATCTGCTCACGTTGCGTACAAATTTATGTCACATACACAGTGTTGGGAAGGTGACTTTTAAAATGTATTCCCCTACAGATTACAGATTACACACCCCAAAATGTAGTTTGTAACGTAATCCATTAAATTACTTAAAGTGAGTAATGTAATCTGAATACTTTGGATTACTTGATTTGCTGTAGAGAAGCAAAGACGAGGAAATCTTCACATAATATGTTTTATCTGCTAAAAGAAAATTAAAAGCCCAGACTTTACTTAACCAAATTAAAAATATTATTGATAGAAGAGGAGGAGGAAACACGGTCCACGCAGCATGATTTAGTCCTGTTAAATCCTGTTTTAGACCTGGTTTAGACCTGGTTTTAGACCTGGTTTTAGACCTGGTTTAGACCTGGATTAGACATAGTTTAGACCTGGTTTTAGACCTGGTTTAGACCTGGTTTTAGACCTGGTTTAGACCTGGTTTAGACCTGGTTTAGACCTGGTTTAGACCTGTTTAGACCTGGTTTTAGACCCAAAATGTGAAAACAGGAAAATACCGCCGTGTAATCCATTTATTTTAACAAAGTAACTGTAATCCAATTACCACTCACTGAAACAGTAACTGTAACTGAATACAGTTACTCATAATTTGTACTCTGATTACGTAACTCCGGTACATGTAATCTGTTACTCCCCAACACTGCACATACATACAGTACATAGAAACAAACATGTCGGATCATTTCCATGCGTCGAATTCCACACACTTTTGCGTCACCGTGTGCATGCAGATTTCCTCCCCAAAACGCTCGTCTAAACGCGGAATAAAAAGTGAAGACGTGACGCCACTTGTGCGTCTTCTGTTCGGACCGTCGTCATATAAACGTAGTCTAAGAGGTAAAGCTTGTGCAGTTCGGTAGGACAGACGCTAAGAATTTTTGGGGATTGTGTGAAATGAGATTAGTTTTTCTGGTATCCATAGAGAGAGTGCAAGGATATAGTTAAGGAGCTAACTAAACTCAGGCTATTCTTTGAGGGAATAGTCTGACTCATCACCAACCAAAACAACAGGAGGAGGAGACACTTTTGTCCTGAGGGTTGTTACCGTCCTCAACCTGCCCTCTGTGCATCTGTTTCTATTAGGGATAGGCATTCGCATAAATGTTCTTAATCAATCGTCGGGAGAATTAACGATTGATTTTCAATGTATCATGAATATTTTTATATTAAAAGTATCATCATCATTATTATTATTCCTATGACTAATCTGCACAAATAAACTCAACTTTACAACATATAAACAGAACCACTTTAGAGCCACATCAGCCTGTTTGACATTATAATGTGTTTAATGCAGCTTTGACACATTTGTTTATGTTTTGCAGAAACAAAACTTAAAACCACAAGACTCATTTGCATAAACTATAAGCAAAAAAAACCAAAAAAAAAACAGCTCTCTCCTTGTGCGCTGATGCGGTTCAGCTTCTGTCGAACTAAAGGGCTCAACTCAATGGAATATGAGTGTTCTCTCTGTGACAGAGGGATGTTGATAATGATGATGATGGTGAGTCTGTTATAAAAGTAACAAATTACTGTAATGTGTTGCTTTTTGCTGTAACACAGTAATGTGGCGTTATAGGGAAAAAAATATATATATTTTGTTCGGTACAAATGTGAGTAATGCGCGTTACAATGCTTTTTTAACCTGGACTGAAGAGGTGGGGGTTTTTTTCGTTTTTCTTCATACAAATTCGCTAAAATCACTGCGATATCAGCAGCGGTGAAACGCCGGAGGTGCGCCTGCGTAGACCTTCGGGTAACCGCAGGGGAAAGGACCGGCGCAGAACTCCACGCTCCACAGGACTAAACGCAGCTGACGCTCGATCCAAGTTCTGGTCCAAGATTAGTCCTGGTTTAGTCCTGGTTCAGTCCTCGGTTGGTTCAGTCCTGGTTCAGTCCATATACGGTGCAAAAGTTCTTCATCTTCGCTGTTATTTTGGTGAGACTAACTTGAAGTGCTGTAATAGTCGTGTAATGTTTTCCATTTTAAACACAGTAATATTGTAATGTAACAAATTACTTTGAAATGACAATAACAAGTCATAAAAGTTGCATTACAGTTTTAAAGTAACTTGCTCAACAGTGGTCCCTAATTACTACATTGTTTAATTCAAGTTGTGTCTTCAGATTTGACCTTTGAGTTGACAGTTGGTGCCTTCTCTCCACACTCGGAGGTGGGGCAGACTGACAGAAAAGAGCCAAGACTCCACACACACTACATTTATATTAGGTAACGGGAGTGAAGTGTCTTGCCTTAGGACATAACAACAGTTTAATGACACTAGGGCCTCCCTGTGGAGACTTGTATTCCCAGTGGTCTCCCATCCAAGTACAAACCAGACCCAGCCTTAGTCCAATGAGATTCATTTGGTCTTCCGATATTTAATGTTATCAGAACATTGTTTGACAGAACCAACATTATAACAGATGAACAAGACAAACAGGAAGAAGACAGACACGTTCACAATGCAATGAAATGGGCAATAAACAAAGGAATAACAGGTTAGAGAGAAAAGAAAACAGAACCAGGAAAACAAAAATAAAACAGGAAAAAAAAGAGCACAGGCATGATAACATCGCCGTACATCAGGGGCATAACAAAAAGTGCAGAGAGCGATGAAAAAACACAATATCAACAGACTAATGAAACCGTACAGAAAACTCAGACAATTACTCGTCCACCCGAAAGCAAAAATGTAACGTCATGTTCAAAATACCCTGTTTCTCCCGCAACAAAACAAACATTGGGGAAACGGGGGGTGATGTTGAGTCTACGAAAAAAGGAACACAGAACAGAAAGTGAGAAGGAAACAGCGAAGGCGAAACACGAGCAACAAAACACAAAACAGAACAGAGACAACTCAAATCTGCCATTTCTGACCATTGTAAAAGAGAAAACCACATTATGGACTGGGACAGAAGAAAACAAACACTGTCGCTGGATTAAAGAGGCAATCGAAATACAGAAAACGTGCCCACGGGACGATAAACCGGGACGAGGGGCTTTTTCACTCTCACACACCTGGGATTCTGTCGTGAGGAAGTGGGACTGCAGGCGGCGCTGTCGTCCTGCCTCCACCGGTAGGAAAACAGCGCCAAAACCTGTTTAAAATCAGCTGAGCAACACTTCACAGAAACATCACGAGTTGTCAGGTATGAAAACAAACTCTTGGTCTGTAAAAAGAACCTAATTGAACTTTAACAGTCACATAAAATCAATAACATCTGCAGCCTTTTACCATCTAAAAAACATAGCAAAAATCAGAGGTTTACTGTCTAAATCAGACTTGGAGAAACTTATCCATGCGTTTGTCTCCAGTAGGTTAGATACTGTAATGTTCTGCTCACTGGTCTCTCCAAACGAGCTGTGAGACGCTGCAGAACATCCAGAACATCCAGAACATCCAGAACATCCAGAACATCCAGAACATCCAGAACGCTGCAGCTCGGGTCCTTACTCGAACTAGGAAGTACGAGCACATAAGTCCTGTGCTCAGGTCTCTGCACTGGCTTCCTGTGCCTCAGAGAATAGACTTTAAAGCAGCTCTGCTTGTACAAGTGTCTCCATGGCCGAGCACCAAAGTCCATCTGTGACATGTTAGTGTCATATGAACATCTCACACTCTGAGGAGCTCAGGGACCGGCCTCCTGCTGGTGCCCAGAGTCAGAACTAAACAAGGGGAGTCAGCGTTTCAGGTTCATGCAGCTAAAACCTGGAACAGTCTGAACATGTGAGACAGACTCTTCTGTGACGCTGTTTAAATCCAGACTCAAAACATTTCTGTTTAACTGTGCATATAACTGAAAGGTTTTCATTCTGCACTCTTCTCTCCAATTTATGTCTCTCTTTTTTAATTTTAATCTTCATGATTATTTATGTTTTTGATTTGTTTTTATTATGATTTTAATGTATTTCTTATTCTGTAAAGCACTTTGAATTACTTTGTGTACGAATTGTGCTGTACAAATAAACTTGCCTTGCCTAATAAGAGACCCGGCCCTGCTTTCGCTACAGAGACGGGATGAGATCTTTGGTGACTGGCACGTGGACAAACCAACGACAAACATGACTGATCTGTTTATTTCAAAAACAACACGGCACAAAATGATTTGCGCTGAGCTGGGGCACAGACAACCCTGCGCTCAGACTGGAAGTTGGTGCGACCGCTTCGACAGACGAGTCCTAAAGTGCCCTCGGTTTGATTTTAACAGGCCCTCGCAGAGTACGACAGACCCCAAGTACAATAAAGAGGATAAAACCTGAGGGGCCACAGTAGTAAAAGACATTTCATCCGGAGCGATGCTTGTATAACGTTTATGGACATCATACAATCAACAAACAGAGTCCTGGGGGCCCTGGGAAAGTGCAGGTTCCTGAGGGCCCGTATATAATGTGTGTGAATGGTCTTATATTGTTCCAGGAAGAATCCATATGTGTAAGTACCAGGAAAGGATCAATGGAGACTTCGAGTGTTTAGCTTCAAAGCAAATGCACGCAGATTGATCTCCGACGCGTGGCTTAGTGGCTGGTACCAACACCTCACAGCGAGAAGGTCCCAGGTCTGGTTCCGAGGCGGTGAGAGGCCTGTCACTGTGGAGTTTGTGTGTTCTCGTCGTGTATGGGTTGGTTACCTCAGGCTCTTTGGTTTCTTTGGTTAACTAACACTTGCACAATAGGGTAATTCATCAGCTCGACACTCCTGACTCAGCGACCAAGTTCCACAGTTTGGCAATCTTGAGTTTGTTCAGTTAAATGTGCGTTTATTGCTTAAAGGAGACCTATTTTGCTAAATCTACTTTTTAGAGCTTTTAACCACGTTGTAGTTGTTTCCTTCTTACTGAGGCCACGTTTACACATCGCTGGGGATGTTGAGAAACCGGTATTTTATAACTTCTGGCTACTCTACCTGCCGTTTGTTCTGACTTGGTTTGGTCCAGTAGTCGTGGTTTAGTCCTGGTCTTTAGTTCTGGTTTAGTCCTGGTCTTTAGTTCTAGGTTTAGTCCTGGTCTTTAGTTCTGGGTTAGTCCTGGTACAGTTGGTTTAGTCTGGTCTTAGTCTGGTTTAGTCCTGGTTTTAGTTCTGGTTTAGTCCTGGTCTTTAGTCCTGGTTAGTCTGGTTAGTCCTGGTTTAGTCCTGGTCTTTAGTTCTGGTTTAGTCCTGGTCTTTAGTTCTTGGTTTAGTCCTGGTCTTTAGTTCTGGGGTTAGTCCTGGTACAGTCCTGGTTTAGTCCTGGTCTTTAGTTCTGGTTTAGTCTGGTTTAGTCTTTTAGTCCTGGTTTAGTCTGGTTTAGTCCTGGTCTTTAGTCCTGGTTTAGTCCTGGTCTTTAGTCTTGGTTTAGTCCTGGTCTTTAGTTCTGGTTTAGTCTGGTTTAGTCTGGTTTATCCTGGTCTAGTCTGTTTAGTCCTGGTCTTTAGTCTGGGTTGGTAGTCCTTAGTCCTTAGTCTGTTTAGTCTGGTCTTTAGTTCTGGTTTAGTCCTGGTCTTTAGTCCTGGTCTTTAGTCTGGTTTAGTCTGGTTTAGTCCTGTCTTTAGTCTGGTTTAGTCCTGGTCTTAGTCTGGGTTTAGTCCTGGTTTAGTCCTGGTCTTTAGTCCTGGTTTAGTCCTGGTCTTTAGTCCTGGTTTAGTCCTGGTCTTTAGTCCTGTTTAGTCCTGGTCTTTAGTCCTGGTTTAGTCCTGGTCTTTAGTTCTGGGTTTAGTCCTGGTTTAGTCCTGGTCTTTAGTTCTGGTTTAGTCCTGGTCTTTAGTCCTGGTTTAGTCCTGGTCTTTAGTTCTGGGTTTAGTCCTGGTTTAGTCCTGGTCTTTAGTTCTGGGTTTAGTCCTGGTTTAGTCCTGGTCTTTAGTTCTGGTTTAGTCCTGGTCTTTAGTCCTGGTTTAGTCCTGGTCTTTAGTTCTGGTTTAGTCCTGGTTTAGTCCTGGTTTAGTCCTGGTCTTTAGTCCTGGTTTAGTCCCTGTCTGTGTGTGTGTGTGTGTGCGTGTGTGTGTGTGTGTGTGTGTGTGTGTGTGTGTGTGTGTGCGTGTGTGTGTGTGTGTGTGTGTGTGCGTGCACGTGTGAACCACGCTGTGAGGGTAAATCGTCATGGCAACACGTGCCCAGAGGTCGGGGGGGGTGAGCTTTAATATTTGGATAAACATGTGTTTGATCTCTGGACTGTGTTTGAATACTGTCAGCTCATTATATCCAGCGTGGGGCTGTGCGATGTTTCATTCATGCACGTTTGAGTGATCCTGCTGATTTAGATGCTCTAAACAGCTCCAATTTCAATCTGGCAGCTACTGTTTATAACCTCGTTTCATCTGCTTCTCAGTGAGACTCTTAAGGGAAAGTACAGTGATTTGTTACAAAGTTAGTTTGCATCATGCTGGAAAACCACAGCGGCCTGTTTCCATGGGGATATTTCCAAATAAAGTCCTGGATTTAAACTCACAAACACACAGGTTCACTATATTTAAAGACACTGTAGCTGATTTTTACTGTCTTAGGAAGCACTCACACTTGGACTTCAGCCCAAGCACAGCACGAATGGGACTTTGGCCTCAACACGACACGGCTGCTCATGAACATGCACAGGGGTCTGGTCAAGTGGTAACGGAGGGAAACAGGGGCAGATTTTTTACATTCAAATGTCTCTTATTCAGAAACTAGAGGGACTATTGAAATAAGTAAAGTATCAGAATGTAGGAAAGAGTTACACTCCAACAGGGTCAAGTTAAACCTGTGATATTCTTTCAAGTTGTTGACAAAAAATTTAAAAAACTCATGTCGGTAACGGAGGGAATGAAATATGCAGCACTTTTTGGGCAATAAACACAAACAGTGATAACTAGTGGTTCTCACTTACATATCCTTAACAAACTGGTTTGAATATTTGCTTCATATAGTTTTCTACCATATGGTACAAGATTAGGTTGAAAAACCTCTTACTTTTTTTGAGTCATGAGATTTTTTATTAAGAAAGGTCATGGTAACGGAGGGAAAATTGTGCAAACAAGTAGAAGGTGCAGGAGTTTACATAATTTGTGGCTTTTTTCTTCCGAATACTTTAATATTACTTCAGAATGAAAGGAAACTATTTCTATAAAATATGTCAGTCCTTCCAAGCAAATTTTTATCATTTTAAATACTTTTTTTTTTTTTTTTTTTGAAAAATCATGTCCCTTCATCAATTTCAAAGATGGAATAACACAAGATATGATGAAATACATCAGTTTATTTACATGATTTGCAGGTCTTTGAAATTTGGGAAATAATTTTTGTTCCATGTTGCATACATGGTCTGTTTAAAACATATGGAACTTGTAATATGTAAAAAAGGTAAACAGTTTCATAAACTAGAGTACATATGTATCTGTTGAATACATTTTTATATCAGATGCACTAACTTGAATTTTTGACCTTGCAGTTTACTTCTGCTTGACCGGGCCCATATGTAAACAAACAGCACTGTGTGATGACATCGTCGGGCCGTGGTCTGGTTCAGATGTGCAAGTGTGAGTTTGGACCAAAGAACCCTACGCAATCATGCTTCAGCACGGCATTGTTCTAAAGTCCTAGTGTGAGTTTGTCCTTAAAAACAGAGCTAGTTCATTTTAAACAGGTGAGTAATTAGGACGCTCAGAATGCATGAGATAAGTGAGGAATAACTGTGGACCACTGCAAACTGTTTAGAATGAATGTTTTTGAGACAATAAAAATTTGGTACAGCTCTTTTAAACTCATTTAAATGCAGTTGCGGTTAACCTGACAAGCACCGAAAACAGATTTGCTGTTTGCTGTTGTTTTAATAACAGGATTCTGTTAAAAGTTCACATTTCAAACAGAAGAACTGAAAAAAAGACTGAAATCTGAACGGACAAACTGATAGAAGAATCACATTTCAGATCTACACTACAGGCTTAGATGTTTATGTACAATAAGACAGGAGATGTTGTTTGTGGAGGAAATTACGGTATGTCAAAAAATGTCAGTCTTTGCTAATTGTAATCTGGATTGTACTGAGATAAATTTTACAGCCGTAGTTTCTCCGTTTGCGTTTGTCTGTCCCTGTCTGCGTGGGACTCACATGCTCCGGTCTCCCAATGCAGCGTGAAGCGTCTCAAAGCCTCTGTCTGTCGGAGGACTGATCAGTCAACCCAGTGGAAATGTTCTCGGGCCTGTCATAAGACCGGCCCCTCACACAGCCTCAGGACGGGGGGACGAGGGGTGGGGGGGTGTTTTGACGTCACTGCGCTGACTCGGGGACAGAACGCTCACTTCTGGGGACGGACCGGGAGGAATCTGGAGGGGGGGGGGTTCCTCTGGCGTTCTGTGAAAGATCAAACGCTCACGCACACTGGGATTTATTTATTTATTTACACGATCTTGAACTGCGGCCCCCGTAAGCTGTTTGTTTATAGTTTTAAAATGCATTTGGTACAGCGTGTAAATAAATCAATCAATCATACGTGAACCTGTGTCTCCAGAGCCTTCACCTGCAGATAGAGACACATCCAAGTTTATCTCATTCTCCGTTTATGTTCAGGTCTCATGTGATACATACTTTGATACACAGACCACGACACTGTACATATCTCGATACAGTGAGCTTTCGATTCATATGATTCAATACGATATGTTTCGACGATTCAATATGGTTCAATAAAAATAAAGGCTCAGTCGTGGCTGTGATACCAAAAGTCTTTATTAAACCAATTCTTGTGCAAAGTGAATACTGAACACAAACATTTCAATCATCAAAATAAGCAACAAAACTGTTAGCCTGATACATCAGTCGGTTTCACTTTGTAGAAACCGTCTGACCTCGCAGCATTAGGATTCATTCGCTCGACAGTAGGCGGGTACTTCTTAATTTAAACAGTCACTGCTGTTTGGTCGTGACGTTTGTAATGCGCCGAAGAAGGACAATAACATTTTTCCTCTTGATAAAATTCACCAAACATTCTCTTTGGTCCGGCTTTAAATCCTTGATCTTGGGAATCCTCTGTTTCATCTACATCCATCTCAACGCTTTGTTTACTGCTGTGTTGTTCCACAAAAGGGACCCAGACACTTGAGTTTGACGTCATGGCTTCACAGCTCTTCTCTGATTGGCCGGTTACGGTTATTCTTGCCTTGTCGCTGGAGAGAAATGAAATTGAGCAGAGGCAGTACGTGGCACTAGTCAGGATGGCGCCACCAAGTGCCTCCGCTCAATTTTATTTCTTTCCAGCGACAAGGTCAGGAATCAGAATACACTAGACGGTTTGCAAAAACCCCGGTGTGAGTTCAGCGAAGAGCCATACATTCTGTGTTCTGGCAACGATTCATGAGATTGAGGATTTAAAGCCAAAATAAAGAGAATGTTTGGTGAATTTTATCAAGGGAAAAGACGTTATTGCCCTTCTTCCTATAGGATTTGGGAAAAGCTTAATATACCAGTTTGCCCTGTTAGTGGCACATTATATACATCATGACCAAATAGCAGCGATTAGTTAAATAAAAAAAAGTACCTCCTTCCGTCAAGCGAACGAATCCTAATGCTGTGAGATCAGACGGTTTCCACAAAGTGAAACCGGCTGATGAATCAGGCTAAAGTACCACCAGCCTGGCTACAAAACTATAGCTCTGTAACAAAATAATTTAGTAAAACACACCAAAAAATACTCTTGGCGATATATCGATACAGCAGCCGACGATATCGATACTGTATCATCACATCACACTGAAACTGGCAACCCAAATGACGGACTCATGTTATGCTCATTCTGTTTCCTGATTGGATAATCATGTTGAGAACCAAAACATACAGTCCCTTTAAAGGAACAGTTTGGAATTTTAGACATAGGACCTCATTTCCTAGTGGTCCAGAGTGTTGGAGACGTGTGGAGACACTTTTTAAAAATATTCCATCCAGTCCTTGTATTTGCAGAGGTCACTGGTGCTAGACTAGTGCATGTCAATGGCCATAGTTATCCTGCCACTAAAAACAGTCTTACCCACTCCACAAAACACCCAAAATAAATCTATTATTACACCAGACTGTCCATGTGAATGTCTGTGTTGATAGAATAATGTCTGAAATAAAACTAACCTTGCATCTCACGAATCATCGCATGTTGAGGGACTATTTTCTCATATATCAGTCCGCCGCCGCTGCCGAGCTTTCTATCACACTCGCTGCTGCTGCTCAGACATAAATCCTTCAAATGCAAGGTTAGTTTTACTTCTAAAATTATTCTATCGGCACAGACATTCACATCGACAGTCTGGTGTAATACTAGATTTGCTTCGGGTGATTTGTGGAGTTTGTAAGACTAGCGACCTCTGCAAATACAAGGACTGGATGGAATATTTAAAAAACACTCTGGCTCACGAGGAAATGAGGCCATATGTTCAAAATTCCAAACTGTCCCTTTAAACATACAGGACATGACTCAGGTAGAGAAATACTGATATAAACGCTCTTAAAAGTGTCATTTACTGATAGTTTAGAGAGACAATGGGAAGTGAGTTACTGCGTCTTTTCTCCGGGGAATACTCATGTGTTAGTATAGCCGCCGCTGTTAGTCTAGTGCCAGAGGACGGAGCCATGGAGAGACACACTGACTGTTATTTATGGAGTGTGTCGGGCGGGTCTCGAGGGACGGGGAGGACTGTCTGTACCTGCCTCAGCCCAATAACAGAGCCCCCCAGAGACGACGCTCATCAGCCTGTGTTACACTAACCTCCTCACAGCTGGGGCCCACCACGAGCCACACCAGTGTGAGTGGAGCTATTCTGCACAACGCGGGGACGGGAATCTGTACGCACGTTCACTTCACGGGGAACTTTGGCTTTGTACAGACCACCAAACCACTGTTAGTAGTGATGTTACGAGATGCGTTACGAGAGGCTTCGAAGCGCGTGTCGAGTAATCCAGGAAGTCTTTGGTGAAGCGCGTATCGAGGTTCGTATCGGTGACGTTTGAAGCCTCGTGAACCGCCCGTACCACGTGACTGGTTCAGGAAGTGGTTCACGGATTTGGCACGATTCGAAACATAAGGGCCAAAGAAACGCAACGGATTCACCCAAAACATGTTGTGGTTTTGGGTTATTGCGAGTTTGGTGCATTCTATTTGAGATTTTTTTTTTTTTTTGGCGATGGAGCACGCCTGTTTCACTGTGAAATTCTTTTAATTCAAAAGCAGGGGAAATTCTCTGTAAAAAAAAACGAAACCATCTGAGTCCAAATACTGTGGAGAAATTGATATTTTTATATAAAAATGAATAAAATGACCATATTTTGCCATCCTTATTGTGGCATAAGCACAGACATAAAAGTAATAACACAAGGCAAGGCAAGTTTATTTGTACAGCACAATTCGTACACAAAGTAATTCAAAGTGCTTTACAGAATAAGAAATACATTAAAATAATAATAAAAACAAATCAAAACATAAATAATCATGAAGATTAAAATTAAAAAAGAGAGACATAAATTGGAGAGAAGAGTGCAGAATGAAAACCTTTCAGTTATATGCACAGTTAAACAGAAATGTTTTGAGTCTGGATTTAAACAGCGTCACAGAAGAGTCTGTCTCACATGTTCAGACTGTTCCAGGTTTTAGCTGCATGAACCTGAAACTCTGACTCCCCTTGTTTAGTCGTGACTCTGGGCACCAGCAGGAGGCCGGTCCCTGAGCTCCTCAGAGTGTGAGATGGTTCATATGACACTAACATGTCACAGATGGACTTTGGTGCTCGGTCATGGAGAGACTTGTACAAGCAGAGCTGCTTTAAAGTCTCTGAGCCACAGGAGCCAGTGCAGAGACCTGAGCACAGGACTTATGTGCTCGTACTTCCTAGTTCGAGTCAGGACCCGAGCTGCAGCGTTCTGGATGTTCTGGATGTTCTGGATGTTCTGGATGTTCTGCAGCGTCTCACAGCTCGTTTGGAGAGACCAGTGAGCAGAACATTACAGTATCTAACCTACTGGAGACAAACACATGGATAAGTTTCTCCAAGTCTGATTTAGACAGTAAACCTTAACTACACAGCACAAACAAGCACAGTCACATTACATCCTGATCTCCAACTTGTTTCTACTTTTTCTTTTAACCCGACCGTTATATCATGAACACAGACTCCAGGTTAATACACTCACACTTTATGTTGAAATCACAAACATTCAAATATTTACTCGTTCATTTATTCAGTATAAATCTTTCCATCAGAACCTCGATGATCATGTCCATTGTTCTATTTTCACTTTGCCTGTTATGCATTTTTTGGTCACTTGATGGCGCAGTGGAGCAAATGAAGCAAGAGTCGAGCAAATGGATGGAACGCTTCAGTGCTTCATGGGGCTTCATCTCGCCATGACTAACTATTAGATCATTGCACTGTTTCTCTTTCTCTTTAGTTTAGCTTGTACATATACAATATTTATGCCATATTTCAGTGTTTCTCAAACTTTTTTCTGGGGACCCATATTTTAAAAGTCACAAACCTTCACAGACATTATTCGTAAATCACAAAATCAAAACGGTCTCTCTGAACAATTAGTTTTACTCAAGTTTTAAACAATGAAAAACAGTCACTGAAGCAACAATAAAAGGATCCATAAGTCGCCTATTTGGACTTTAAATGTAGCCCATTTCTTTTTCTTTTAAACATTCAATTGAAACAGCAATAGTCAATAAAATAATTACAAAAAGATTAGAAATTATACAAACATGTCTTAACGTTTCAACTTACATGTGGATCATGACAAGGCGACCCCAAAAAAATCTCTTGCGACTAAGGTTGGGCGGTAATACGGTATTACGGAATAAGACTTTTTGTACTTAGAATATGAAAATACATCTTGCTACACTTAAACTTTTTGCACTTAAAATAAGAAACAAAATCGAATGTTATTTGAATTACAAAAAACACAGTTATTTTATTTTATTATTCTGCTCAAATAAAGTTAAGTCATTTTAACTTACCGAGGTATTGTTTTTTTCCAGTGTTAACAACTGAGAATTTATGCTCCTCGTTTCTGTTGCAGGGCATTAGATTAGTAACTAGAAAAGCACTCAGAGAGCGCAGACCTCCGCCAAGGACTACCCCCATTTTTTATATAAATTGCGATAAAATCAGTCTTCTGGATCAGATCCGGATCAGCCTTTGGAATATGAAAGAGGATCCCATTGTCCATCCCTGAGTCAAATTTCATGGGGTTTGGTCAATAATTAACCGAGATATTGAGAAACAAATTTTTTGGCCCCATTTACCACAATGTTAACTACAATTTCAAAGTGATCCAGAATCCAGGATTTCTTCCGGATCACCCCCAAAATGAAATCAGTTCTTCCTTTTCACATTTCCAACAAATCCTGAAAATTTCCTCAAAATCGGTCCATAACTTTTTGAGTTATGTTGCTAACAGACAAACAAACAAACAAACAAACGCCGGCAAAAACATAACCTCCTTGGCGGAGGTAAAAATTGTGATAGTCTTGTTTCAGACCTGGTTTAGATTTAGCGTGACCAGATTTTCACAATCAGAAACTGGGACACCCCTGGTTTGGAGTGGTTGGTAATAATAAAAATAAAATTAACGAATGTGTAATTAAGGAAAACAGTTTCTGCATTCAGGACGTACATGTGAGTCAGTATAGTCACATTGTCTTTGTGTTTTGGTTGTTTTAAAGCAGCTTTTCTGTATCAGATTGGTCAAAAATAGGGACACCTGGGACATTTCTTGTATAAAACTGGGACAAATCAAAGGTTTTGCATAAATCTGCTGGGACCGGGGACACAGGGCTCAAAACTGGGACTGTCCCAGGGAAATAGGGACATCTGGTCTAATCTTGCTTCACTTGAAATAAGAAAAACAACATTTTTTACATGTAAGATAAGAGACAAAATGTAATGTTGCTTGAAATAAGAAAACACACTTATTCCATTGGTAGATAATTTTACTTGTCAGGTTGAATCTACTGAAATAAAGTAAAATGTAATTTTAACTTAACTAGATATTGTTTTGTTTTGGGGTTTTTTGTCCATTGTCCAAGTAATTTCCCTCGTGGATCAATAAAGTTTGTCTAACTCTATGTCTAGATGATTCTGTTCAGGAAAATGTGAACAGTGAATTAAACCTTGAGCTCAAGAGTCAAAACTAAGTGGAAAAAAAAAAGAAATCCATCAAAATCAGCATTCGTTACAGAGGAATACAGAGAACATTCTGACCCAGTTTTGAAAGTTACAGTTAAATATTGGAGTTTATGTCAATGCTAAAGTTGCTGCTAGAGTCATTACAATACTAAGAGGTTTTGTGTGTTGTAGTCGTCAGGTTTACGGTTTTGTTGACTGTTTTCTCTCTCTCTGTGTGTGTCAGGTGGCAGCTCAGGCGGTGCTCTTCCTCTGCGTGAACACCGCAGGAGTCTTCATCAGTTACCTGTCGGACCGCGCTCAGAGACAGGCCTTTCTGGAGACGCGCCGCTGCATCGAGGCGCGACTGAGGCTGGAGACCGAGAACCAGAGACAGGTCGGTGTGCGGAGCCGGGGCTCGGGCTGGGTCTGGTCCCGGTCCTGGTCATAGTCTGAGTGAAATTTTGTCAGTGAGTGCGTTTACATGCACATCAGTATTAGCCATATCCCGGTTATGTCAGTATTCGGGTTACTGCCTTTACATGCGCCCTGAGAAACCGGGACACTCATATCCGCGTATACATGATCAAATGGAGTATCCCGGTTTCTTGACATAATCTTACAAATGCGCAAGCACAAAAATTAACTTAAATCAATTTCATAAACCAGGAAATATACAAACCGTGAGCTTCCTTTAGCATAAGAAGCTAAGGAGCTACGAGATCAAACCCAACAGATTCTTCATTAAAATCTTCTGCATAAATAAACTCAACTTTACAACATATAAACCAGAACCACTGTAGATCCACATCAGCACGTTTGATCAGATAATTCAGCTCTGATCACATTTGTTTACGTTTTACAGAAACGAAACTTAAGACCGCATCGCTAATTAGCATAAACTGTTAGCGGCGATAAAAACAACTCGCTCCTTGTGCCGCTGATGTGGTTCAGCTTCTGTCGGACTAAAAGACACGACTCAGTGGATTATGAGTGTTCTTTTTATGACAGAAGAGGCGCTAATGATGGTAAGTGTGTTCTGTGCGTGTGTTGTATAGGAGATAGTTCATGTTTTAGCTTTTCAGCGATCACACGAGTGCAGATTGTACGTGTGCAGGTTTAGCACAGCTTTTTATTTTACAGTCATTTCACTCGTTTGGTCACTTTATTTATGTTGGTCAATTTATTTATTTATGTTGCTACTGTTGTGGTGAAAAGACTGGAAAGTGTTTGTCGTTTGGACGCTTGCGCACTCAACTTTATGTTGCAGTAATCGGGATACTGCTTTTACATGCCACAGTATCCCGGTTACTATCAGAATAAAGCAGCTACAGTAACTCGGTTTCTAATAACCGGGACACTGAAACCGGTTTACTGCGTATACATGCACCATCAAGAAACCAGGATACTCAAAAAACCCGATCATAACCAAGTTATTGATGTGCATGTGTACACACTCAGTGAAAGAGAGTGGGAAACCTGCAGTGTTAACAAGCCACTTGACTAATGGAAGTGAGGCTGCCAATCTGTGCCATCTGACATCCAACACCACAATCATACTAGGCAATGTGGGTGAAGTGTCTTGCCTAAGGACTCAACAACAGTTAACAATTGAATACCTGAAAGCTTTGGTAGTTTTTACTTTCACTTTAACATAGCAGACCAGACCAAGGAAACAACAGCAGCTCTACCTCGGTGGCCACAGTGTAGTTTGTGTTATTACTGCTTGCTATTTATTTGTGCATTTAAAACAAGGACAGTGCACAGGTCACATTGATCTCAAAGAGAAAAGATGCTCTGTGTCAGATTTAGCTGCAGGCTCCTTTCCATGTCCCTGCAGCTACAGAAGACATGAAACAGCTTATTTACATCACATCGAATGCGCCTGTGCGTTTACATGCAGCAGGTCTCCAGGTATTGCTGCTTCATATTTTTATGACTTTAGAGATTTGAATCCCAACCACCTCATTAAAGATCTGTGTTTTCATGGATTTTACAATTCAAATTCGTGATCTGTCACTTCTTTTTTTTTTTCCATATATATTTTATTTAATTTTTGTTTTTTTCCTATATTGTGGTCTTACGGCCACACAGTAATGCCACAGAATATACAAGTATACAAATGCCACATTTAAACCCCCTCCTCCCCATTCCCAAACCCCAATATCTGGGTTTCACGTGACGTCACAGGGCTGCATTTGTCAGCACGCAAAATCAGATGGAGGGCAGGAAGTGAACTGACCGGAGGAAACTGCCGATGTGTTGTGCAGTTTACGGCTGTGCCAATCGTTCTAACCGAGAGAAGGAAGAGCTATTTTTTTAGAGTACCGAATATAGTCATCCACAAAGGTCAGAAATGGGAAAAACTGACAGAACAACGCCGTAAAAAGTGGATTACAAACCTGTTTGCGGTCGGGAGGAGCAGAATTCGCTAATGCTCGTGTCTGCAGTGAACACTTTGTCAAAGGTTTGTTACAAAGATAAATAGTTTTTTGTGGTTTACCTAAACATAAACGAATCATTAACGACTAACGGCTAAAGACGTTTGTTGACATTAAATAGTTCGGATAGAGGTTAATGCCGATACACTGCAGTTTTTCCCATAACGTCTATACACATAAAATAAGAGAAACACTCACCCCGGCGAAGACCAAACGATAATCATCATTTAGGCGTTTTACACCAAGGTTGAGGACCCATCCACTGACAAAAAAAGTTCTATGCCTCCAAACTTTTGTACTTTGCCTTCATCTGTTGTCTGGTGTAGAACGATGTCTGAAGAGCTAAATAGTTCATGATCTCCTCTGCCTCGATTGTCGGCAAATCTTTTACTTCGGTTGAAAATTCTCTCATTTTCAATAAGATGGGGTCACGCCCGATATATTTGTCGACTAACTGCTCGTACTTTTGCCTCGCTACTGGCTCTAAATCCTTACAATAAGAACTCTTCTCCATATCTGTGTTCTCCAGAGTCGTGTTTGTCATGTTTGTCTTCACTTCCTGCCCTCCACCTGAAATTCGTGCATCATCGTGATCACGTGAATGAAACCCTCCTATTCGCCCTCCCCACACCCACCCTTAACAAACGCTGAAAAAAATAAATAAATAAATAAATAATAATAATAATAATAATACAGGTGTCCGTATTTTCCAAATCATATCTTGTTTGCCATTTCGTTCATAAGTCAATTTTTCCAGGGGAATGGTTGATGATAACTGAGTGAACCATAAGTCCAGTGTAGGTAAATGTGGGGTTGCCCACTTCATAAGAACACAGAAACATCATAATCATTAACATAGACTGGGTAACATTATCAAAAAGTTTGTCAGGACAAAGATTTAACAGATACAATGATGGTGACATGACAAAAGTTTTTCCTGTAACCTGTTGGGTAACAGCGTGTACATCTCTCCAAAATTGTTAAACATATTCACATTCCCAGAATAAATGTACTAAAGTGCCTTTTTTGTGGTGATCTGTCACTTCTGGTCAGATCCTGAGATCACTGAAGACTCACTCTTCCAGGTCATGTGTGTTCATGTGCATGTGACAGGGTTTTAGGTTTGTCTCATTTCTGACTTGGTGGGATAGGAATATAAATCGCACTTTTTGGGGGAAATGTATTTTATAAAATCAGAGACCAGGAACCGACATTTCACCTTGAAAGTCAAGTTGTAGTAAAAACAATAGAAGAGAGAAAAACAGACTGTTAACGTCACATATGAACAGTTCTTCAGATAAACTATAACATAAACAACAGAACAAGAGTCGCACCAGAGTATAAGTCGCAGGAAATACCCAAACTAGGGATGGGCATGATTAATCGATTAATCAATAATTGATCATTAAGAATTTCATCGACATTAATTACGTTAATTTTAATCGACAAACCGAATGTAGGTTGCTGTGCGTAGTGTGACCAAATGGGGGTCCGTACATGTGTCTCTCTGCACTCAGAAGGAGCGAGGCACAAACAGTGGGTCAGTCTGCAACGTACCGAAGCACAAATGTGTATTTAACAATGACTTGTACAAGAAATTCCACGCTTTCCTTTGCGTTCGGGACAAGTGTGAGTCCATGTGCACAGTGTATAAAGCAGCACATATGTTTCTGTGTCCAGTGGGAAAAAGTTTTTCCAGGTGAGAGTCGCTCAATGTGGATGACGAGTCCCCACCTCCCTCCCCCCGTACGCTGTCCTGGTTTTGACAAACGCAAATCTGGTCACATTAACCTGTATTCACCTGAGTCGTGTCTTTTAATCCGACAGAAGTTGAACCGCATCAGTGACACAAGAGCTGTAGTTTTATCTTCGCTGAGTTTATGCAAATTAGCGATGTGGTTTTAAGTTTCGTTTCTGTGAGAGTTGCACAAAACTGAATTAAACACATTATAATAAACGGGCTGATGTGGCTCTAGAGTCGTTACGGTTTATATGTCGTAAAGTTGAATTTATTTATGCAGATTAGTAGTGCAGATAGTAATAATAATGATGATCATTTTAATATAAAAACGTTAATGATTAATTGATAATCGATCGTTAATTCTTCCGACGATCAATTAAGAAAATTTCATCGAATGCCCATCCCTAACCCAAACCATAAAAAAAAGTGCCACTTATAGTCCAAAAAATATGGTACTCTAGAATATAAATTATAGTTTTACACTAATCAAGAAGCAATTTAGGAAGAAAAATTTTAAATATGTTAAAAGTTACAGGACGTGGAGAGTTCTAAACAATTTGGTGATCTCACATTTGCAAGAATTCTATCCAAAAGCGAAATTTTACACGCGAGAAACTGTTTTTCTCTGATACTTTAAACAAGATTTCAACAAAATAAAGGTGTTTTTGTTATTGTTATTCCTCAAATAAGGAGGAGTCTTAGTTCCTTTTCCATTGCGGAAGTCAAATTTAAACCAAAAAACTTCGATAAGCTCTTTAGATTTGTATCAAAATCTTAAATATACCAAATGTCCCTCTTCAGGTTTCATTATGTGTCAGATCCTGCTCTTGTTCTTGTACTCGTGCAGCTCTTTTTCCTCTCGTCCCGTCTGGATCTGGACGTGTGGAGACTGAGTGATCCTATCGGACAGCTCAAATGTTTGTGTCGTGTCTAATGTGAACAATAAGGCGGTGACCACACGCATTGATCCACACACACACACACACACACACACACTGACCGCTGCCGCATCGACCCTGCTCTCCGGCCGCTCCCGTGTCTCCCGAGCGCCCGAGGGCTCAGCAGGTGATCAGGTCCCGCTAATGCCACAGCCGCTTCAACACGGCACACGCGGATCAATGGAGGGTCGGGAAACTAAAGGAGGAATAGTGTCTAATGTGCCGGGAGAGAGACGACGTGTGTTTGTGTTTCTCTCTAAATACGTTCAAATCAAATATACTGTCGATTTTAACAAGTGTAATTCTGCTGAGTTGTTGATGTTATAATTTGGTGTTTTGGTTCAAGACAATTATCCAATCAGAAAGCAGAATGAGAATCCGTGCATTCATTTGTTTTTCAAAATAAAACCAAAAATAAGAAAACAAAAAAACAACAGTTTTCTTCATTATTTGTCTCCAAAACCAAAATGAAAAATGGATAATGATTTGTTTTTTCGGTTTTTCGATTTTGTGTTTAAATGAAAAATGGGGAAAAAAACGGATAACGGCCGTTTCCCGTTTACGTTACTTCCGTGACTGCGATGTCAGACTTCTGCATTGCATACAGACTGAACCAGGACTGATCCAGGTTCGGGACCAGACCAGGACCAGACCGGAGGCTCAGAGCCCACAGCAGGGCCAAAGCTCAAAGCTGAGGCTCGGAGTCAAAGCTCGGAGTCCGCTCTGGTCCCAGTCTGGTTCCGGTCTGGTTCCAGTCTGGTTCCGGTCTGGTCTCGGACCTGGATAAGTCCTGGTTCAGTCTGTATGCAGTGCAAAAGTCCGGCATCGCAGTCACGGAAGTCACATAAACGGGAAACGGCCGTTATCAGTTTTTTCCATTAATCATTTAAACACAAAATCGAAAACTGAAAAAACGAATTGTTATCTGTTTTTTCATTTTGGTTTTGGAGACAAATAATGAAGAAAACTGTTGTTTTTTTTGTTTTCTTATTTTTGGTTTTATATTGAAAAACGTGGTCCATTACAGTTCAGTTCAGTTAATCATCCGTGTTACGTCCTTTAGGTCCCAAACAAGCGGCAGTGGCACAGCGGTGAGTTGGGGCGGCGTGCGTGCGCTCACACGTGTGTCCCTATATACTATTAGGCAGGCGCGTGTCAGCTGATGGGCGATCAGCTGATCACGTAAACAATAACAGAAAAAGAGCAACCTGGGCTACAACATGAACCATGACACGGCCGGACTTGCCGTCTAATCGAACGTCATCTCCCCGCACAGTTAAAAGAAACATTATAGACACTGTTAGTTTTAAATTGTGATCACATTAAACTGAAAATACAACCACACATTCATTTGTGCTGCTCAAACACATTTAGGAATCAATAAATTATATTATTATTTTAGGTCCTTATGCACTGCAGATTTTTTTTAATGACAGTAATGAAACTCTTGCTACTTTTTGACACCGTGGGATATTGTAATACTGTAGTACTGTGCAACCCTAGAGTGCAGGTTACTTACGGCTCCTTTATGAAAGTGAAAATACTTCTGGAGCAAAGGCAATAAGTTTATAATAGATTTGTAAACCTGTTTTTGTACTTGACCTTATATCTGATCTATTATATTCTTTTCTATTTGTTGTGTTCATTGTATTAAAGTGTTATCTTCTACTTACAGGTTTGTTTTAAGACCTGTGCTGAATCCTCGTTTATCTTGGATACTTTTATTCTACCGTAGTTGTGTTGCTTCTCTTTTCTTTTCTTCACCACCATTTCTAATTATATGTTGTCCTAGAGAAGACTTTATGTCCTGCAAGTGCATTTTCTGCATTTTCAATTTAAAGGACACATATCATGGATTTTTCGTCAGGTCTGTCTGTATCCAAACAAACACGGGTTCTTGAGAGGAAAAAAGAAAGGGAACGATCCCCCAGAGGACTGAAAAACATCACAGATTTATGCAGAATCAATGAGCAAAGCGCTTAAACCCCCGATATGTAATTACATCGATCGCCCTCACTGTTCTGTTCACATATCATCACGATGCTGGACCAGACCTGGGCTCCCTGTGGCCCCGGGGTCACATCTGGCCCTTGCTCTGTTTAATTTGTTCCCATCCCTTTGCCAGTTCTGTGTTATCGCTCGTTCTGTTTGTACGCAGGGAAATGTGAGAGCGCCAAACGACCAAAGTCAAATGGTCGTTGTCCCAAACATATGAACAGATGTTTGGTAGAAATGAAAACGCAACATCACATTTACGCTGAGCAGCTGATTTTCAGACACGAGGAACCAGAGGTGGGACCAAGTTTTTGTTTTGCAAGTCTCAAGTCTTTGCCCTCAAGTACGATTCAAGTCCCAAGTCAAATACAGGAAAGTCCAAGTCGAGTCTCGAATCACTGGCCCATAAGTCCAAGTCAAGTCCAAGTCGTCTGCTTTGAGCTTCAAGTCATTTCAAGTTTTTAAACCAAAATACCAGCTTAGATTTTTGCAATTTATATGAATTTTAAACTGAATTGTACTTAAAAAAAATTATAGTATATTTATATATGAGTATTTATAGAGTATATAAGTGTTGTAGAAATGTAAATTTTTGGTTTTTCAATGTCTTGACGAGATCTTAGTGTGAATCATTTTGGTCAGAATAGAAAGAATTCAGATTTTAAAGTGCTTTTCAAGTCACAGGTCTCAAGTCTGAATCAAATCCCAAGTCAGTGACCTTCAAGTCCAAGTTGAGTCCCAAGTCTTAGTCCATTTTATCAAGTCAAGCCTCAAGTTCTAAAAATAGTGACTCAAGTCTGGCTCGAGTCCATGTCACGACTTGCAAATGCCACCTTTGCGAGGAAATGTATTACTCATAAATGATTTACTCTCTGCACATTTCACAGAGCAAACACTGTTACCTCACATGGCTGTGATAGTTTTGTAAATAAGCAGGAACATGGTTATTTTGCTTATTGTTTCTTTTAAACATCAAAAAATGTGTTACTTAAAAGGCAGTGCAAGGGCAAGGCACCCCCACTGAACGCATCACCAGAGGACTGACTTCAGACACTGGTGGAGGGGGACGGAGGGAGTGGGGGGTAGTCTTGAGTGAGGCTAACACAGGGGTGTCAAACTCAAACTCACAGAGGCCAAAATTAAAAACTGGGACTAAGTCGTGGGCCAAACTAAATATTTATTGAAAAATTTCAACAACATCTGCACGTTTTCTCTTCTTTCGAGATATGCAAAGTTAAACCTTTTCTTTTTAAAATAAATGTTTAATAATAGTTTTGCATTAAACATTGAATCCAGAACAAGCAGAATATAAAATAACATACATAACATTTTAGAATAAATAATGTCTCTATAGTCTATCTGTATCTGGTGGGCAGCTCTAATACATGTTTGATATGATCTCATGGGCCAAATATAATTATATCGTGGGCCAAGTTTGGTCCCTGGGCCTGAGTTTGACATGTCTGACCAGGTGAGCCTTGTTCTTTCTCCTGTCTGGTGATTTGGACGGTGATGAAATGGTTCATTCCCTCAAAGTGTTTCTTCTGGAAGATTTTCTTTTGCCACATTTGGTGTAAAAAGAATGTAGCATCTCAGATCTCGATAACTAGATCCCTGGATAGCTCCTTAGTCAGCCTCTTGTGCAGTCTCTATGGATATGGAAAAAAGTAACTTTTGTAAAATGTAACAGTCCCTTTCTTGTGACCTTTAAACTGCACACGCTGCACTTCTTAGTTGGTTAAAAAATGATGTGGAAAAACTGAGCTCAAAAAACATGGACAGGTGTTTGGACGTGTATGTAATTTTAGATCAGCATCATTGACAAACCTTTTCACCAAGGCCTAACACTCGCTGTTTTGTTCTGGTCCACTAGTTTAAAGTGAAAGTGAAACTACCAGAGCGTGTTTATTTCTGCTGAGGAGAGCAAATGTGTCACTGTGTCTGAAAATCAAACACTCAACGGAAATGAGAAATGCTTGTCTGTTTCTGAAAAACTCTAGTTGTATGCATAATAGCCATTTTTATAAGCAATTTTAACCTAAAATTTTCTGTGCTATTACCAACGCCCCTGAACGCCTCATAGCCCCTGTCTGTACCTGTCTGTACCTGTCAGTCCTTTTCCTTCAGACTTTGGGCATTTGTTGTGACAGAGGAGAAGGTAGTGACCAGACTGAAACATTTAACATTTGTAGTAACATCAACAACGCTGGAGGTGTTCTACATATATGTCTATGGCAGAATGTTTCTGAAGTTACCATGGTGACACAACGTACACATCAGAGAGCGCAGCCAAATACATTTTTAGATTGTCTGAAAAATACAAAATGGATTTAAAGAGCACGTTTTTAGGAGCCTATGATCAGACCAAGACTAATAGACACAATAATCAATAATCTCGGACTTCCGGTCATCGCGCAATCCACACTGGGAACGATTTTCCGAAAAAGTGAGCATCAATTTGCCATGTTTGTTTTCCCAGTGGGATGCGTCTATTGACAAACTCGATCTTTTCAAGTCTTTTGAACCATATCACTTTTGTTTCTGGTTCTGATATTGTCATATTTTAGTTTTGGGATTCGGACATCGTTAATTGTGTGGTTGTTGGATCCTAACAGCGGAAAACGGCTCGAGAAATTTCTTTGTGAACTCTGTAAATGCAAAAGGGAATCAGATGTGTGTGACTGCAAACCTCTGTTCAAACTGTTTCCCTTCCCAACGGAATTGAAAAATAGTGAAAGGTGAAGGCGATGGGCAGGATTGATCCACGGGAAGGACCAAAAGGAAAACTTTGACTGCCTAAATCATCCTGAGTTTGCAGAGAACATTCTGTATGCGGAGCGACAACAAAGCGGGATCCCGTTTGTTAATCGAGAGGTGCAGAAGACAAACAGACTGAGCTGCACTTTCATGTTCTTGTGGTTTTACAGCAACATCACGTCTTGGTCTCTTTGCAGTGGAAGGTGTTTCTTGGTGAACAGCTTGGTGCCTTTCACTTTGGTGTTGACTTTTTAAATTCGTAACTGAGATTGAGAGAGGGATCATGATTTTGTTTTGTTGTCGCTCCACATATAAAATGTTCTCTGCAACCTCGGGATGATTTAGGCAGCCAAAGGTTTATTTTTGGGTCCTTCCTGTGGATCAATCCTGCCCATCACCTTCACCTTTCACTATTTTTCAATTCCGTTGGGAAGGGAAACAGTTTGAACGGAGGTTTGCATCTGATTCCCTTTTGCATTTATGGAGTTCGCAAACACATTTCTTGAGTCATTTTCCGCTGTTAGGATCCAACAACCACACAATTACGATGTCCGAATCCCAAAACTAAAATATGACAATATCAGAACCAGAAACAAAAGCGATATGGTTCAAAAGACTTGAAAAGATCGGCTTTTTCAATAGACGTATCCCACTGGGAAAACAAACATGGCGATTTGATGCTCACGTTTTCGGAGGATCCTTTCCAGTATGGATTGCGCAATGACCGGAAGTCCGAGATTCTTTATGCATGTATTGAAAAACTGGTCTTTCTAGTCAGATTGTGCTATAACAAAGCTCAAATTAAAGTCTAACGTCACACCCCCAGAGAATGTTAATGACCTCAGCTGTGAAGTATGAATGGAGTCTACAGAAAGGAAATGGAGTCTGGACCTCAGGCGAGCGTTCGTTCAGCGGTACCACGTGTGAGTTGGTCTGGAGCTGTGGTTTGTCAGAGCAGAGCCTCTTCACGGGGGCTCAAGAGCTCTCCTCATCCTCACCTCTACTCACTCACTCACTCACTCAACCCCCCCCCACACACACACACACATACAGTACAGTCTGCCCCCTCCCCCACCTCCCCTCACCCCCTTCAGTCTGAGTCACATCAAACCCATTCACAAAAACACAAAGGCGCGAGGTTCATTAAGAGCCTCTGAGAGCGCGTTTTATATGAATGACTGCAGAGGGAAAGGACGCAATGCCGTGATTGGCTGACAGACGACCCCCTCCGGGCTATAAGGAAGCGCTCGTAAAAATGCATTTGCAAGAATTAAGTCTTGTAATTGAGTCGTAAAGTGTACAGTAAAAAGCTGCACACTGCGCTGTCGGCATCTGATAACGCAGCGTGTGGTTGAGTGCTGACCTGGGCTTTCATCTTTGAAATCAATGTATCTGTGCATTATTTAACCTTTACAAACTGTAAAGAGAAGAAAGAGCTTTTTTTTTTCTACGTTCAGACTGCAGCCTGAAGTGACCCAAATCCGATTTTTTGGCCTCTATGTTCCTGTATCTGATCTTTTAATGACAGTCTGAAAGACACAGATCTGATTTTTTCAAATGTGACCCAGGACACTTGGATATGTGCTCCTAAAACTGATACATGGGCGGCAGTAGGCTCAGTTGGTAGAGCCTTCGCCCACTGATCTGAAGGTTGGTGGTTCGATTCCAGCTCTTGACATAAGCATCACAGGTTGAGCGGTCAGATCCACTGACCCACAGGTTGGCTGGTGTGATTCCAGCTCCCACAGATGAATGCTGCCGTTGTGTCCTTGGGCAAGACACTTAACCCACCTTGCCCACAGTGTCTGCGTACACTGGTGTGTGTGAATGGGTGAGTGGTTCCTTGTTGTAAAGCGCTTTGAGTGCCTTGAAGGTGGAAAAGCGCTTTAGAAAAATGTGACCATTTACATATCTGATCTTTTGACATGTGACTTCAGTCTGAACGGCTAAAGCGCATTCATCCACCTACACGTTATCAACAAGCCACAAACGTCACTATTCTGCGCTGAAGTAGGTGAAAATTGTTAATGAACTCCGTGTCACTGAAGTGAAGCACATCACCACTCACCACTCTTGGCTCCGTCTCCACATCCACACGTTCCTTTCAACAGACTGAACCACAAAACACCACGGCCAAAAACCTCGTCCTTCTCCTTCTCAATCTCCTCCTTAAAACAAGTAAGTTGTTCATGTTCTGGCTCCGGTACGAGAGGAACTTTAAAATCTCCAGGTGCTCAATGCTCGTGTCCATGTTTGGACAACTTCTGTAAACACAGAGCACGCTCGCTGCGGTTGACGTCGTCGTGTCTCCAGTGCACATGCGGGACACTTTCGGACCGTTTAATGTTCACAGTGGAGATCACATACAAGTCGCATTTAATTGGAAATGGTGAACGACCTCGCAAAAACATCGGATTTCACACAAAAAAAAATCAGAATTGAGCATTAAGCCCTGCAATCTGAACGTAGCCTAGTTCTGGGAACCTGGGGCATGGGGGAATCACAAAACAGTGAACTTTCGAACCCTGTCACCAATGTCCCATAAGAAAATACACACAACCATGATCTGTGCAGTTTCACAGTTTCAAGATTCAATAAAACTTCCATTTTCCTTCATTTGACCTGCACTGATAAATCACACATCCATCTCAATAGGTACAGTAACTAGGGGTGTCAAATTATCACGTTAATTGTGATTAATTAATTACAGTCATATTTAGCGTGTTATGTTTTTTAATCGTGTTAATCTTATTTTTGTTAGGCACCACAGAGGTGGACCACAAAAAATGACTCAAACAGGGACAAAAATGCAAAAGTAACAAGGGTTTATTAACCAGGAAGGATAAGGCGGTGGAGAGGTGAGGAGCCAGCAGCCGGGATGCAGGAGTCTTCAATGGCAGGAACTAGGAGTACAAAAATGCAGTTAGTATACAGAAAGCAAGGGAAAAATCTAAAACTGAGCCGACAGAAAAATCACCGTCAGGTAGACGAAACAATCTGGCAGAGTCTGGCAGGAGCGCTGGGCCTTTGAAGCAGGTTTGATTGCAGATGGTGTGCAGGTGCTCCCAGCAGACTCCGCCCACGTCCACACACAGAAAGACTCAGGACAGGCAGGGGTGTGACAATTTTACTGTTTCTGTACGCAAGTTACCTTATTATAAAATCTGTTTCTATGTGTTGTTAGGACACAGTCCCGCACTGTGCAGTCCTGCTCCACTCGCTCCCGCAAAGAATTGTAATTTGCATTCCCGTTCTCGCCGCATCTGCGATAAACCTGCACACGTCTGATCTCTGAAAACATCGACACAGACACAGAACAGACTCACCTTCAGCATTGACATCCCTCTGTCACAGAAAGAACACTCATATTCCACTGAGTCATGTCCTTTAGTCCGACAGAAGCTGAACCACATCAGCGCACAAGAGCGTTTTTTTCTCCGCTTAGTTTATGCAAATTATCCATGTGGTTTTAAGTTTTGTTTCTGTAAGACTTGCGCAAAGCTGCATTAAACACATTATAATGTCAAACGGGCTGATGTGGCTCTAGAGTTTTTATGTTTATATGTCGTAAAGTTGAGTTTATTTGTGCAGATTAGTCATAGTAATAATAATGATGATACTTATATAAAAACTTTAATGATAGTATGAAAATTATGTAATAATGAATTAAAATGAAAATACCTCAAGCTGAAGCTTTTCTCAGCAATTTTTAGGTGAGATTAAAAAAGAGATGAATTAGATGAATTAATTACAGATCATAATTAATTAATCTCTCAACTTTTTTTAAATCGCTTGCCAGCACTAACAGTAACATTTTAAAGTATTTTCATTTTTGTGTATTTTGGCACAATTTTGGAAAAGTCATCACATTTCAGGATAAAAGAATGACACATATGGTATTTTTTACTACTGATGAATGTCAAAACGGGTCAAATTTTACCCGAATAGTATGTAAGGGTTAAAAGTACTGTACCTGATACGGCTTTAAAAACATTCAAGACAGAACTGGTTCATTTGAAACAGTTTGCCGTCGTTTTTCTCACTTACCTTTTGCATTCAGAGCATCCGCCGAGATGAGTTTAAGTGCTTTTCTCCACTTTGACAGAATAATTGGAGGTAATCTGAAGGTAACATCTGGTCTTTTCAAAAGGACAGACACAAAAACGAGACGAACTAAATCAGATCTGACGGAGCTGCAAGAAACACAAACGTTCACATCATTTCATATTGTCGCCTAAAGCTTTTGTCACTTTAGACTCGCTCGCAGTGGGAAGAGGAAACACAACTTCTACTCGAGTAAAAGCCTATTCATACTTCATAAAAACTTTGTTCTTGTTCTTGAGGTGATAAGAACGAGAACAAAGTTTGTTTGGGCTCTGACGTTTCGTACTTCAAAAGATGTTCTGCTGCCGAACTTCCCCGCCCCCTCGCTCTAGCTCTGTACCGAGGGGATTTCGTTTCATCCTTCAGCCTGACTGCTCTTCTTCTTTTTTTTTTTTTGGTGACTTGCCTTTTGGCTTTCGCAAACTTGTCATGGAGATTACGCCAGACTTTTCTACTCTGATTTTCATCCGAGCCTAACATGTCCACGAGCTTCCTCCATGATTTTCTTCATCTTCTTTATCGTCATTGAGCATCGTGTCGTATAGATGTTGTATTTTCTCTTCATTTCTGCCAGCTCTGATTCAAAACCGTCCTGTTTTGTGTTTTTTTTTTTGTGTGTTTTTCTCTTGCTCCCTCTGACAAGAAAGCAGCCGTTGGATCTCACTGCCCATTGGCTCCGGTAGATAAATCACGCCCACATAAATAACCAATCAGAGCGAAGACGTCGGACAGCGCTGCCAAACAAGCTGAACAAATTGCTCTGGGTGCAAGAACAAAGTTTTTCTGTTCTCATGAAGTATGAATAGAGTACTGTTACTTCAGTACAAATATTACTCAAGTATGAGGGTTTTCGTTACCCTCAACAGATCATTTCCGTTATTTACAAATAAGGCACTACATTCAAAGTCATGCTGAATGGAAAAAAATTTAATGTAACGAGCAATACTTTATAACAATACAAGAAAAGCATTACATACAAGATGGTGATGGGAGATTTGGGAGAACATACACGGGATATCAGAGATAAATGGGAACTGGAGTTAAATGTAATTATTGAGGATAAGACATATGTGTGTTTGATCAGCCACAAAGGTGTCAACAGTAATCTATGGAAGGAATTTGATTGGAAGACAAAACTTAGATATTTTAGAACCCCTTTAATCATCTCCCGTTCTTAGTAATTATTGGCAGGACATAGAAATAGAAAAAGATACTGTCTTGTGAACTCTCCATGGATCCGCTGATATATGTATTAGGAGCACTGTCAGATAATGTATGTGTAAAAGATCAAAAATATGTTCTTCGTATTCTTCTGATGATTGCATGAAAAATGAAAACTGTTAACTAGAGGAAACCCTCCCCTCCAACAAGGACAGAATGGACACAGAGGCTGCGTTCAGACTGCAGCCTGAAGTGACCCAAATCCGATTTTTTGGCCCCTATGTTCCTGTATCTGATCTTTTAATGACAGTCTGAACAACACAGATCCAATTTTTTCAAATGTGACCCAGGACACTTGGATATGTGCTCCTGAAACCGATACATATCTGATCTTTTGACATGTGACTTCAGTCTGAACGGACAAAGTGCATTCATCCACCTACACGTTATCAACAAGCCACAAACGTCACTATTCTGCACTGAAGTAGGCGAAAATTGTTAATGAACTCCGTGTCACTGAAGTGAAGCACATCACCACTCACCACTCTTGGCTCCGTCTCCACATCCACATGTTCCTTTCAACGGACGTCGCTGCCCACAAAACACCACGGCCAAAAACCTCGTCCTTCTCCTTCTCAATCTCCTCCTTCAAACAAGTAAGTTGTTCATGTTCTGGCTCCGGTACGAGAGGAACTTTAAAATCTCCAGGTGCTCGATGCTCGCGTCCATGTTTGGACAACTTCTGTAAACACAGAGACGCTCGCTGCGGTTGACGTCGTCGTGTCTCCAGTGCACATGCGGGACACTTTCAGGTCGTTTAATGTTCACACAGGAGATCACATACAAGTCACATTTAATTGGAAATATGAACGACCTCGAAAAAACATCGGATTTCACAAAAAAATTGGAATTGAGCGTTAAGCCCTGCAGTCTGAACGTAGCCTAAAACAAGTCTACATCATGGAACTTCAGATAAAAATGGAAGTATTCTTAGAACGATGGACTCCGGTGACTGTGTACCTGAATAATAACTATTATAATAACCCTCTGTCAAGGATTGTTCTAAATGTTTATCTTAATAAACTAAAGTTCAAAAAAATATATATATATTACTCAAGTAGAAGTAAAAGTATGGTGTCTGAAAGCAACTCAGGAGTACAGCTCAGAGAAGTATAATTTAATTAAAAGTTTACTCAGGTGACTGTGCTCTGTTTGTATCTGACTCACTGGTACAGGACTGGCTGTTCTCCGCCGGTCCGGGCTCGGTTCTGTCCCGTGGGCGCGTTTCGAGGATGTCACGTGACCTGAGTGGGATTTGAGCTTGAGGAGATCTTCCCCTTTAATGAAAGCGCAAACACGCCAAGTCCAAGATCCAAATTCAAGAACCAAGTCCAGGATCCAGGTCTAAGATCCAAGTCCAGACCAGGGCCAGGAGGGTTTGCCAACAGCCACGTCCACAAATCTGTCATCTGAGCGGAGGAGAGTTTGAGCTCTTATTTATTCTTTTATTTATTTTAACGAGAGATGATGACATAGGCACTTTATCTACAGTTTTATTTTCATAATTGATGATGCACCTAGGATTCGACGGCATTTTGTTACAAATTTATTTAAAAAAGTAGAAATGCTGTGCTCTAGTGTGATGTTTAGTGTGATGTGCGTCCATAGAAGGAGCCCTCAGCATGCGACACTTTGTTGTGACGACTCCCACTGGGCCCCACCATGATTTTAGATGAATATTTTGATTTAAAATGTCTAAATTATAACATCATGATCCACAGGTGTCACAGATTATAACTACAGCAGACAGAGTAAATAATCACTTCTATGTCATGATAACAACTCAGGAGTGCATTAGCAAAAACAGATCAGAGCCAGTTGAAAATAAAAGTCTCAGGTTTGTAATTTACTCTTTAGACGCGGTGTGTTTTCAAAAGCAAAATCTCTTTTAGTGCGACACAAAACATGATTCTATCAGATTCACTCAGAGAAGCAGATCTGTTTTTGCAAACACGCCGTTCAATGGCTGCTCCAATCTATCACAAAACCGTCTGCAGAGTGGAAAAAAACATCATTTGTGTTTTACTGTGAACGAAAGGAGAGCCGCGTCTGCCCGTCAACACCTGAAGGATAAACATGTGTCTGATGTGCAGAGCTTTAAAAACACAAATCTCAAAACGTAAACAAGAAAACAGTTCCATTTGTGATTTCTCAATCTCACTAGAATCCAGCTGGGTAAAAAAAAAAAAAATACAGTACATAAATCTCCAGAGTGTTATAGAGTCTGTGGTGATGTTAAAGAGGTTTCAGCACCACGGACAGCTCCTTCAGTTTTTGCCAGAGCCTCCACTAAAGCGCTCCTCTCCTGCTCATGTGCTGTATTTTACACATGCACTGTGCGTTTACAGTGTTATTAGAATTATTCGACACACACACACACACACACACACACACACCTCACTGTATAACAACAACAGTCTTATCTTCTGCTCAGTTCAGTTTTGAATTTTGGAGTTTTTAATCTGAACTTGTGCTTTTCTTCTATGCACTTCATGTTTGAGTAACTCTGTATATTTAGTGTTTCTGTGTTCCAAATGCTCTGGGGTATTTCAGCGAGTGCTCCTTTGTGTTTTTAAAGTCCATTCTGCTTCATCTACACTATTATGTATTAGTGTAGATGAAGCAGAATTTACACAGTGGCCACACCGGCTTGTCAAAGCCTGATCCCGTCCGATCTCAGAAGCTCAGCGGGGCTCGGTCAGGACTTGGTGGGAGACACTGGGAATTCCAGGAGCCTCAGGGGGGCGCCAGTGGGAAAAAACTGTCATGGTGCAAGACACTTCACCCACATTGCCTAGTATGAAAGTGCTGTGTGTGTGAGTGATGGTGGTGGTCGGAGGGGCCGATGGCGCAGATTGGCAGCCTTGCTTTCGTCAGTGTGCCCCAGGGCAGCTGTGGCTTCAGTAGTAGTTTACCACCACTGAGTGTTGAGTGAATGAATAATGAACTGTAAAGTGCTTTGGATATCTTCAAAGGCACTATATAAATGCAATGATTCATTAATTAATTAATTAATCAGCGGAAACACTACGGTGGAGTGTATTCAACTCAGATTTTCGTGTTTTTAAGCCCCAAAAAACGGCGTCACTGTCTAAACGAAAGGCACTTCCGATAAAATATTTTTTTGTTTTTTCCTGCAGGCGTTCTCATTTAAACAGACCCTGACCCTCATGCAGGTCATATCTGTGGAGAGGCAACTACACTCATGGAATATTTTTATTTTATTTTATTTATTTTTTTGCCATTAAAACACATGTAACAGCATGAAAGGTTTAATGCCATTTTCCTTTGATATTCTCCTTTTTTCATGTGTTCAATTGAAGTGTTTTTAGTATCATATCATATAACTTCATGAACCTACTGTTGTTGTGTCTCTGGGCAAGACCCTTCTCTCTTCTCTCCGCTCCCGTAGCGCCCCCTCCTGGTGTGAACGTGTCTCTCAAAGCTCCCTCTTGTGTCTCAGGAGCGTCTGGTTCTGTCGGTGCTGCCGCGCTTCGTCGTCCTGGAGATGATCAACGACATGACCAACGTGGAGGACGAGAACCTCCAGCACCAGTTCCACCGCATCTACATCCACCGCTACGAGAACGTCAGGTGAGCTCAGACACGCACTAACATTCCCCAGTCTGAGTCACGCGCCCGATCTGCGTCAGCCATGCCAGTCGACATCTTGAACTCTTTTATCGTTATTTTACGCAACAGAAACAGAAACGCTTTAATGATGTTATAAGTTGTCAGATGTAGCCGTTCCTTTAAAGACGAGATATTTAACTTCTATGGGTGTTAAATGATCATACCGGGTGTATCCAGTGTGATATTTTCCATCGTTTCACTCAAACTGTTCGACCAAATCTCAGGGTTTAAAAGTTCACCGCTCACGATTCATGTTCTCACACTGTACGAACGACTTCAACAGAGCGAAACCCTAATAGTCCAATGAGGTTCATTTGGTCTTCCGATATTTTATTTTATTAGCCCTCGTGCACCCTTTTAAAATAATCACACCTGTCGTCCTCCGTGACAAAAATGTACACCGGAAAAGAATGCCACAATATTTTTATATAGTACAAATTTTTGTCCATCTTTTTTATATCTGTGTCTTCATTTACTTCTGTCCTAATCGTACATACCAAATATTAAATAATATTTTGGAATTTGAACCCCTTAAATGACATTTTTGACAGCAAAAGTCTCAAATTATGTGCATGAAAAAAAAAAGAAATAATTAGTTGTTGTTGTTTTTTTCTATGTCTTTCAAGGAATTTTAATTAGTTTGTGTTGGGATTATCAGAGGCTGGGGCTCCTCTAGAACACGTCCACATCATTTTAACCTCAAATATCTACGTCTCTGGACTTCAGTGTGACTCATGTGTACAAATGTCTTTCTATTGATATAACCTTGTAATGTAATAAAAAGAAATATATCAAAATAGTAAAAATAAAAACAAAATATCAATATCACTAAAACAAAACTATTTGAAGGGTTTTCAACACCAAAGAATGAAAAATACATCAAAAAGTAAAAATATATTGGCAAAGTTATGCCAGTGAGAAAAAGCCGTTTTCAATGGAAATCAATGGGCCAAAAATGTACTGAAAAGGCGACCGGATTTCAAAACAGGTTTGAAATTCTTGCGACCTACGATTGCCGATTGGAAGCTGGTCATGAGGTATTCATCAGTTCTCATTACCCCATGTTTACTACACGAAGAACGGCACATGATTAAGTGAAAACTCGTCGCACAAGTGAAAAATCATGACAAAAATCACACAGTGTACGTCCGGTTTAAAACATCTTCATTCCCTTTCACTGATATGAAAATGTGATATTCCCCGAAAAAAAACAAAAAAAACCCAAACATATTAACATGTTTTATAAGCTTCACTTTCATTTTTGCAATTTTGCTCTCCGTACTAAGTCACTCCCCCTTCAGACAACAACAATCAGCGTGCATCCCGCTCATGAAACTACTGCACATTTTGTATCATGTTTTTGTACATTTATGGAGAGACGAAGCGAAGCTTTGGACAAAATCTTACAGCTAACTGTAAAAAGGGTTTGAATAGAGCCCAGAAGAGATCGCTAGATTACTCAAACATGCATGTACGACATCTAAAAATTCCTCAGGCATGTTTTTGATGAGGGAACAGAGTTATAGCATCAGAGAAAGCTGATTTTGCACTACACTATATCAAGTTTGCAAATAAAAGTTTCCAAATTGTATGTTTTTCGAAAAAGTCCCCAGAAAATCACGAAAAATAAAATCTGATGCTGAAACCAGTTCATGTTTTTTAAATTTTATATTATTTATTTTCGGCAAGTAAGAGCTTTACATTTCTATATAGTGGAACATATAACATTAGTGAAATCAGAATAGAAACAACCACAACAAAAACTTTGCCCAAAAAGGAGTGGGAAGTTGAAAATGTACCTAAAACTATGAGCTTTCTTTCGCATTTTAGAGACATTTTGCATTAAACTATTTGAATTACTTGCACGTGCGGACAGTGAGTAACCGTAATAGCTCAGTAACATAACTTTCATCATGTTACAATAATACATAAGTGTACCAACAATGAGGTTTATTAACCTTTAGGCATGTAACAATAACCGAAATGTCGTGGTATCGTATCGTCAAAAGTCTCACAATAATATCGTGCGCTGTCACAATATATTGAATTGCAAGTTCCTTTGCTTAAATGCATGGTTTTATAGTAGCAACAGTTAATAAACAAAGTAACTACATATCCAATGATTCATTTCAGTGCAAACAACATGAAGAAATATGAAATATGTATCCTATCTACAGTTCTAGTAGGTTCTCCAAAATATCGCAATAAATATCGTACCATGAGGTTTGGATATCGCCCTATTAACAGTTCGATGTCGTGCTTTTCCCAACGTTCGTCTCATTTTGAAAGTAAAATAAACATGTTTAAAGAGTAAAACTGAGTGAAAGCGTGTTGGATGTAGTTTGTTTGTCCGTGTTCCGCGTACGAATCCTGACGCAAATTTGGTTGTGACTCAGACTGGGGAATGACGCCCCACAGGAGGGGACGGGAGACACGCCGGGCTGGACCGATCACGACGTTTACGAGAGTTTTATCTGGACCCGTTCTCTCTCTTTTCTTTCTCTTTTCTTTTCTCTCTCTAAAAATGTTTAAGAAAAACTACAGGATTTTAAAAGAGCTTTGATTTGTTTTCATGTAATAAAGTAAAATTAGTTCATCCGCTGTATTGTAAAAAGCGTCTAACAATTGTCGTTTTATCAGGAACTAAGGCCGGTGCACCGTTAGCATGCTAGTTGTTGACTCAGGACGGGACATAAAAAAGGTCAGACCCGCTCTCTCTCTTCTCGATTTCTTTTCTCTCTCTGTCTTCTTCTCTTCTTCATCTCTTTTCTCTCTCTTCTCCCTCTTTTCCCTCTTCTACCTCTCTTTCTGTCTTTCTCTTCTTGTCTTCCTCTCTCTTCCCGATTTCTTCTCTCTGTCTCTTTTTTCTTTCTCATTCATCTCTCTTCTTATCTTCTTCTCTCTCTTTTTTCTCTCTCTCTTCTCGTCCTCTCCTCTCTTTAACTGTAATAAAACTGTAATAAAACTTGTAAATGGTGTAATAATCATTGTTATAACCGGTGAGCGGTCTGAGTCCCGGTCTGAGTCCCGGTCTGAGTCCCGGTCTGAGTCCCGGTCTGAGTCCCGGTCTGAGTCCCAGTCTCTGAGTCCCGGTCCCGAGTCCCGGTCTGAGTCCAGGTCTGAGTCCCGGTCTGAGTCCCGGTCTGAGTCCCGGTCTGAGTCCCGGTCTGAGTCTCTGAGTCCAGTCCCGGTCCTGAGTCCCGGTCTGAGTCTCGGTCTTAGTCCCGGTCTGAGTCCAGGTCTGAGTCCCGGTCCGAGTCCCGGTCTGAGTCCCGGTCTGAGTCTCGGTCTTAGTCCCGGTCTGAGTCCCGGTCTGAGTCCAGGTCTGAGTCCCGGTCTGAGTCCAGGTCCTGAGTCCCGGTCTGAGTCTCGGTCTTAGTCCCGGTCTGAGTCCTGGTCTGAGTCCCGGTCTGAGTCCCGGTCCTAGTCTCAGTCTGAGTCCCAGTCTGAGTCCCGGTCCGTGTCCTGGTCCGAGTCCTGGCCCGTGTCTCGGTCCGTGTCTTGGCCTGAGTCCCGGTTCGTGTCTCGGCCTGAGTCCCGGTCTGAGTCCCGGCCGTGTCTCCTGCGGTCCCGGCGGCGGCCTGCGGTCCGGCGGCGGCCTGCGGTCCCGCGGCGGCCTGCGGTCCCGGCGGCGGCCTGCGGTCCCGGCGGCGGCCTGCGGTCCCGGCGGCGGCCTGTGGGGGGCGCTCTCTGATGTTTCCTCTGTTGTGGATCAGACAGTGACGTGTCCATATTTTATGCAGCATTCTTTTCGCAGACGTCAAAGGCTTCACCAACCTGTCGACCACGTTGTCCGCGCAGGAACTCGTCCGCATGCTCAACGAACTGTTCGCACGATTCGACCGCCTGGCACATGTGAGTCTGCACCAGGACCTGGACCAGACCAGGACCAGACCAGGACCGGACCAGGACCAGACCAGGACCAGACCAGGACCAGACCAGGACTTGACCAGATCAGAACAGAGCCAAGACCAGACCAGGGCCAGACCAGACAGGACCAGACCAGGGCCAGACCAGGACCAGATCAGGACCAGATCAGGACCAGACCAGGACCAGATCAAGACCAGACCAGGACCAGACCAGGACCAGGGCCAGGACTAGGACAGGTCCAGACCAGGACCAGATCAGGACCAGACCAGGACCAGACCAGGACCAGGGCCAGGACTAGGACAGGACCAGACCAGGACCAGGACTAGGACAGGACCAGACCAGGACCAGATCAGGACCAGACCAGGACCAGGACCAGGACAGGACAGGACTAGGACAGGACCAGACAAGACCAGACCAGACCAGATCAGGACCAGACCAGGGAAAGGACCGGACTAGGACCAGACCAGGACAGAACCAGGACTGAATCTGGATCAGGGCCAGGACTAGGACAGTACCAGACCAGGACCAGGACAGGGCCAGAACAGGATCAACACAGGACCAGACCAGGAATGGACCAGACTAGCGGGACCATGACCAGAATAGACAGGACCAGACCAGGACCAAGCCAAGGACAGGGCCAGACCAAAACCAGGATCAGGTCAGGATCAGACCAGGACCAGATCAGACCTCAACCCGGAACCAGGGACTGAACCAGGACTGAAATAAGATCAGATTGCATAGATTTATCGTGTGTACAGTTTCTTTGCACTAGTGGGAGATGTTTGGTTATTTTTGGACAATATGATAAGATGAAAACTGCAAAACGTTGAATTAATAACTTCTATGACTCATTACAGATGCAAACTAAACCTTAAACTGTTTCATTCTGCTGTTTATTTAGAGCAGCTTATGATTTTTTTTTTTACAATATTGTACATTTAGAAGAGTTTTGGAGCACAAGTGTGAGGTTGTATTTCAGGTCCTTACGCAAAACCGACTCTTGTGAGCTTTAAAATGTGTTATAATGTTACCTCCTCCTGGGCTGGTGTGGGCTGGTTTGGGTTGGTGGTTTGGGCTGGTTTGGGCTGGTTTGGGTTGGTTTGGGCTGGTGTGGGTTGGTTTGGGCTGGTGTAGGTTGGTTTGGGCTGGTTTGGGCTGGTTTGGGTTGGTTGGGTGGGTTTTGGGCTGGTGTGGGCTGGTTGGGCTGGTTGGGCTGGTTGGGTTGGTTTGGGCTGGTTTGGGCTGGTTTGGGCTGGTTTGGGCTGGTTTGGGCTGGTTTGGGTTGGTTTGGGCTGGTTTGGGCTGGTTGGGCTGGTTTGGGCTGGTTTGGGCTGGTTTGGGTTGGTTTGGGCTGGTTGGGCTGGTGGCTGGTTTGGGTTGGGCTGGTTTGGGTTGGGCTGGTGGTTGGGTTGGTTGCTGGTGGGCTGGTTGGGTTTGGGCTGGTTTGGGCTGGTGGGGCTGGTGTGGGCTGGTTGGGCTGGTTTGGGCTGGTTTGGGCTGGTTTGGGCTGGTTTGGGCTGGTTTGGGCTGGTGTGGGCTGGTTTGGGCTGGTTTGGGCTGGTTTGGGCTGGTTTGGGCTGGTTTGGGCTGGTTTGGGTTGCCAGGGACCCCCCGGAGGAGCTGGGAAAAAAGTGTGTGAGTCTCTGTCAGCTCTGGAGGAAAGATGAAAGAGGGATGAGATGAGAGGAAAAAAGAAAAGTGCAGAACGTGACTGTGACAGATGTAAACACATGACAGAGCAGCTCTGGACCTCACAAGGACTCCAACTCTCTCTCTTTCTCTCTCTCTCTCTCTCTCTCTCTCTCTTTCTCTCTCTTCTTCTTTCTTCTCTTCATCTCTCTTTGCGTTCTCTTGTGTCTCTTCTCTCCTTCTCTCTCTCATGTCCTCCCTCTTTCTGCCTCCCTCTCTTTATCATCTGCCTCTCTTACTTCCACTCTCCTCTCTCTCTTCCTCTGTCTCTCCCTCTCGCTTTTTCTCTCCTTCTCTCTCTTCTCCCTCACTTTTCTCTTCTCCCTTTAACCCCCTCTCCCTCTCTCTCTCTCCCTGGCTCTTTTCTCTTTCTCTCTCTGTCTCTCTCTTTTCCCTCCTCCTTTAACCTCCTCTCCTCCCTCCCTCCCTCCCTCCATTTTCCTCTCCTCTCTTTACCCTCCTCTCCTCCCTCTCTCTTTCTCCCCCGCCCTCCCTCTTCTCCCTCTCTCTTCTTCTCCTCCCTTTAACCCCCGTCTCTCCTCCCTGTCCCCCTCTCCTCCCTCTCTCTTTCTTCTCCTCCCTTTATCCCACTCTCTCCCTTTCCTCTGTCTCTCTCCTCTCTCTCCCTCTCTCTTTCCTCTCCTCCCTCTCTCTTTCCTCTCCTCCATTTCTCTTTTCTCTCCTCTTCCTCCTCTCTCCTCTCTTTCCTCTCCTCCATTTCTCTTTTCTCTCCTCCCTCTCTCTTTCCTCCACTCCCTTTAACCCCCCTCTCTCCCTCTCCTCTGTCTCTCCCTCTCTCTCCTCTCTCTTTCCTCTCCTCCCTCTCTTTCCTCTCCTCCCTTTAACGCCTCTCTCTTCCCTGTCTCTTTCCTCTCCTCCCATTAACCCCCCCCTCTCCTTCTCTATTTTCTCTCCCCCTCTTCCTCTCCCTCTTGCCTCCTCTCTCTTTCCTCTCCTCCCTTTAACCCCCTCTCTCCTCCCTCTTTCCTCTCCTCCCTTTATCCCTCTCTCTCTTCCTTCTCTCTCCAGGAGCATCATTGTCTTCGTATAAAGATCCTGGGTGACTGTTATTACTGTGTGTCTGGTTTACCGGAGCCCCGCCCAGACCACGCCCACTGCTGCGTCGAGATGGGCCTCAGCATGATCAAGACCATCAGGTGAGACCCGGGACCGGACCGGGACTGGACCAGGACTCGACCAGGACTAGACGAGAACTAGATCTGAATGGTCAAATTATGAGCGCGTGCGAGAGATTCAGATGCCCTCCCCTGGAGAGCGAAAGGAGCGAGGGAAGGATACGAGGATATGTGGACACAGACTGAGCACGAAACACAACAGATACAGATCAGACGCTGTTATTCTGCCAATAAAAGACCACACGAAACAGCCAAACTGCTGACCTGGGTGTGGGCCTGGGTCTTACCTCTGTGAGTGTGGGTCTGACCTCTGTGAGTGTGGGTCTGGGTCTGACCTCTGTGAGTGTGGGTCTGACCTCTGTGAGTGTGGGTCTGACCTCTGTGAGTGTGGGTCTGGGTCTTACCTCTGTGAGTGTGGGTCTGACCTCTGTGAGTGTGGGTCTGACCTCTGTGAGTGTGGGTCTGGGTCTGACCTCTGTGAGTGTGGGTCCTGACCTCTGTGAGTGTGGGTCTGACCTCTGTGAGTGTGGGTCTGACCTCTGTGAGTGTGGGTCTGGGTCTGACCTCTGTGAGTGTGGGTCTGACCTCTGTGAGTGTGGGTCTGGGTCTGGGTCTGACCTCTGTGAGTGTGGCCTGGGTCTGACCTCTGTGAGTGTGGGTCTGACCTCTGTGAGTGTGGGTCTGACCTCTGTGAGTGTGGGTCTGGGTCTGACCTCTGTGAGTGTGGGCCTGAGTCTTACCTCTGTGAGTGTGGGTCTGGGTCTGACCTCTGTGAGTGTGGGCCTGAGTGTCTTACCTCTGTGAGTGTGGGTCTGGGTCTGACCTCTGTGAGTGTGGGTCTGACCTCTGTGAGTGTGGGTCTGGGTCTGACCTCTGTGAGTGTGGGTCTGACCTCTGTGAGTGTGGGTCTGGGTCTGACCTCTGTGAGTGTGGGCCTGAGTCTGACCTCTGTGAGTGTGGGTCTGGGTCTGACCTCTGTGAGTGTGGGCCTGAGTCTGACCTCTGTGAGTGTGGGTCCTGAGTCTGACCTCTGTGAGTGTGGGTCTGGGTCTGACCTCTGTGAGTGAGGGTCTGAGTCTGACCTCTGTGAGTGTGGGTCTGGGTCTGACCTCTGTGAGTGAGTGGGTCTGGTCTGACCTCTGTGAGTGTGGGTCTGGGTCTGACCTCTGTGAGTGTGGGTCTGACCTCTGTGTCTGGGTCTGACCTCTGTGAGTGTTATAAATGAGGTCCCAGACTACGACACCTGGTCTTTATCAGTATAAAAAAAAATTAAAAATAAAATTAAAAGTTCTAACCCAGGACTAAACTAAAACCAAACCAGGACAACACACCAGGATTAAACCAGGATTAAACCAGGACTAAAACCAGGACTAAACAAGGAAGGTACCTGAACTGCAACTGAAGTAAAGCAGGGCTGTACCAAGGCTAAACCAGAACTAAACCAGGATCAAACCAGGACTAAACCATCTGAACTAAACCAGGACCAACCCAAGAATACACCTGAATTGCAACTGAACTAAATCAGGACTGAACCAAGGCTAAACCAGGCCTAAACCAGGACTAAAACCAGGATTAAACCAGGACTAAACCAGAACTAAATCAGGATTAAACCAGGACTAAACCAGGATTAAACCAGGACTAAACCAAGACTAAACCAAAACAAATCCAGAACTAAACCAGAACTAAACCAGGACTAAACCAAAACAAATCCAGAACTAAACCAGGATTAAACTAAGACTAAACCAGAACTAACCCAGGACTAAAATCCCTCTGTTGAAGACATAGTCCTCTAAAAGTTGAGACATCCTGAGTTTCCTCCCGCTGCTCTCGGCGTGAGTCTAATGCTCTGCCCCTGGCGCCGCGCTGCCTGCCCTGCCGCACCTGTCACAAACTCCCATCATGCCTTTCACCTGGCCTTCAGCACAGGGAGCTTATGAGGCGTGAAATGAGAGCCGCAGTGCGCAGAACAGAGCAGCTCCTCGCGCTTTTGTCTCTGAACCGCGGGACGCTCCTGGATCACACAAAACCCGACTCCCGAGAGCTCGGAGTCTCGTTCTAATGATGCTCCCTCCTCGAAAAAAATGTGTTTGAGGAGTAATATGGAAGATCATTTGTTCCATCAGATTTAGAATTTTAAATACTGATGACTTTCTCACTTAAAATTTTTTTTAATTCTGAAAAAATGAATTATTGAATTATCTTTATTCTTAATTTTAGTTGCTGAAATTTTAAGTGTACTTTTACAATATGTTTTTAATTCAAAAAAAAAAAAAAAAAAAACACCTTTTAAATATTCAGCACAAATATTTTCATGCCCACAAATTCAACAGTCAAAATTCAGTGTAAAATTCAAACACTCTGAATTTTACACTGAATTTCACACTCTGACCCAGTTTTAGTCCTGTTTTGCTCCTGGTTTAGTCCTGTTTTAGATCCAGTTCAGTCCTGGTTTATACCCAGTTTAGTCCTGGTTTAGTCCTAGTTTAGTCCTGGTTTAATTCTAGTTTAGTCCTAGTTTAATCCCGGTTTGCCCCTGATATAGTCCTGGTTTAGACCCAGTTTAGTCTCGGTTTGGTCCTGTTTTAGTCACTGTTTAGTCCTGGTTTAGACCCAGTTTAGTCCTGGTTTAAACCCAGTTTAGTCCTAGTTTAGACCCAGTTTAGTCCCAGTTTAGTCCTGGTTTAGTCCTGATTTAGACCCAGTTTAGTCCCAGTTTAGTCCTGGTTTAGTTCTGATTTAGACGCAGTTTAGTCCCAGTTTAGTCCTGATTTAGACCCAGTTTAGTCCCAGTTTAGTCCTGGTTTAGTCCTGATTTAGACCCAGTTTAGTCCTAGTTTAGACCCAGTTTAGACCCAGTTTAGTCCCAGTTTAGTCCTGGTTTAGTTCTGATTTAGACGCAGTTTAGTCCCAGTTTAGTCCTGATTTAGACCCAGTTTAGTCCTAGTTTAGTTTAGTCCCGGTTTAGTCCTGATTTAGACCCAGTTTATTCCTGGTTTAGCCCTGGTTTAGCCCTGGTTCAATCCTGGTTTAAACCCAGTTTAGTCCTAGTTCAGACCCTGTTTATTCCTGGTTTAGTCCTGGTTTAGCCCTGGTTCAATCCTGGTTTAGACCCAGTTTATCTTGATTTTCATGATTCTCCTGCTTCTTGGACTTTGTGTTGCAACACAATAATTTCTTGTAATTTCTCTCTTACTGGGCAAATAAAGGTTTACTTTATCTGTATCCTGTATTAGACCTGTATGTTCTAGTTTAGTCCTGTTTTATTCTTGGTTTAGTTCAGTTTTTTTGTATTTTCACACTGGATCTTGACGATGTAAATGTAAATCTCTTCTCTGGGGTCTGAACCGGTGACCCTGCGGTGACGGGGCGCGTGCTGAACCCTCCGCTCTGTGTTCCAGGTACGTTCGCTCCAGGACCAAACACGACATCGACATGCGCATCGGGATCCACTCGGGCTCCGTCCTCTGCGGCGTCCTCGGCCTCCGCAAGTGGCAGTTCGACGTCTGGTCCTGGGACGTGGACATCGCCAACAAACTGGAGTCTGGAGGCATCCCCGGGTAAGGGAGGGCATCCGGGCGAAAAGGGAGGGCGTCCGGGCGAAAAGGGAGGGCGTCCGGGTGAAAAGGGAGGGCCGGGTGAAAAGGGAGGGCATCCGGGCGAAAAGGGAGGGCAAGGGCGTCCGGGCGAAAAGGGAGGGCGTCCGGGCGAAAAGGGAGGGCGTCCGGGCGAAAAGGGAGGGTGTCCGGGTGAAAAGGGAGGGCATTCGGGCGAAAAGGGAGGGTATTAGTCCTAGGGAGGGTTTAAAAGGGAGGGCCCGGGTGTCCGGGCGAAAAGTCCGGGTGGTTTAAAAGACCTGCTTTAGTTCTGCTTGAGTTTTGGTTTAGTCCTGGTTTTCTCCTGATTTAGACTCAGTTTAGACCCAGTTTAGTCCTGGTTTAGTCTTGGGTTAGTCCTGATTTAGACCCAATTTAGTCCTTTTTGAGTCTTGGTTTAGACCCAGTTTAGTCCTTGTTTAGTCTTGGTTTAGACCCAATTTAGTCCTGATTTAGTCCTGGTTTAGTCCTGGTTTAGACCTGGTTTAGTCTTGGTTTAGACCCAGTTTAGTCCTGGTTTAGTCCTAGTTTTGACCCAGTTTAGTCCTGGTTTAGACCCAGTTTAGGCCTGGTTTAGTCCTGGTTTAGTCCTGGTTTAGACCCAGTTTAGTCCTTGTTTAGTCCTGGTTTAGACCCAGTTTAGTCCTTGTTTAGTCCTGGTTTAGACCCAGTTTAGGCCTGGTTTTAGTCCTGGTTTAGTCTTATTCTCCTGCTTCTTGAACTTTACATTGCAACACTGCAATTTCCCTATTACAGGACAAATAAAGGTTTACCTCTATGTTCTAGTTTACTCCTGGTTTAGTCCTGGTCTAATCCTTGTTTAGTCCTGCTTTAGTCCTGGAAAAGGGAGGGCATCCAGGTGAAAAAGGAGGGTGTTTGGGTGAAAGGTGAGAGGAGGGGAGTGAGGTTTTGAGGGACGTCCCCGTGACCTCTGACCCCACAGACATGCTCCTTTAGCTCACACAGGACTGACAGAGCGCCCCCTGTGGACCGGCACAGTCTGGTCTGGCTCCGCCCAGTCTCACTCTCTCAAAACCATTCAGCAAACTGGACTTTTCAGAGGGTTTAATTGTGTTAAGAGCCGTTCACACCAAAGTGTCAAAAAACGCCTTGACGCCTCTATTTGGACGCCTTTGCATTTGAGTTTAGACGCCCCCGACGTGCGTCTTTGATGCCGTGGACGAACGGGAGAAAAATACTTGACGCGTGTCCGTTGCCCTGGAAACAAGAGCCCGGTCCCGCTCTTTTCCCAAAACAATGTCAGACCAGACTGAGAGAGACTTTAGTGTTTTTATGACATAAAACATCAGCAGAGGAGATCAGGTCGACGACTGGGGCGTGTTTATATTTATACTCCACTAATGACACTGGATCAGTCCTGGTTTAGTCCCGGTCTAGTCCTGGTCTAATACCGGTCTGGTCCCGGTCTAGTCCTGGTCTAATCACGGTCTAATCACGGTCTAGTCCCGGTCTACTCCTGGTTTAGTCCCGGTCTAGTCTCGGTCTAGTCCTTGTTTAGTCCTGGTCCGGTCCTGGTTTAGTCCTGGTCCGGTCCTGGTGTAGTCCTCGCGATCTGCTCGGTGATTGTGGTGCATATATTTATTCTCCGCTCATGTTTGTGGTTCTCGCTCTGGTTTTCGGGTTTTTCTTCCTGATAATAACGTCGCTGCGTCACTGGATACTCGTCTCTGATTGGTTGACGCGGCGCGTCTGACACAAAAAGTTCAGCATTTTCAACTTCTTGACGCTGATGCCTTGGACGCGCATCTAGAGCGTCGACGCAAAAATGCTCAAGACGCGCCGTGTCGACACCAGATTCGCGCCGCGCTTACGCAGGACGCTCTAGTCGCGCGTCCACATCGACTTGACATAGAAACTGGACACTTTGGCGCTTTGATGAGAACGGCCCTTTACAGTTGTTTCACATTGCAAAAACTAAAATCTAGTCAAGTTAAGATGACTTGAATTCAGAAAGTTTTATCCAGACTTCACTTGACAAGTAAAATTATCTGCCAGTGGAACAAGACTTTTTGTACTTAAAATAAGAAATCAAATTGAATGTTGCTTGAATTAAGAAAAACTCACTTATTCCATTGGCAGATAATGTTACTTGTCAAGTTGAATCGACTCAAATAAAGTCAAATGTTCTTAATTTACGTCATTTTTAATTTACCTAAATGTTGATTTTGGCACCGTTTGCTGTATTTGGACTGATTCGTTCAGTCTGAGTCATCTTAAATCACTTATTTTCAAGATGGTTTTGTAGGTTTTTAATGCGAAAGTCAGCGCACTTTATTTATTTATTATTATTATTATTTTTTTTTTTTTATTAATTCATTTTAGCAAGATACTGAAATATATAAATGAGGGTCTAAACCAAAACTAAACCAGGTCCATGTTAGGACTAAATCAGGACAACACTGGAGTACAGGGTCTAAACCAGGACTAAAACAGGACTAAACCAAGACTAAACCAGGATTGAACCAAGACTAAACCAGGACATAAAAGGTCTAAATCAGGACTAAATCAAGACTAAATCAAGACTAAACCAGGACTAAACAAGGAACAGTGAGATAGAACCAGGAATTTAAGGTTTAAACAAGAACTAAACCAGGTCCACATTAGGACTAAACCAGGACAATAGTGGAATATAAGGTCTAAACCAGGACTAAACCCGGACTATTATGATACGACGTTATGTCATGTGTGGAAAATAATCCAAAAGCGTAAAGTTTCTTCTCCCAATCATCTCCGTGGTTCCTTTTCCCTGCAGGAGGATCCACATCTCCAAGGCGGCCCTGGACTGTCTGAACGGGGACTACGAGGTGGAGGAGGGCCACGGGAAGGACCGCAACGACTTCCTGCGGCGCCACAACATCGAGACGTTCCTGATCAAGCAGCCGGAGGAGAGCAGCCTGAGCCCCCCCGAGGACATCATGAAGGAGGCGGGCGGGGGGGCCGACCGCCGCGCCAGCACCGCCACCTTCAACGAGGCGTCCTGGAGCCCCGAGCTGCCCTTCGACAACATCATGGGCAAACAGAACGTAAGCGAAGAAACCCGAGGCTGCTTTTGCTGTCGTAAACTTCATAACCGCGCATTTATTATCCTCAGTTAAAAAAAAAGCATGAACAAAAACTTAATTCATATTGAGCAAGTAGTTTATTAAAAGTCAGAAATGAAAGAAAAAATTACTCCTGTGATCAACTTTTTCGGTGGAGGGTCCGTCAAAAACTTCGTCTGAATCTGTGTATCGTTCGTTCGTTTTTCAATATAAAACCAACAATTTTCTTCATTAATTTGACCAGACCGGGACTGAGACCGAGACCAGACCTGGACTGAGACCGGGACTGAGACTGGGACCAGACAGGACTGAGACCGGGACTGAGACTAGGACTGAGACTGGGACTGAGATCGGGACTGAGACTGGGACTGAGGCCAGGACTGAGACCGGGACTGAGACCGGGACTGAGACCGGGACTGAGACCGAGACCAGACCGGGACTGAGACTGGGACTGAGATCGGGACTGAGACTGGGACTCAGACCAGGACTGAGACCGGGACTGAGACTAGGACTGAGACTGGGACTGAGACCGGGACTGAGACTGGGACTGAGGCCAGGACTGAGACTGGGACTGAGACTGGGACCAGACAGGACTGAGACCGACCAGACTGGGACTGAGCCCGGGACTGAGACCGGACTGAGACGGGGACAGACCAGGACTGAGACCGGGACTGAGACCAAGACCAGACCGGGACTGAGACTGGGACTGAGATCGGGACTGAGACTGGGACTGAGACCGACTGGGACTGACCAGACCGGGACTGAGCCCGGGACTGAGACCAAGACCAGACCGGGACTGAGACTGGGACTGAGATGGGACTGAGACCGGGATTGAGACCGGGACTGAGACCGGGATGAGACCGGGACTGAGACCGGGATTGAGACCGGGATTGAGACTGGGACCAGACTGGGACCAGAGCGAGACTGAGACCGAGACCAGACCAGAACTAGGCCATGACCAGACTGAGTCTGCTCTGGTCCCGCTTTGGTCCCGTCTCAGTCTCGGTCTGGTTCCGGTCTCAGTCCTGGTCTGGTCTCGGTCTGGTCCCAGTCTCAGTCCCGGTAACGCAATAGTTCCCTAGTACCTTATTACTTTTATCGTGGAGTTACTCAATAATTAACTCTTTTAACTCTTTAACAAACTTTCTGGGAGAAGTAACTAGTAACCTGTGACGGACCCTCAACCAAAAAGTTACACAGTGCATCTTTAAGACATGTTCTAATGTTGTTACCTCCTCAAAAACAGACCTGGAGCTTTTCTGAGTAACACTTTATTATTATTTAACAGTGTCGTTTTACTTTTAGTTCATTGGAGATTGTCAGTTAACAAACGACATCATAAGGTGAAACAAAACACGAGTCCAGGTCTGTTTGTGATGAAAATGACAATATATATATATATATATATTAAATAATTATTTATTATTATGAAGTAGAATCTTAATAAACTATTTGTCTTTGAAGTTAAGTCAGTGTTCATGTTGCTTTTATGTTATAATTTGAGTTTTGAGTACATTTTTACTTTGTTTGTGATTTTGATGATGTTCCAGGCCTTGGGGTCAGATCTAAATCCAGGTCCAAAACCTGGACTAAACCAAAACAGAAGAAGGTCTACAAAAAGCTCGACACTAGGACCAGAAATACACAATTAAACCAAAGTTATGAACGTAAATCATAGAAATAGAACTAGATCTGATCATTGAACTGTTAAATTTGTGATTTTGTGATGTATTATTCAGCCCTACCTATCCATACTTCATCACCTCTGCTCCTCTGCTCCTCCACACCTCCACTCATCACCTCTGCACATGAACTTCTGCCTGGTTTGGTCTTTGGTGGGTCGTGTTTCAAGTTGGTGGAGAAAGAATGGACATTACAAAGAAGTAAAAACAACTCAAAACAGGATTGGGAACGTAACGATAGATGTGATTGGGCACTCGGACTGAGGAGATCGTACGTTGTGATGGAAAGATGGAGCTGATCGATTTTAGATTTTCAGTTTTCAGTTTCAAATGACGTTGTGTTTTGTGGTGACGGTCTGGTGTACGGTGGCTGTGTTGTTGTTCGATCTGAACAGCTGCAAGGTGGACGATGTTTTGATAATAGTCGTCGAAATGACACAATTTTACATTTTCAATTTTCACTTCAAACGCAGATACTACTTAACCGGACTGGCGCCACCTAGTGCCTCCGCTCAATTTCATTTCTCTCCAGCGACTAGATCAGGAATCAGAATACACTAGACGGTTTGCAAGAACCCCGGAAGTTGTAGACCACACACCGGCCAATCAGTGAAGAGCTGAACCAACTCGAGTTGCGATAACAGACTGTATCTCCTACAGTACAAACTTTGCATTTTTTATTGCACCTTTAATTCGCAAGTTCATCTCGCAGAAACCAAAGTGATCATTGACAGACATGTTCACTCTCTGCTTTGTTTGCTGTTGTGTGTCGAGTGAACGTCGAGTGAACGAATCCTAATGCTGCGAGGTCAGACTTCGTGGAAACCAGCGGCTGAATCAGGCTAGATACTACCGTTCATTTGAGTAGATCAGGCATGTCCAAACTACGGCCCATGGGCCAAATCTGGCCCTCGGACAAATTTTTGTTGGCCCTCAGGCTTCCAGGAGAATTGGCCCAAATGACCTTACATCAATTAAAAATGAACTTTTTTCTGCAAGTTTTTTGAACATCTACCTTGATAAAGCTAATATTGAAGATTTAATGTGTGGTTTTGAGGATTTTAGCATGAATAAAGACTGATGTCTCATTCTAAAGTCTTAAACATGCCCATATTTCAATTATTCACTGTATTGAGCTCCCGTCTCCGGCCCTCGATCGGCCCTCTGCTTCGTCTGTGTTTAGAAATGTGGCCCTTAATGAAAAAAGTTTGGACACCCCTGGAGTAGACCTTTCTATCATGAGAAACTGAAAATATTGTGGAGGGCCGGGCTAAAATGCTTTACTCAATTCTGCATAATATTAATTGTATTTCTTTATTTTAAAAAAATCTGTAAATATCATTGTTTTGACAAGCTGGTAAGACTAGTAAGAGTTTATGTTATGACTAAGCAATGAAAAAGTGAGGTTGCTTTACAAAAAATGTCATTTAAAAAACACCTCAAATAAAAGCGATGCAGCTATAATCAAAGCATGAGGAAAAATGATAAAATATGTTTATTTTTTTAATTCCAAATTAGCTTAAACAGGCCGGTCAGAGTCAACCAAAGACCTGTATGTTGCCTTGGAGCTGGACAATGCCCGGGTCTGATCTAGAGTCTGTTCATGTCTGTGTGGTCCTGTGTGGACGATCTCTTCCAGGTTCCCCACTACAAAAGCATAAATATGGACCACATTGGGGTTAGGAGACAATCTCTGTGGGGTTTCCTTGTTAATTAAAGGTTAAATACTTTGAATAAAACACATGAGTACAATGTAAATACAGTGTATGGGTGGACTATGAAAGCTTTCAGAAATATGAATGTGCATAGGACAGAAATTCGTAGCCTGATTCATCAGCCGGTTTCACTTTGTAGAAACCGTCTGACCTCACAGCATTAGGATTCATTCATTCAACAGTAGGCAGGTACATTTTTATTTAACCAATCGCTGCTATTTGGTCGTGATGTATGTAATGCACCAATTGCAATAGGAAAAAAGCCAATAACGTCTCTCCCCTCGATAAAATTCACCAAACATTCTCTTTGTTTCGACTTTGAATCTCCTCGATCTCGGGAATCGTTGCCAACACAGAATTTTTGTCTTTGTCTGCATCCGTCTCGACGCTTTGTTTACTGTTGTGCTGTTCCACAAAAGGGACACAGAGAGACGCGACGAGTTTGAAGTCATGGCTTCAAAGCTCTTCTCTGATTGGCCGGTGCGCGGTTTACAACTTCCAGGGTTCTTGCAAAACGTCTAGTGTATTCTGATTCCTGACCTAGTCGCTGGAGAGAATTGAAACTGAGCGGAGGCACTAGGTGGCACCAACTAGAAATCTAAGAAATCTGTGCATATTTGTCTGTAGTTGAGCATAAAATAAATATTCGTAAACTCTCGAATGAGTCCAGTCGTACATGAAATGTGTTGTGTGTCTTTTATCCATTAGAATACGAATTGAACAGTTATGACGCCAAGAATTACAATCAGAATTACAAATCAAGAATTGGGATTAGTCCTGGTTCAGTCTGTACGCAGCGCAAAAGTCCAACATCTCAATCAATTTTTCTTCTGCTCAATAAATAATGCCTGTAAAGTAACGACGTAGTTTTGACAGTCGAGTCGCACCTGTGAATTCGTATTCGTACTGAAGAAAGCGTAATCGTACATTTTCATTTTGTGATTGTAATTCTCAATGTCGTAACTTTTCAATTTGTATTCTGATGGATAAAATACACACAATTCAAAAGTTTACGAATATTTATTTTATGCTCAACTGCAGCCAAATATGCAGAGATTTCATTCCTATATGCACACAAATATTTCTGAAAGCTTTAGTAGTCCATGTGTTTGGCTCTGTTCAGATCCTGGTCTGAGCAGCTGTATGGCGGCTGTGGTTTGTGTTGTTGTTTGGTCTGAGCAGCTGTACAGTGGTTTGTGTTGTTGTTTGGTCTGAACAGCTGTATGGTGCCGTGTGTTCTGTGGTGATAGCGGCTTGTTTGGCCCTGGTGGCCTTTCCGTGGCATTTCCTGGAGCTCTTGGTGGAACATGTTTCCTATGGGCCACACATGCTGCCAGTGCAGATCACAAATGTCACTGTGTGGCCTTTGAGCGCTCACAGATCTACACAACGGAATAATGAACCAGGCCCCGGGTCAGAGCTGGACTCAACAACACTCTACTAGTACTAAACCAGGTCTAAACCAAGTCTAAAACCAGGTCTACACCACAACTATATCAGGTCTAAAACAGATCTAAACCATGACTGTTTGTGGATTAAAATAGGTGTAAAATCAGGTCCAAAGCAGGACTACACCAGGACTAAAATGGATTTAACCAGGTCTAAACTATGCCTATATGTGTGCTGAAGCAGCCTTTACTATATCAGAACTAAAACAGGACTACACAATGTCCAAACTAGGATTAAACCAGACTAAACCAGGACCACCATGTTTTGACCAAACTGGTCTTCTTCAGGGCTTAGTGATGAACATGTTGGCTTCTAAATAAAGGCCTTTTAACTATATTTTTCCTTGTGCAATTTTTACCTTTTTACTTCTTCGAAGTGCCTGGATTCTATTGAGTTTAAAATAAAATATCTTCATTAATGTCTATTGATTTGGGTCACGAAGGTTTGTGACTTTTAAAATATGGGTCCCCAGAAAAACTGTTTGGGAAACACTGCTGTATATGATACTGTCAGGCTGGAAGGTTTAAGACTAGGGATGGGCATGATTAGTCGACTAATCGATAACTGATCATTAAGAATTTCATCAATTACGTTAGTTTTTAATCGACAAACCAAATGTAGGTTGCTGTGCGTAGAGACGAGGCTGCGTCTGACACAAACACTGGAGTTGTGCCTCACAGTCTCAGGTTTGGGCTCTGGCTCCTTGGAGACTCTGTTCCACTCAAGGCGTTTTCAGGCCGACAGAACTGTGCCAGTTCCGATTCCCACACCTAATCTTAAACCGACTCACATCTTCACGCTGGAAATCAGAGCGTTCGGGAACTGAAAAGTTGCCGGGAACCAAGTAAAACTTGTTTTTTCTAAGCGAACCGTGACGACACAGAAGACGTCAGCACGTTCATCTGGGTCACACGCTGTAAAATAAACTAAAGAAGAGCGATTGAAACTATCACGTATTAAATTAAAAGTTTTAAGTCTACAAAAACTATTACGTATCTTTCGTTTTTCATGTATCCGCGTTCGCCTGATAAGATTACATCTTTGTATTTGGCGTCGCTGCCGTCTTCTCCACAGCAGATCGATGTTGTAGCAGAACTTGGCACATAAACAATGACTTGTATAAGAACAAACACTCGCTGGTGTTGATGATGTGATCCATGATTGTTATTTTCCTCTCTGTGACTTCTGTTTCTTGTGGCCTTGTTTTTATTTGGTGGTAAATCCTGTGTATGAACTCGGGTCGTTCACCAGTGAGCACTTTGGTTCCCCGGTTTCGTCATGGTGCATGTGTACGCAGTATCCCGGTTACTGCAACATAAAGAGCTGCGCTACACTTGCACACGTACGATCTTTGAAAACATGAACCATTCATATTCCACTGAGTCGAGTTCTTTAGTCCAACAGAAGCTGAACCGCATCATTGCTGTTTTTTATCCCTTAGTTTATGTAAATGAGCCATGCGGTTTTAAGTTTAGTTTCTGTGAGACTTGCGCAAAGCTGCATTAAAAACATTCTAATGTCAAACGGACTGATGTGGCTCTAGAGTGTTTATGGTTTATATGTCATAAAGTTGACTTTATTTATGCAGATTAGTAATAGTAATAATAATAATGATAATAACTTTAATATAAAAAACTACGATCGATTAAGAAAATTTTATCAAATGCCCATCCCTATTTAAGACAATCGATTAATCGGTCAACAATTAATCAACGACTAAAAGACTACAGCCCTGTCTTCTACTAAACCAGAACTAAGCTGCTTTATAGAAATACTAAACCGCACTAAGCCAGTATTGTGCGTGATGTGTTGACAGTGGTGGAACAAAGAGGAAATCCAGTGTTCCGCATTTATCGTCCAGTGCATCTCTCCTCTGCCGCCTCTCAGATAATGATGCCCTCCCTCTTTCTCTCCTTCCCTTTCGCTCACGTGATCCTGATATTAGCAAACCCGACGTGTGTGCGGGGAAGACAGCGTCTATTTTTAGCGTACAGTTCCATTCACGGGGCGCGCTCATGTGGAGGGCCGCTGTTGAACTCCGACCCCTGCTATTCTCATTTTGATTGGTCCAAATGTCAGCGATTGTCCCGGGCATAATGAGCAGCGCGCGCTTTACCCGGCCGCATCCATATTCAGCGGAGGGCCAGCGGTCAAGTCCACGCACGCCGCAGTCTTATCAGAGTGAGCGGAGGGGGCGGGGCTACAACCATACATCAATGTCACCTTCAGGAGGATTCGTACACGCTGCAAAAATAGGTCCACGCTCGTTTGAGACGTTCTAGAAAAGGAAGAAAATGAATTGTTGTTGGTTTTTTCACAAGTTCTAATAGACTGATTGACTTTTGAAATGAGTTTTTCAAAAGGAACTGCGCTCTTACACCTTCTAAAAAGAAACTACAATCCAAATCTGAACCTGCCTTAAACGTCATATATTACGCAAAATGGACTCTTGGGAGATTTTAGTCATGTTAGAACTTTATAACCTCCTCAAAAACAGACCCAGCGCTGTGTTTTGTTTCATTCACACACGTCTGATGTCATGCAGTGGTAGTTTTAAAGGCGTTTATATGATGACAGTTTGAACAGAAGACAGAAAAATGGCGTCGCATCTTCACTTTTGATGTCGCGTTTAGACGAGTGTTTTCAGAAGGAAATCTGCGTGAACACGGTGACGCAAAAGTGTGTGGAATTTGGTTGGGTTTGCATGCCAGATGTCTCAGTCGTGATGTATGTGACGTAAACGTGTACACGACCTGAGCAGATCTGACCAGAGTTTTGCGTCTTGGGCAGTGTAGACAGAAACGCTACAGCGGAGCGTTTTCATCTTTTCCACTCTGAAGGATGGTTTCAGATTTTTGCATTTTTAAGCCCCCAAAACGCTCTCGTGTAAACAGGCCCAAAGTTAACATCTACCTTTTGACTTGATTGGAAATAGATGCATCACGAATCTCGGACTTCCGGTCATTGCGCAGTGCATACTGGGAAGGATTTTCCGAAAAAGTGAGCATTAAACCACCATGTTTGTTTTCCCAGTGGGATGCGTCTATTGACAAAGTCGATCTTTTCAAGTCTTTTGAACCATATCTCTTTTGTTTCTGGTTCTGATATTGTCATATTTTAAGTTTTGCGATTCGGACATCGTAATTGTGTGGTTGTTGGATCCTAACAGTGGAAAACGGCTCGAGAAATGGGCTTCGGAAGTTTACGAACTCCATAAGTGCAAAAGGGAATCGGATGTGTGTGACTGCAAACCTCCGTTCTAACTGCATCTTTACATCATCAAGACAAACAGTATATTTTTAGCTCTAGTCTTGTGTAATGTGCAAATGTGTTTTGGCACAGTGGAAAGTAGATGTACTCTGTAAATATGTCCATACGAGGAGCCGGTCCAGGAGCCGGTCCAGGATCCAGTTTGGCTCCTCGTGCATATTTGATGAACCTTAATCCTTCCATCACTGCTGCAAAGTGCTCAATCGTTTTTCCACATTTCACAAGTTTAGAGGAGGAGTTTGAGTCTGGCACTGTTGGACTGTTTGGAGTTTGCATGTTCTCCCTGTTTCCGGGCGGGTTTCATGTGGTTTCCTTGGCAACCAAAACATGTACAGTGTCCGAGACCAATCATCCAGCTCGGTAGTTTTGCTGAGATCTGGAGAAGCTATTTTTTACTTTTTAAATTTTTCCAGATAGAGATGGGGATGATCAGTAACTTGACATGTTTTATTTATTTATTTATTTATTTATTTATATAAAGATACAGTGGAAGACTACTCACACTACTCTGGAACATTCCACATGGAGATAGATACTGTAAGCTTCATTTCCTTCAGTGGAATAACAAGATTTCCAGGAACATGTCCATGGAAACAAGCAGGAGGAGGCTCCTCCTCCACCAGGCCAAGAGTCAGGTTTGTGGAGATGCAAGCCTGCTCACAGTAAGGGCACGTTGTTTTTTGTTTTTGTTTTTGTTTTTTGTTTCTTCAGTACAATAAATACAAATAATTTAGTTTTTTTTTTTTTTATCGATTAATAGTAAAATTATGTTAAAAATATTTGGGCAAAATGTTACACACTGTTGCTTCAAGTCGTGACTTAGTGTATTTTAGATACATCATATCAATCTAAACCTAATGTTTTTGTTGTAATTTTTTTTCATTTTCATGTTTATAAGATGAGGAGGTGTTGGAGAAGGAGGGTTGTTTTGCAGTTGAGAAGGTGATGGAGGAAAAGAAGGAGAAAGAGGAGGTGATGCAGGGGGATGAAAACGAGGAGGTGATGGAAGAGGAGGTGGAGAAGGAGGAGGAGGTGATGGAGGATTGTTGTTGTTGTTCTGCTACTGACGAAGTGATGAGGAGGAGGTAAGGAGGTAATGGAGAAGGATGAAAAGGAGAGATGATAGAGGATGATGAAAGAAGGAGGTGATGGAGGAGGAGAAGGAGGAGCAGGAGGTTATGGAGAAGGAGGAGCAGGAGGTTATGGAGAAGGAGGAGCAGGAGGTTATGGAGAGTCCTGCACAGGTCCATTTTTGGAAACCCACACCTGTGCAGTCCAGCACCACACCCGCCAGGTCACATGTGATTATATCAAAGTTAAATCCACACTCGCCTGGACCTGTTAACATTCCACCTGTGACCAGCCTGTGATAAAACGGGGTCAGCCCATTAGTTCGACAGCCCAATAGTCCTGGACTAAACCAGGACTAAACCAGGACTGAACCTACGCCGTGTCATTAGTGTATTATAAATATATACACGCCGCAACCGCAGAGTTGATCACCAGGACTACACCAGGACTACAAAAGGACTAAACCAGGACTAAACCAGGACTAAACCAGGACTAAACAAGGACTAAACCAGGACTAAACCTCCGCTGATGGTTTTATGTAGTAAAAACACTGAAGTCACTCTCTCAGTCTGGTCCATCGTTTTGGAAAAAGACCAGGAAATATCACTTGTTCCAGGGCAGCAGACGTCCTGGACATGCATCAAGTATTTTTCTCCCATTCCTCATTCATTTGATTCACCTGACCCACCCGTGTGTAATCACGACCCAATCACATACCCGCCTGTAAAATTCCAGAACGTTAAAACCCGCCCATTTCAGCAACTATTTGCGAGGACAGTGGTCCCTCGTTTATCGCAGGGGTTACGTTCTAAAAATAACCTGCGATAGGTGAAATCCGCTTTACATTTTACAATTATTATATCTGTTTTAAGTCTGTAAAACCCCTCAGCACAAACTTTATACACTTTTCTCACACAGGACAGTTAACCTTTTTTGCGTCCTTCTTAAAACTTATTACTGCTGTCGTCCTTTTTTTTATTTTCGTCCTTCATTCATTTATTCCACAATGGAGTCCTACAGCGCAGAGTCCTGCAGGGGTCCATTTTTGGAGACCCACACCCATACAGTACAGGACCGCACCCGCCCATTAACCAGAGATTATATCAAACTTTTGCGCTTCATACACCACAGACTGAACCAAGACTAAACCGGGACTAAACCAGGACTAAAACAGGACTGAAACAGGACTCACTGTCGGGACGGGCTTGGAGGTGACTGCAGGAGAAAGGACCGGCTCAGCTCCGCATCTCACGGAGGTAAAAGCGGGCGCCACCTGATCGTGCTTTGCTGACACCCTGCTTTGGTGTTCTCTCTCTTAAGTCCAAGATTAGTCCTGGTGTAGTCCTGGTTTAGTTCTGGTGTAGTCCATGTGTAGTCCTGGTTTAGTCCTGACCCGCCCGTGTGTAATCACTACCCGTCTGCGTACCCGCCCGTAAAATTCTAGACCCGGCGCAGGACTCTGCCACAGCCAAGTAACTTCTACCTTCCTTCAGCGTGTCCAGAGTGGGTGCAATCGCAGGAGCCTTTACTGGTGCAGAACGTTTCGTCGACATTGTGGGTTTTTTCGGGGAGAAATCTTGCAAACATACAGCACTTCAGAATCACACTGATAGAGATCAAACTTTTATGTAAAATGGGCAGGAGACACGGCACGGAGGAGACTGACTGACAATGGTCTACAGTCTCTTAGCCAATCAGGACGCACGGATATGAACACTATACACGTTGATACACAACAAAAAGGCATGCAAAAAAATCTGCAAATCAGCGAGAAAGCAAAAAGTGAACCGTGATATAGCGAGGGACGACTGTACCTGTTAGTACTCGACCCGGTGCAGGACTCTGCTGTGATGTTATTTGAGAGGGGCTTGTTGCAAACGATCAATCTTTCATCTGTTCCCAACACGTCCCTGAACATTACAAAACACCTTCTCCATCTTCCCTGAATTAACCGTATTAATCCTCGACACACGACGGCGTCCGGTCTGCTTGCTGCATGTCGCCCGTAGCATGTGGCCCCGTTCCTGTAGCGGGCGTGTACCGTGATGCCGCGGCCGGGGACATGGGACCGCGGGCCTGACTCTGCTGTCTGCATGTGCTTCCCCGTAGACCCTGGCCGCTCTAACACGAAACTCCATTAACCTGCTCCCCAACCATCTCGCTCAAGCTTTGCATGTCCAGTGTGGGCCCGAGGAGATAAACACGCGCATAGCCAGCTCCATCCAGCAGAGGAGCGGAGATAAGCTGAGACGCGAGCACATGAAGCCTCTGTCACTCATGTTTAGAGTCTCCAGCCTGGAACAGAAGGTAGAGGGCGCCGGAGAGTTCTCTGAGCAGCAGGCCTGTCACCGTTACACTTTTTGAGTGTCGCTGATGAAAATATATACGATAAAAGGTCATATTGATACAAATTTTTGCTACTCAAACAATGACCTGAAATTGGTTTTGTGGTTTTAATTTCGTTTGAACAGGCTTTTGGTTTTGGTCTTGGGATATAGCAGAATCAGTGTGTCATTCGTTCTTTCGATTTTCTAATTAAAATCAAAAATAATAAAACGAAAAAAACAACAATTTTCTTCATATTTGTCTCCAAAACCAAAATGAAAAAATGGATAACGGATAAATTTCCAGTTTCATCCAGTTTTGAGCATGGATCTATAAAAAAAAACTGGAGATGCCGGACCTTTGCGCCGCATATGGACTGAACCAGGACTAATCTTGGACTTGAGAGAAACGGAGAACCTCGAGTCTCATCTCCGGGCTCATCCTGACACTCAGTCCTAGTTCAGTTCTGGTTTAGACCTGGTTTAGTCCTGTTTTAGACCCAGTTCAGTTCAGTTCTGGTTTAGTCCTGGGTCAGTCCTGGTTTAGTCCAGGTTTAGTCCAGGTTTAGTCTTGGTTTAGTCCCGTTTTAGACCTTGTTTAGTCCTGGTTAATTCCTGGGATCAGTCCTGTTTTAGTCCTTGTTTAGTCCTGGTTTAGTCCAGGTTTAGTCCAGGTTTAGTCTTGGTTTAGTCCCGTTTTAGTCCTTGTTTAGTCCTGGTTAATTCCTGGGATCAGTCCTGTTTTGGTCCTTGTTTAGTCCTGGTTTAGTCCAGGTTTAGTCCAGGTTTAGTCTTGGTTTAGTCCCATTTTAGTCCTTGTTTAGTCCTGGTTAATTCCTGGGATCAGTCCTGTTTTGGTCCTTGTTTAGTCCTGGTTTAGTCCTGGTTTAGTCCTATAGTCCATGGTCAAATTTGGAAGAAACGGCAAAAGTTCATTATCCGTTTTTTCCATTTTATTCATTTAAACACAAAATCGAAAACTGAAAAAAGCAAATCGTTACCCGTCTTTTTCATTATGGTTTTGGAGACAAATAATGAAGAAAATAGTTGTTTTTACATTTTCTTACTTTTGATTTTAATTTGAACAATGAATGAACAAATGATACATGGATTCTTCTCAAATATTTCACATTGTCTAACTTAAAAAAATCCCATATTACACCAAATTGTGAGTTTTAAATCATGTTATTAAGCTGTTACCTCGTCAAAAACAGACCTGAAGTTGTGTTTTGTTTCATTCGCACAAGTCTGAGTAACTTTATTATTAGTCTGTCCACATCTCCAAACTTCAAAATGCTCCACCTTGTGATGTCATGAAGAGATAGTTTTCAAGCTCCTTTTACTTTTAGTTTAGCAGAGTTTGGCAATTCTTGGACTAAAATCATCCAAATGATTCTAGTAAAGGTGTGTGGAGTTTAAAAACACAGTGGAGCACTTCCTGTATTACCACGTGACATCACAAGGTGGAACAGAACGGGGGTTTTTTGGGCGTAAAACATGTGTAAATAAAACAAAACACAACTCCAGGTCTGTTTGTGATGAGGAAACAACATTATAACATTGATCAGAAAATAGTGTAATATGGACCTTTTAAAATAATGTCTGCGTTTGGAAAATATACTTTCTCTCTCTTTAAGAATTAGAAAATAAATAAATGAAGTCCATATCTGACGTGAATGATGTCCACAAATGGTTTATGGTCTTAAAAACTAAGCGGGAAAAGTCTGGATTATTACCTATGACGCAACAAAACAGGCAAATTCCAAATGACGCAGTTTTGAGGCTCAGAGGAGATAATTTTGTGTTAATGCATCACTGAAACGAACGTGAACGAAGCAAAAATAGAAGTTCGTCCGTCACTTATTGAACTTTGAGTGGACGCAGTGTTTATGGTGACAGGCCTCCTGACCAGCTCACGAGGGGCCGAGCACAGAGGCGAGAGGCAAGAGCTCATCCACAAACACGGAGCGGAAAGTCAAATCCGAACGAGTCTTTTGAGCCAAGGTTCAGTAACAAGTCAAAACTATAAAAGCGAAGGGTCTGGGTCCATGTACCATTTGTTGTTTATAATTTTAATTAAGAACGAAAAACAATAAAATGGGAAAACAGTTTATGATTTCATTTTTCCGTTTTAGAGTCAAACAAAAAAGACAGACTTCGACCTCCATTTCCAATAGTCAGTTTAAAGTTGTGACTATATTAATTTAGATATTTTATTCTCTCTGGTTTATTTGCCCCGGAAGTTCTACTGCAGTGTCGACCATGGATCTATAATAAAAACTATTTTATTATAGTTCTATGGAATCAACTGAACAAAGTTTATCGCTGCTACTTGTTTCTTGTCAATGAGTTCAACAATGACTTTATAAAATGTGAAAGTAAACGCGTCGCTGTAAAAGAAGACGACATGTTTGTTCACAAAACTGCAACGATTTTTCAGGTAACTCCTTCTAGCAGCAGAACTTCAAATAAACCAAAGAGAATAAAATATCAAATTCAAACAAGCACCAAGACTGTTTTTTTGTTTGGTGTTATCTGAAATAAACTTTAAATTAAATATGGAAAATAGAGGTTGAAATCTTTTTTTTTCTTTGACACTAAAATGGAAAAAAATAAATAATACAGGTCAGTTATCTGCCAGTGGAATAAGACTTTTTTTTTTTACTTAAAATATGAAAATACATCTTGCTACAAAAAAAAACAAGACTTAAAATAAAATAAAAAAAGACAGAGAAAAACACACCTATTCCATTGGTAGATAATTTGATTTGTCAAGTTAAATCAACTCAAATAAAGTCAAATATTCATAATTTCAGTCATTTTAACTTACCTAGATATTGTTGTTTTTTTTCACAATAACAAATGAAATTGTTGGGAATTATAAATAAAAAAATAAATTTTAAAAAGTGAAGTTGAGCTGATTTTGAGACAGGTTTTTGTGCCTCTGTGCTGTGCTCCCTCCTGACCAGCTCCTCCTCTCTCTGCTGCTTTACATTCACTGAAGGACACTGAACGTTAAAGCTTCACCGCGGAACTTTTCCCGTCTCTTTGAGTGAATGTAACGCCGTCCTGCCGCCGCTGCTGCTGCTGTCGTGGTTCGTGTTGCCCTTTGACCTTGTGGGTGCTGGTGGGTCCCTCCCCTCCCTCTGTGCTGTGTAGTTGGCGGTGTTGTGTAGCTGGCGGTGTTTGTGGCCTCCTCTCCTCGTTTTCTTTGTGAGAGAAATGACTTGCTGACTTCCCAGGTTGTAGATAACAGAAAGACAGAGATAAAAGTTGTTCTTGTTCTTCTGTGAGAATCTGCGTGCAACTGTTTTGAACTGTTTTCTACTTCCAAACACTCGTACAAAGTGCAAACAGATTTACACTATTAAAGACACACAAAAACATACACAAAACTGACTTAAACTAAGCTTTTTTTGTTTGTTTGTTTAAAGGCCTGTTTACACGAGAACGCTTGCAGGTAAAAACGACAAAATATTTTATCGGTAGTGCCTTTCGTTCAGACGGTGACGCCGTTTCCTGGTGCCGCCTAGTGCCTCCGCTCAGTTTCATTTCTCTCCAGTGACTAGGTCAGGAACCAAAATACACTAAACAGTTTGCAAAAATCCCAGAAGTGCGAGTCTGGGCACCAGCCAATCAGCAAAGAGTGATACATTCTGTGTTGTCAATGATTCCCAAGATCGAGGATTTAAAGCCGGAATAAAGAGAATATTTGGTGAATTTTATCAAGGGGAAAGACGTTATTGCCCTTCTTCCTACAGGATTTGGGAAAAGCGAGTTATGTATTACGTACGTCACGACCAAATAGCGGTGATTGGTTAATTAAAAAAAGTACCCGCCTACCGTCGAGCGAACAAATTCTAAAACTGTGAGGTCAGACGGTTTCTACGAAGTGAAACCGGCTGATGAATCTGGCTATGTTTACACGAGAACGCTTGTGAAAATATGTTATCAGAAGTGCCTTTCGTTTAGACGGTGATGGCATTTTTGAGGCTTTAAAACGCAAAAATCTGAAACCACCCTCCAGAGTGTAAAAGTTGAATACGCTCCGCCGTATTGTTTCCATCGACACTGCCCAAGACGCAAAACTCTGGTCAGATCTGCTCATGTTGCATACTCTTTTACGTCACATGCATAAAGTACACAGAAACAAATGTACAGAATCTGCAGAGATGCTATTAGTGAACAGAGAAGGATCTGCAATCACCTCTGTCAAATTCTGGATGCACCGGGTCATCGCAGTCGAGTCAGACGGATATGGATGAGACCTGGAGAAATAATCGATGGAGGGACAACTTTGTGGAAGGAGACGCGATGCCACTTTTGTATCTTGTGTTCAGACTGTCATCATATAAACGTAGCCTTAAAAAAAAAAAAGTTTTAGTTTATTACTAAATGATTAAAAAATATACTCAAAAAATATTCTGCACAGTTAAGATGCCATTTTTGAGCTGTTACAATGTTAGGGTGACCAGATTTGCAATAATAATAATAATAATAATAATAAAAATATAAATAATAATAATAAAATTGTGAAAGAAGAGTGTAATTAAGGAAAATTGTTCTGCACTTGCCCCATTCATAACTTACATGTCACATTTTCTTTGTGTTTTGGTTGTTTTTTAAGCATGAGTTTCTAAATTTTACCTAAACAGATAACAATTTATGTCTCTCTTTACTGTTAGCAGGGGTCAGATTGGTCAAAAATAGGAACAGCTGGGACATTTCTTGTACAAAACTGGGACAAATTAGTGGTTTTGGATAAATCTGTTGGGACAGGGGACACAGGGCTCAAAATTTGGACTGTCCCGGGTCAACAGGGATGTCTGGTCACCCTAATTTTGTAAGTCTTGCATCTGTTTTAGAAGCCTTGCCAAATGTTGAAGGGTTGCTTTATTACCAATGTGTATTTTTCAGGTATCGGTATCATAGAGAGCCCAAAACAATCCCATTGATCTAACGCCAGACTGTTTATTTCCGAAGGAGGGCCTGTAGTTTTTGTAGGAACCTCTGCAGATGCTAAAAACGCTCAAAATGACAGAAAATAGATTTATGTTCCCTCATTTAATCCCGGTATTTTTGGAAGTGTTAAAGAGTGTAAAAATACTTTGACACCAGGCTAATACTGACTTTATTTACTCTGCACAATTATCAGACACACACAGTAGCCCAGTATCACTTTGGTACTCGTTATCAGATTAAAAAATAAAAAATGGGAACAGTTGAAGGCATGTTGGCACGTTCAGCTCACAGCGAGGAGATTCCTGGTTTGATTCCCTTGAGCAGTTGCGCACGGCTCCTCACAGTCGGGTCAAACGCAGAAGGCGGGACGTGGGTCTACGTGAACCTCGATGGCGTGAGTGAGTTTTGGGGGCCCCTGCTCTTTGCTCCGCTGCTTGTGTTGGCCCCTGCATGTGCCGTGTGCTGCTTCGTGGTGCGCCCGTTCACCAAATGAACATCTGCATGAGTTAAAATGACCCGAACAAGACGATGTTGATGTTGATGTTGACGTTTAGCTTTGGTATGAACTTCTTCAGGACCTGGGTCTGGTCTGGTGAACTTTAGAAATGCACCGATACTGATACTGGTATTGAAGATTGGCTCCGATACTGAAAAAAATGCTGGTTCCAGTTGAATTCAGTCCTGGTTGGGCCTTTAATTGGATGTAATAAGACTGACAATCCAGGCTGATTTTGGCCTAGAACATCTCATAATGTTTGAATCTTTATTCATACAAAGCTGTTCAGTCGTCATGTGAAGGATAAATTACAGTTACATAACACATTTGGATCTCTTGTGTAATAAGTTAGCTGAGTTTTAAGGAAATAATTTGTTTTAAAGTAATTTTACATCCAAGTCAAAGTATCAGTATCGGTATCAGAACTGAAAAAGCTGGATTGGTTCATCCCTCTAAGCTTTAAAGGTGCACTGTGTAACTTTTCTGGAGAGGGTCTACAGCAGGGGTGTCAAACTCATTTTGGTCCGGGGGCCGTATCCAACCTACTTTGATCCCAAAGGGGCCGGATCAGAAAACTCATGTCATATAAACCCCAAAAATAACAATAAGTTCAAATATTTGTGCAGAGAAACACAAATCTATTATAGAAATCTTTTTTAATTGATGAACTCTTTCTTATTATATTATAATATTATGAACATCCTGAAACTTTAAGAAAAATTCAAATTCAACATTTAAAATATTTTAGTAGAAAATCACCCAAGGGCCACATTAAAGGTCTTGGAGGGCCGGATCTGGTCCCCGGGCCTTATGTTTGACACCTGTGGTCTACAGCCTGTTTGTCTCCATGAAGATGTTAATGCTTTGGTTTAAATCAGAGGTGGGATTTGCGAGTCGTGACTTGGACTCGAGTCAGACTTGAGTCCCAATTTTTACGTCTTGAGACTTGACTTGATAAAATAGCCAAAAAACTTGGGATTCGACTTGGACTTGAAGCTCAGTGACTTGGGGCTTGACTCAGACTTGAGGCCTGTGTCTTCAGAAGACTTGATGCTTCTCCTAAAAAATATATGTTTTTAGAAAATACTTTTCTCTTTACAGTTGGTAAACGTGGTGCTTAATTTTACAGGAACAAACTGGAACATGTCCATCTCTCTTCTGTTTGTTACTTTGGATGTAACTGAAGTACTGTGATGTGGTATCCTCAAATGTACTACAGTAATATACAGTACAATACAGTAAAACAGAGGAAACTACAAAGAACACAATCCTCCCATTTCATTGCAGAATACACAACAACAACTGTTAGCACTTTTAAATCTGAACTCTTTCTATTCTGGCCGTAATAATTCACACTCTTGTCAAGACATTTAAAAAAGAAAAAATTGCATTTCTTAAACTCTATAAATACTCCTTTATCATGACTTTTTAAGTGCAATTTAGTTTAAAAGTCGTATAAATTGAAAACATTTAAGCTATATTTGGTACTTTTTTGGTTTAAAGACTTGAAATGACTTGAAGCTCAAAGCAGGCGACTTGGACTTGACTTGGACTTATAGGCCACTGACTTGAGAGTCAACTTGAGGACAAAGCCTTGAGACTTACTTGAGACTTGCAAAACGACGACTTGGTCCCACCTCTGGTTTAAATTGTACAGACTATGGCATTAAACTAATCTGTCTTGCTTTTTTTTTTTTTAAACTACAGGTGTTAAAAGGCTGAAAAAATATCTGAAAAACTGTTATAAGTTTATGCACGTACTGTGGAACATTCTAGGTCAGGTGTAAGCAATTATTTTTCCCATGGAGCTACAAGAGAAACGGAACATTTTGTGGAGGGCCAGGCCAAAATGCTTTACTCACTTCTGCATAATATTAGTTCTATTTCTTTATAAAAAGTGGTAAGTCTTTGCTTTGACGAACTGGTGAGACTGGTACGAGTTTATGTCATGACTAAGCAATGAAAAATTGAGGCTGTCTTACAAAAAATGTCATTTAAAAAACACCTCTAAAATAAAAGAAATGCAACTTTAGTCCAAAGGTCCATATGTGGTCAGGCAGCTGTACAAGGGCCAGGTCTGTTCTAGGTAGAGTTCCATGGAGACAAGCAGGTGATGGACCTTCCACGAGACCAGATACACAGTGCACCTTTAAGGAACGGGCTGAGTCTAATTTCTGAAAATGTGACACTCTGCTGCTTGTCCAATAATAAGATTGTGTGTTTAGTCACTTTGCAGGTGTCATAAACAAACTGAAACCATCCAGACCAAATCGACAAATGAAAAGAAATAAACTAATTAAAAGTATTTCTGAACTCCAGTCATGTTAACTCATGTGGATTTTCTTTTTGCAGTAGGACATTAGGACAGTTCTGTCTCTCGCTAACCCTGTCCCCTGTCCCCCGTCCCTTCTTCCTGTCTTCTGCAGTACTCCCAGATGAGGGACGAGGTCTTCAAGTCCAACCTGGTGTGCGCCTTCATCGTGCTCATCTTCATCACGTCCATCCAGAGCCTGCTGCCCTCGGCCAGGTAAACGTCGCTCCCTTTTGTCACACAGAGGGAATATTCACACTGGAGACATGATGTTTGATGACCTCCAACAAAAAAGACGAACAAATTTTCCCTCGGAGACAATAAAAGTCTAAAGTCTAACAAACAAAAAAAAGAACTGACTATATCAACATTTGACCTCACAACTTTTTGGTTATAGGGAGCTCATTCCAGGTTATAATATTGTCATATTTTCTGGACTATAAGTTGCTCTGGAGTATAAGTCACACCAGCCAAAAAATGCATAATGAAGAAGAAAAAAACATATATGAGTCGCACTGGCATAATAAGCACTTTTTGGGGAAATGTATTTCGTAAAATCAGAGACCAGGAACCGACATTTCATCTCGAGAGGCAAGTTAAAGTAATAACAACAGAATAGACAACAGGCTGAACAGGCATTAATTTGTTAACATAACATATGAACAGTTCTTCAGAGAAACAACGCAACATAAGTTTACCAAACTCACGATTTCACTCCAAATCACTTAATCCACTGAATTTTTCATCCTTGGTGTCACTTCTGAGCAACTCCTCGACCTCCGGGGGTAAACGGAGCACCGCTTCCTCTTCTCTGTAGCTGTCGTCAGACTCAGCATCAGTTCCAGCTCCAGAATTATTCTGGTCTTTCTGAATCCCGACAGGATGGTTTCGGTGTCACTGAAGTCCAGGCTTTGTCCATCCATCCAGTGACTTCAGGAAAGTTTCATGGCACACCCGCCCAGTTACCGTGAAGCTGTTTCTCCATCCCCGTATTCCGCCAGTCCGTCACAAGTTCCTCGCTCACTCCAAGCTTTTTTTCTGCTGCTCGATTACTGTTTTCGGCTGAATATTTCACTATTTGCAGTGAGACAGCGGCTTTTCCTACAGGAGACATGTGCAGTAGAGTGAGGTGACAGTGGTACAGGAGTAATAGTTGTACTAGATACTGATACACAAGACTAGAGCCTCTCGCGGCTGTCAGTCTGAAAATTTTTATATATAAGTCGCACTGGAGTATAAGTCGTAGGAAACACCCAAACCATTAAAAAAAGTGCAGCTCATAGTCCGAAAAATACGGTAAGCTATGGGAGTCCGGAGGAACACAATAAGAACTGAATAAGATCTTTTTATACAAGAAGATCTGCAGCTGCTGCCTCTGTGTGTCTCTATGGTGAAGTCTAGAGAAGAATACAGCCCATGAAACAGGTGTACTCAGGCAAAAGTTTACTGTCTAGACCAGAATCACATCAGTCCGAGCCTCTCATGATTAATCAGTGCACAGTGAACATGTATTGTTGATTTAGTTCGCGAAATATTAGCCAGGCTCAATTTCATTTCTCTCCAGCGACTAGGTCAGGAATCGGAATTCACTAAACGGTTTGCAAGAACCCCGGAAGTTGTAGAGAAGAGCTGTGAAGCCATGACGTCAAACTCGTCGTGTCCGTCTGGGTCCCTTTTGTGGAACAGCACAACAGTAAACAAAGCGTCGAGACGGATGTAGACGAAGACAGACATTCTGTGTTGGCAACGATTCCCGAAATCGAGCATTTAAAGCTGGAACAAAGAGAATGTTTGGTGAATTTTATCAAGCGGAAAGACGTTATTGTCCTTCTTCCTACAGGATTTGGTGCATTACAAACATCACGACCAAATAGTAGCGATTGGTTAAATAAAAAAGTACCTGCCTACCGTCGAGCAAACAAATCCCAATGCTGTGAAACCGGTGAATCAGGCTATCAAGATGCATCAGTAAAAGCTTTTCTGTGTATTTTGACTGAAAACCGCTTCACTGCATGAGCCTCGAGCAGGAGAATGTGCTTGGAGTTAGTGTTGGGTAGAAGAGCGGCTTCGGCTGTGACCCAGGGCACGCACACTGTTTTGCTGTGAGGTCTGTACTCTCCAGTCTGACCCAGGAGCACACACTCTGAGACGTCCCGCTCGGGGCACGATCGCCTGCCGCTCTGTTACAAAATGCTCTTTTGGACGTCATGTTTCTCCTCACGCTCTCTAACCCGTGTGTGTGTGTTTTTGTTTCTCACTGTACCTGCGTGTCTCAGCATGGTGACGATGGGCGTGCAGTTCTCGGTGTTGATCGCGCTGCACTCGTGTCTGCTCCTGGTCACTACGGCAGAGGATTACAAGTGTCTCCCCCTGGTGCTTGAGGACGGCGTGCTGCTGGGTCAACGAGACCGCCTCCGCACGCAACGCCATCGTCTGCCTCTCCATCCTCATCAACTTCCTGGCCGCCATGATCAACATCGTGAGTGCCACTGACACACTTAAAGAGGATGTGTTTGTTTTTAGGTTCTTTTTTCAGACCAAGAGTTTGTTTTCGTACCTGACAGTTTCGACCGCTCCCCGTGGTCTTCCTCAGAGTCACGCGATGTTGCTGTGACGTGTCGCTCTGTTGATTTAAACAGGTTTTGGCGCTGTCTTCTTACCGGTGGAGGGAGGACGACAGCGCCATCTGCAGTCCCACTTCCTCAGGACTGTATCCCAGGTGTGTGAGAGTAAAAAAGCCCCTCGTCTCAGTTTATAGTTTCCGTATTTCGATTGCCTCTTTAATCCAGCGACGATGTTTGTTGGCAATGGGAAAACACAATATGAACACACCACTGAAACCGTACAGAAAACTCAGGTAATTACTCGTCCACCCAAAAGATAAAATAGAACCAGAGCAAAAATGTAATGTGATATACGAAATACCCTACATGTCCTGCAATAAAACACACATCAGGAAAACAGGGAGAGCGTTCAGCCCACGTTCAGTACAGCTTTGCGTTTTGCTTTGTGCAAAACACAAAAGAGAACAAGAACAACTCAAATTGGCCAAATTTGATGACTGTAAAAGAGAGAACCACATCATGGACTGGGACGGAGTAAACATCATTGGGACAGAGGAAAACAAACATAGTTGCTGGATTAAAGAAGGACTATAAACTGGGATGTGGGGGCTTTTTTACTCTCACACACTTGGGAAACTGTCCTGAAAAAGCCAGACTGCAGATGGCGCTGTCGTCCTGCCTCCACCGGTAGGAAAACAGCACCAAAATCTGTTTAAATCAACTGAGCGACACGTCACAGCAACATCACGTGACTCTGAGAAAGACCACAGGGAGCGGTCGAAACTGTCAGGTATGAAAATAAACTCTTGGTCTAAAAAAGAACCTAAAAAGAACCTGAAACAACCTAAAAGAACCTAAGCATTAATTAACAGAAGATCAAATGAATCTCTTTGGAGGATGTATTACGTTCCTGGAGGAGGACGTCACCACCTCATGACATCACAAGGTGGAACTCTAGATTTTTGGCCCATTGAGAATACAATTGTCTATTTCAAGAGAGTCCTGACCATGACAGGAGCACTGTGATTGCTCAGTAGGACAGTGGCGTGAGTGTCAGTGTCAGTGTTAGTGGTTATTGGAGGGATGATGGTGCAGACTGGCAGCCTCGCTTTTGTCGGTTTGCCCCGGGGCAACTCTGGCTACAATCGTAATTTACCACCACAGAGTGTGAAGTGAATGAATAATGCTCTGTAAAGTGCTTTAGGTCTGTAGAAACTCTGTATTATTCTTATTAAACCCTGAGGCGCGCAGAGGCAGATCCTCTCAGAGAGACAGTTTCAAGAAGCTTCAGTGAGTTGTGTTTAATACTAATATTACAAGTTATTAAAGTCAGTACAGTTAGATAGGAATGGAGTTTTAATTTTTTTAATCTGATATTTGGCCTGCTGCTGTGGCCGATAACTGATATTTTCCAGATATCCAGTCCGATATTTAACTTTTAAGATCCACAGCGAGTCTCACAGATTTATTTCATTTATTGAAGTTAAGATCACAGATGAACAAAATGTATTTCTCTGGGATATATAGTGACGTCTTACATGGTTGTGTCTGTTCAAAAACACTCATCTGTTGGAGGAAAATCTACAAATTGAACTGTGCTTAAAAAAAATAAAAATTGAATTGAATTGAATTGGTATCTCCTGATACTGTGGGGTCAGCCTTATGTTTCCACAGCTCTAAGATTTTTCTTATTTCTAAGATTTTTCTCAAAATGAAAGTTTAAGTCAAGTCATTTTCATTTGTATACCACATTTAAAGGGATGATTCAACCTCGGATCCTTTGCACCATGACCTCTACATGTAGTCAACTGCTGCTGGAGAATAAGTTGGGTGTAACTGATGACCAAATTGGGAAAAATGGGGATAAATTTTGATGTAAAGTGATGATAAATTAAATGTGGGAACATAAGGGAGCCTAATTTGAAGAGAAAAAAAAAAAAACTGAAATGATGAGGAAACATAAGGCTGAGGGAACATAGGCACGCTCCCGATACCGGTACTAAAACTACCTCTACTACTAAAACATGTGTCCCGTCCCACCGTCCCACCGTCCCACCGTGAGCCTGACTGCAGCTCTGTGCTCTTGTGTTCCAGTTGTGGTGTGACTTCGACAAGCCCAGCGCGCTCCGAAACCAGACGTACAACATGTCCGGGGCGGTGTCAGACATCTGCTTCTACCCCGAGGTGAGACCAGCTTCAACGTTCAGCTGATCCCGTGACGCCAACTTCTGACCCTCTGCACTCGTTTACGCAGTCCATGGAGTGCCGGATCTTGTGTGTAACGCTGCGTTTGTTTGTGTGGTTTTTTTGTGTTTGTGCGTCAGTACTTTGTGTTCACGGGCGTGCTGGCCATGGTGACCTGCGCCGTGTTCCTGCGCCTCAACTCCGTGCTGAAGCTGGCCATCCTCCTCCTCATGATGGGAGTGTACTCTCTGCTGACCGAGGCCTTCTACACGGCCCTGTTTGTGCGATACGACACTGTCCACCACAACACACAGTGAGTAACACACACCAGACCAGGACTGGACCGGGACTAGACCAGGACTGGGACCAGGACTGGACTAGACCAGGACTGGACAAGGGCTAAACCAGGACTGTCCAACACAATACACAGTGAGTAAAAGACACCTGACCAAGAACAGACCAGGCCTAGACCAGGACCAGACCACGACTAGACCAGGGCTAGACCAGGACCAGACCACGACTAGACCAGGGCTAGACCAGGACCAGACCACGACTAGACCAGGGCTAGACCAGGACCAAACCAGGAGTGAACCAGAACTAGACCAGGATAGGATGAGGGCTAAACCAGGACTGTCCACCACAACACACAGTAACAGAGACTAGACCAGGACTAGACCAGGACTAGACCAGGACCAGGCCAGAACCAGACCAGGACCAGACCAGGACTAAACCTGGATTGAACCAAAAGTAGACTAGGACCAAAAGACTAAAAAGTACTACAGCAAAAGTACCACAGAAAAAGTATTACAGTAAGAGTACCGCGGTAGAAGTATCATAGTAAAAGAACAACAGTAAAAGTACCACAGTAAAATACTGCAGTAAAAGTACTGCAGTAAATGTACTAAAGTAAAAGTACTGCAGTAAAAGTACCACAGTAAAAGTACTACAGCAAAAGTACTACAGTAAAAGAACTCCAGAAAAAGTACTACAGTAAGAGTACCGCAGTAAAAGTATCATAGTAAAAGAACAACAGTAAAAGTACCACAATAAAAGTACTACAGCAAAAGTACCACAGTAAAAGAACTCCAGAAAAAGTACTACAGTAAGAGTACTATGGTATAAGTACCGCAGTAAAAGTTCCACTGTAAAAGTACTACAGTAAAAGTACTGCAGTAAAAGTACCACAGTAAAAGTACTACAGCAAAAGTACCACAGTAAAAGAACTCCAGAAAAAGTACTACAGTAAGAGTACTACAGAAAAAGTACCGCAGTAAAAGGAATACAATAAAAGTACTGCAGTAAAAGTACCACAGTAAAAGTACTACAGCAAAAGTACCACAGTAAAAGAACTCCAGAAAAAGTACTACAGTAAGAGTACCACAGTAAAAGTATCATAGTAAAAGAACAACAGTAAAAGTACTGCCATAAAAGTACCAGAATAAAAGTACTACCGTAAAAGTACTACAGAAAAAGTACCACAGTAAAAGTACCACAGTAAAAGTACTACAGAAAAAGTACCGCAGTAAAAGTACTATGGTATAAGTACCGGAGTAAAAGTAATACAGTAAAAGTAATACAGTAAAAGTACTACAGTAAAAGTACCGCAGTAAAAGAACAACAGTAAAAGTACTACAGCAAAAGTATCACAGTAAAAGTACTGCAGTAAAAGTATCGCAGTAAAAGTACTATGATAAAAGTACCGCAGTAAAAGTACTACAGCAAAAGTACCAGAGTAAAAGTACTGCAGTAAAAGTGCCACAGTAAAAGTACCAGAGTAAAAGTAATACAGTAAAAGTACTACAGTAAAAGTAATACAGTAAAAGTAATACAGTAAAATTACCGCAGTAAAAAAGCTACAGTAAAAGTACAACAGTTAAAGTACCTCACTAAAAGTACAGCAGTAAAAGTACCACAGATACTGCAGTAGGCCATGATGAGTTGAGTGGAGTTGTGGAGGTTTGTTGTGGAGGTGTCAGCAGGTTTGGCCTTTGCTCTGGTCACATGACACAGAGGTGAGAAATCCCACCCCCAGGCCGACCACGAATGCACTACGACCTTTCCTCTGACAGCACCGAGTCATGTGACCGGGTCATGTGGCACAAACACCGCTCTGCAGAGACTCACACCGTGGAGCTACTAGAATAACTGGACTGAGTGTTGCTGCCTGTAGCTGTCTGGAGTTGACGTAGTGGACACTCACTGGAACTTCAGCGAAAAAAATCCCTCTGGCCCAGAAAGAATTTTTCTCTTAGAGCATAATATAATCACAAACTGCTCGTGTTCGGCTGACAGGGCACTTACTGCGATAAAAAATGTCAAATTTTGTGGCGATTTCTACCTATTTTCTCAGCTCAAAGTCCTTCGGGTGTCTTAAAATGAGCTTTTTAATCGTTAGCTCCGGCTCCGCTCTAGCTCCTCTCACTCTGATTAATAATAATGATAATACCTTCCATTTATATAACATTTTTTTAGCGGTTTTCAAGACAGCCAAAGCGCTCTGTCTTCCGTGGTCCACAACCTGGAGCGGGGAACAGTGAGCTGAGACGAGGAGGAAGAGGAGGAGCGGAGGGTGTGTGGGTTTGGAGCAAGTTTGAGAGGTTCTGAGGGGCCTGGGCGTGGAGTTGAGGAGGAGGTTGTAGGTGAGGAGAAGAATCTTGTACTGGATCTCGTATTTTATAGGAAGCAGGTTCATGTGGACGAGAGTTGGGGGTGATGTGTTGCCAGGGCTCGGTGTTAGTGACGATCCTGGCTGCAGAGTTTTGGCTGTATGTCCAGAAGCTTTTGGGAAATCCCGGACAGGACGCGGTTGCAATAGTCTAAGCAGGAGTTAATAAATGAGTGAATAAGTGTTTGAGGAACCGAGTCCAGGAGAGATCGACGGAGGTGGGAGGTGGTAAACGGCAGATTTTGTGACTGATTTGATGTGGGTTTCAAAGGAGAGGTTTGATGCCCAGGTTGCGGACTGTTGGGGAGGGGCGGAGGTCATTGCCATGGATTTTGAGCACCAAATCTTCAACCTTCTGGAGCAGTGGTCTGGTGGCAAAACCATGAGCTCTGTTTTATTGGTGTTGAATTTGAGGAAGTTGGACGATAACCAGGTTTGAAGATCGATGAGGCAGTTGGAGAGAGACTGAGAGGGGAGATGCAGAGGCGGTGCTACCATTAGGCAAATTAGTTGGCTGCTTAGGGCCCCCGAACCTGGAGGGGCCCCCAAACAATACATGGATCCCGAATTTCGGACTTCCGGTCATGTCGCGATGCATACTGGGAAGGATCCTCCAAAAAGTGAGCATCAAATTGCCATGCTTGATTTATTGTCAAAGTCTATCTTTTCAAGTCTTTTGAACCATATCTCTTTTGTTTCTGGTTCTGGTATTGTCATATTTTAGTTTTGGGATTCAGACATCGTCATTGTGTGGTTGTTGGATGTCCTAACAGTGGAAAACGGCTCAAGAAATAGGCTTCGGAAGTTTGCAAACTCCTTAACTGCAAAAGGGAATCAGATCTGTGTGACTGTAAACCTCTGTTCAAACTGTTGTTGTGAAAGGTGAAGGTGATGGGCAGGATTGATCCACAGAAAGGATGAAAAAAAAGAAACCTTTGGCTGCCTAAGAAATCATCTCGAGTTTGCAGCGAACATTTTATATGTGGAGCGCCGACAAAGCAAAATCCCGATCACTCGCTCAACCTTGGTCAAAAATTTAAAAACCCAAGGCCAAAGCGAAAGGCACCAGCTGATCACCAAGAAACACCTTCCACTGCAAATAGACCAAGTCATGATGTTGCTGTAAAACCAAAAGAACAAGAAAGTGTGAGCTCAGCCTGTTTGTCTTCTAAACCTCTCACTTTACAAACACATTTTGCTTTGTTGTCGCTCCACATACAAAATGTTCGCTCCAAACTCAGGATGATTTAGGCAGTCAAAGGTTTCCTATTTCGTCCTTCCTGTGGATCAATCCTGCCCATCGCCTTCACCTTTCACTATTTTTCAGTTCCGTATAGAATGGAAATGGAATGGAGTTCGCAAACTTCCCAAGCCCGTTTTCTGCTGTTAGGATCCAACAACCACACAATTACGATGTCCGAATCCCAGAACCAAAATATGACAATATCAGAACCAGAAACAAAAGCGATACGGTTCAAAAGACTTGAAAAGATCGACTTTGACAATAGACGCACTCAGACCCACTGGGAAAAACAAACATGGCGGTTTGATGCTCACTTTTTCAGGTGATCCTTCCCAGTATGCGTTGCCCGATGACTGTAAGTCCGAAATTCTGGATGCATGTAATGGCTGAGGCCTCAGAGCAATTTGATTTTCTCTCAATATGACATTAAACGAGAGTAGTTTTACTTTTAAACAACCGAAAAACACCATCAAAATAGAATCTGATTGTCAAATCTAGTTTTACTGTCAAAACATTTGCCCCTTTCACGTTAGAATGGATGAGTCAGCTTGACCCTAATTTGAACATAATCATAGTGTAATTATATATAATGGATGTAAACAAAAATGTTATCGTACTCGCAAAAAAATAAAACTACTTTCATCTCTGTTTTTCTAGTAGACGACTGAACTAATAAGACAAGTTTCCAATCCACCATAATTCAAATAAAGATGTGTGTCTCAAGAACAATGGGGAAAAACAGACAATAAACACTAAAAAATAGAACAAAACAGTGTATTATAGTGAGGGCCCCAAACTGAAACTCGCCTAGGGCCCCCAAATTGTTAACTCCGCCACTGTGGAGATGTAAATTTGTGCATCATCGACGTATGAATATAAGTTGAGTCAGTGTTTACGTATGATTAATCCGAGGGGGAGCACATAAATAATACATCAAATGGTCACATGACACACAAGACCTCACGTGCATTTGCGAGTGTCGGCAGGAGAATGGAGCACTTCTGCACATGTTCAATGGGCAGGGAGTCGGGCGAGGTTAATCTGGAGACATGTGCCATTGAGCTCGGTCCATTGACTTGAATGACTTGATTTGTTTAGACCCCGGGGCTTGAGTCACACGCACAACTAAACAGCTACACACGAGTCTGTATGAATGATTTGTTTATTTGTTTGATATTGAGAGTGCAGATTAATCCGTGTATCATTCGTTCATTCGTTTTTCAATATAAAACCAAAAATAAGAAAACGAAAAAACAACAGTTTTCTTTGTTATTTGTCTCCAAAACCAAAATGAAAAAACGGATAATGATTCGTTTTTTCAGTTTTCGATTTTGTGTTTAAATGAAGAATGGAAAAAAACGGATAACGGCCGTTTCCCGTTTACGTGACTTCCGTGACTGCGATGCCGAACTTTTGCACCGCGTACGGACTGAACCAGGACTGATCCAGGTCCGAGACCAGACCGGGATCAGAGTGGAACTGAGACCGGGGACCAGAGCGGGATCAGAGCGGAACTGAGACCGAGACCAGCGGTCCGCGCTGGTTCCGTGCGGGGAAAGTGAGAATGCGCTGTGCACTACAGGTCCGGACGGGCTACTCCGGTCTGGTTCCGAGGTGGTGCAAAGCATCCAACTGACGCTTTCACACCATCGAAAACTAACCCAACTAAGAGCTTTTGGTTCAAATGGACCAGGTCCGGGACCAGACCGGGACCAGAGCGCTACTGAGACTGGGACCAGACCGGGACCAGAGCGGGCCTGAGACAGAGACAAGACCGAGACAAGACCGAGACAAGACCGAGACCAGATCGGAGGCTCAGAGCCCACGGCAGGGCCGGAGCTCGAAGCTGAGGCTTGGACCCCGCGGAGGCTCAGAGTCAAAGCTCGGAGTCCGCCCCGGTCCCGCTCTGGTCCCGGTCTGGTCCCGCTCTGGTCCCGCTCTAGTCCCGGTCTGGTCTCGGACCTGGATCAGTCCTGGTTCAGTCCGTACGCGGTGCAAAAGTTCGGCATCGCAGTCACGGAAGTCACGTAAACGGGAAACGGCCGTTATCCGTTTTTTCCATTCTTCATTTAAACACAAAATCGAAAACTGAAAAAACGAATCATTATCTGTTTTTTCATTTTGGTTTTGGAGACAAATAGCAAAGAAAACTGTTGTTTTTTCGTTTTCTTATTTTTGGTTTTATATTGAAAAACGAATGAACGAATGATACACGGATTCAGATTAATGTTAGAATGTGGTTTCCTCATCACAAACAGACCTGGAGCTGTGTTTTTATTGTTGTTTTTTTTCATTCACACATGTTTAACACACAAACCCTTACGGAACCCCTGAGTGGCAAGAGAAAAAAAAAAAGTTTTCCTTTCCTTCCATTTTGCACAAACATTTCTAAAAAAAAAAAAAAAAAATCTCTTGTGTTTTTTGTGGTGACTTTTTTTTTTTTTTTTTTTTTTTCTGACGGCTGGTTGATGTGGCTGAGAAAAAAAAACAAAAAAAAAACTACCACTTACCACTCCAGAGTCTAAGTGTGAACCACAGTTGAGTTGTTGGTGCAAAATGAAAAAAAAATAATAATAAATTCAATAAAAATGAAGACAATTTTTTTTTTTTTTTTTTTTTTTCTGAAAAAAAAAAAAAAAAAAAAAAAAAAAACACCCAAATGAAGTGCCTCTATTCTTTTTTTTTTTTTTTTTTTTTTTTTTTTTTGTGTCTTTTGCTGCTCAGGGCTTCTGTAATTCCTGCATCTTTAGGCTAGAATTTTTCTCTTAGATGGATGAATGAAAAACAATAAAATGAGAAAACACTTTGTTATTTCATTATTCTGTTTTAGTGTCTATTTCCAATATTGCATTTCAAGTCTCTGTGCCTATTTTAATTTTGATATTTATTTTATTCTCTCTGGTTTATTTGCCCCGCAAGTTCTGCAGCAGTGTCGACCATGGATCTATAATAAAAAAAATATTTTTATTATAGTTCTGTGGAGTCAAGAGAAAATAAAATATCAAAATTAAAACAAGCACTGAAACTGTTTTTTGATTAGTGGTATTTAAAAGAAACTAAACAAAAACTGAATAATGAAATAACAAACTCTTCTCCAATTTTATTGTTTTAATTGAAATTCAGAAGAACGGATGGGACACGGACCCATGTGGTATTACAGGAAGTGCTCTACTGTTTTTACAAACTCCATACACCTTCACTAGAATCATTTGGATTATTTCTGCCCTGGAATTACCAATCTCTACTGAATTTAAGGTAAAATATTGCTAAATCTTCCTAAACCAGTGGTGCAGATGGCAATAGTGTTACCTTGGACAAATTGACTCTAGCTTGGCTCCAGATTAATAACTGTAAGCCTCCATGAGCTTCATTTGACTGGAACTGAACACTCTCCACTTATTTTTCTTTGGTCTCAAACAAAACATTTACAATCACATTTGGATATCATAAATGTCGTATTTACATTATTGTTATCAGAGGAGGTCCCAAGGAAGACCTAGGACATGCTGGAGGTGCTAGGAGCCTAGGAGACACAGTCAGGTAGTGAAGGAAGTGAGGGAGTCCTTGTCTAGACTGCTTCAGAATAACAGAAAAAAGACACTATTTTGTCCACATCTCCACGTCTTACACTTAAAAGTTCTGATGTTTCCCAAAATGATGTGTTTTTCTGTTTGTTGTTGTTGTAGGAACTTCTTGGGGACCAAAGAAACATCTCTTCTTCTCATGGCCATGTTCCTCCTGGCCGTCTTCTACCACGGACAGCAGGTCAGGCTTTGGAGATCTCCTCAAATTACATCTGACCCTCTCCTCTGCTCCTCTGACCCTGTGCTCCTCTGCTCCTCTCCTCTGACCTTCTCCTCTGCTCCTCTCCTTTGCTCCTTTGACCTTCTCCTTTTCTCTTCTGCTCCTCTGATTATCCCCTCCACTCCTCTGCTCCGCTACTTCTCTGCTCCTCTGATCCTTTCCTTTGCTCCTCTAAGCTTCTCCTCTGCTTCTCTCCTCTACTCCTCTGCTCCTCTCTTCTTCTCCTCCTCTCTTCTACTCCTCTGCTCCTCTACTTATCTGCTCCTCTGCTCCTCTACTCCTCTCTTCTGCTCCTCTATTCCTCTTCTCTGCTCCTCTCTTCTGCTCCTCTCTTCTTCTCCTCCTCTCCTCTGCTCCTCTTCTCTTCTACTCTTCTACTCCTCTGCTCCTCTACTCCTCTCCTCTACTCCTCTGCTCCTCTCTTCTTCTTCTCCTCCTCTCTTCTGCTCCTCTTCTCCTCTACTCTTCTACTCCTCTGCTCCTCTACTTATCTCCTCCTCTGCTCCTCTGCTCCTCTCTTCTGCTCCTCTCTCTTCTTCTCCTCCTCTCCTCTGCTCCTCTTCTCCTCTACTCTTCTACTCCTCTGCTCTCTACTTATCTGCTCCTCTCCTCCTCTGCTCCTCTCTTCTGCTCCTCTCTCTTCTGCTCCTCTGCTCCTCTCTCTGCTCCTCTCTTCTTCTCCTCCTCTCCTCTGCTCCTCTTCTCCTCTACTCTTCTACTCCTCTGCTCCTCTACTTATCTGCTCCTCTACTCCTCTACTCCTCTTCTCTGCTCCTCTGACCCTCTCCTCCTCTGTTCCTCTACTCCTCTCCTCTACTCCTCTTCTCCTCTACTTCTCTACTCTTCTGCTCCTCTCCTCTGCTCCTCTCCTCTGCTCCTCTTCTCCTCTACTCCTCTGCTCATCTACTCCTCTGCTCCTTTACTTCTCTATTCCTCTGCCTCTCTTCTCCTCTGACCCTCTCCTCTACTCCTTCTCTGCTCCTCTGCAACCTCCCCTCTTCTCCTCTCCTCTCCTCCTCTCCTCTTCTCCTCTCCTCTGCTCCTCTAATCCTCTAATCTTCTGCTCCTCTCCTCTGCTCCTCTCCTCTGCTCCTCTCCTCTGCTCCTCTCGTCTGTACCTCGTGGAGCACAAACACATGTTTATTAAAGCCCGTCCGTCGTGTGCTTCCGTGCGCCTGTTCATTTGTGTTTAATTGAAACCACCGATGTGAGAGGTGATGTAAAAGCGCCGCAGCTCGGGGACACTTGGCGGCTCCCGTGTTAATGCGCTGTGTTCATAAAGATAATGATCAGGTTTAATCGTGCATCTATTTCCTGATTGGGGAAAAAGGCCTAAAATAAAGCACTCTGAGAGGACTGTGTGTACTGTCTGCATCATAATGACCGTGTGCTCATCTATAAATGGAACATGACTTACAGTATTGGGGCTTAGTATTGATCGGATGTACTTTTCATTTCAGTGGGAAAGGTTTGTACAAGTTAAATGTGTGGGTCGAATAACACTGTGGTCAAACTACTGCACCCTGTGACCTGTTTGTCTGTCAGGCTCATGTTTTTAGCTTTAAAGGGGAAAATGTTCTGGTAGTGACTATTTTGACGCAAAGGTCTTCATCTTGAAATCAACCAGGTTACCGTATTTTCCGCACTATTAGGCGCTCTGGATTATAAGACGCACTGTCATAGAATGGTCTGTTTTCAAACTTTTTTCACAAATAAACCAAACCGGACTTTAAAGGAAACACAACAGTGTGATGGGTGAGTGGTTTTGTTTGTTCGTTCGTTCACGGTGACTCTGGGCTTTGTTCAGTTGTGGCGTGTAGGGAGGGTGCTGTCTGGGACCAACGGATTGTCGGCGTGTTCGCAGTGACTCAGTTGTTCAGTCGTGTCCAGAAGCGGCACATTGCGCTCGCTTTTTCGGTTCGTTTCTTCGTTCCGTTCCTCGTCGGCGTGGAGTGACGAGTGTGGCTGTGGGTGTGTTTCTCTGTGCGGTCGCTGTCTGCTCCGTGCGCGTTTGCGGATTTGTAGTTTACTGAAGTCGTGCTGGGACACCCGAGTGGATTCGTGTATAGGGCGCTCTGGATTGTGGGGCGCGCAGTCGTTTTTTTGATGGGGTTGGAGGCTTAAGAGCGCGCCCTATAGTGCGGAAAATACGGTAAGTTCAAGTCCACTTTATTGTCTCGTAGAAAGTAAGTCCTCTGCATTTGACCCGTCCTTCGGTGCTGCTGGGTCTTCTCAGGAGCAGTGGACCCATCTCCAGATGCTGAGCTGGTCTTGGTCAAGTCTACATTAGTTGCACTGAGCTTGTTTTAGACCACATTTACACTGAAACAAACCAGCGTTTCACCGTATCGGAAACGATCTGTGTCCAGACATGTCGTTTCTATGTCCGCAAGCCTCTCCTATCCACACAGCTTTGAGCATATTTGTTTACGTTTTACGGCTTTTTACAGTTTTACAGCTTGTGTTGGACTAAAGGACACGACTGAAACTGTGGAATATGAGTGTTCTTTCTGTGACAGAGGGGTGTTCTGCTGATGGTGAGTCTCTTCTGTGCTTCTATTGCACTGGAGGTGGTTCATGTGAAACTTTTTAGAGATTATACATCTGCAGGTCGTACGCACAGACCATTTATATGAATATATTCTAGCCTCTTCACGTTTTGGCGGTGAATTAGCTACATGGTTGATGGCATGTGTTTTTTTATGTTAGTTGAAGGACAAACAAGCTTCATGTAAAGAATAGGAGAAGAAGTTTGTTATTTCCTAAAATTACGTTAAGGAATGTTTATGGACCCCAATAGACCATTTGCTGTTGCTAAAGTTGACTTGTCACAGTGCACCTTTATGACTACAGTTGTTGCTTGACCATGTCTTGATCACTCTGTCTGACATGAGCCTCACACCTGTTGTCCACCACAGTGTATAAAAACTGTCCGTTCCTGAGGCTCACTCTCTCTGTCGTTGCATGTCGGCAGTAGAGCCAGAGCTCTGTGTGTTTGTATTAAACCTTCAGAAAACGCTCTTGTGGTCCTCACCTCTTTTCTTATACAGCAACCAGAAAATCATGATATCAGTGGTGCATAGACCTACATCAGAGTATCAGTGTTTTCAGGCGTCCACACGGTGCCGGATCAGATCTGTACTTAGACGAATTCGTGGGAGCTGGCGGCACCAGATTGTTCCGTCTCTGGAGTCATTTTCCATCGGATTAGTGTGAACAAACACTACATCCACAACAAAAATGATTCAAATATGTACTAGTGTGGACTGGGCCTCAGGTGGATGAGGGAAACTGACCACAAGGACACAGGAGGAAACATCCAAGGCACAAACAGAAAGCCCCTGGGAGTTTGAAAGTTGAACCCACAGTGTTTTTGCTGTGAGTGCTGGCCACTGAACCACTGTGCTGCAGGTGGTGTGCTCTTCACTAGACAAGTTGCATAGTACATCTTTAACATATGGTTGATTTAGCCGTTTTTTAGGGTTCTTGGTCTAAAGTTTCTCCTCATATCTTCTGTAACAGCATGATGGAGATGAAGCCGCTGTGGTGACAGACGTAGTAACACTGGTGCCTCCATCTGTAATGGATCATTTACATGAATCATTCATTTGAGTTTACATGTGCTCTCCACTGCAAATTTGGAGCCAACTCTCAACTGGTGCTCTCCTCTGCTCCTCTGACCATCTCCTCCTCTGACCCTTTCCTCTGCTCCTCTCCTCTGTTCCTCTGACCCTCTCCTCTGACCTTCTCCTCTGCTCCTCTGACCTTCTCCTCTGCTCCTCTGTTCCTCTATTCCTCTGACGCTCTCCTCTGTTCTCTGTGTTTCTCAGTTGGAGTACACTGCGAGGTTGGATTTCTTGTGGAGGGTCCAGGCGAAGGAGGAGATCAACGAGATGAAGGAGCTGAGGGAGCACAACGAGAACATGCTGAGGAACATCCTGCCCAGCCACGTGGCAAGACACTTCCTGGAGAAGGATCGCGACAATGAGGTGAGAGCACAGACTTTGGAGCAGATCAGAACATTTGATTACATGAAATGGACTTTATTCTTGATGAGAAAAATTATGTCCAAATATAACGTATCAAATGAAACAGAAAACACACACCAAAGTTCTTGTAGATGTGCAAATGCTGTGATGATGTCCGAAAGCTTTTTTCTTTTATTTTTAAATAACGTTTCAGCAACAAATGCCTTCATCAGATATTTTTCTTGCTTTGGACTACAGTATACAAAATAGTTGCCAGCCCAGGTGCTCATACTCTGTGTTTGATTATCTTCTGACTCCCGATTGGACCTCAGATTTGACGTCACGTCCGAGCTTAAAGTGTATTATTATGTTTCGTGTGTCGGACTATGTGGATTATGATTATGACTATTCTCTCATCTTATGAAAACTGCCACTTTAATTAATTTAATTAAATTTTTAAAATTTGCACTTCATTTTATGGTATAATTTCTGTTCTGTTACAACCATAGAGACATTAATGCGTGTTAAATCAAGTATTTGTTCAATATTGGCCTCACCACAACACAGACCACCAAACCCACAGGCAGTGATACAGACACAGTAAAGTTCTGCAGTGATACGAGTGACTGAAACTGTCATTTAAATCACCAAAGTGTCCAAACACAATGAAAACACTTCATATTTACACATCACAGAGGGCGTAGCCACTCGAAATCTTTGTTCAATCTACTTTTTCCACGACCGAGGTCCAAGTCGTGCCATCCCGAAAAAGGAGTTTTTCATTGCGTGTCGCTAGGCAACTTCCTCAGAAAACCGATTCAGAAGGCGAATCGAACACAGCGAATGGGTTAGGGTTCTTCTCCCAAAGTGAGGTCACCCAGTGAGATTATCCCACTCTACAACGAGAAAAAAAGAGTTTAGATATTTACATAAAAAACATTCTATTAAATACAAAAATAGTTTGACCGTATCACAAAAAGCATCTTAAGTCAAACTCAGTCATGATATATAAAACATTCATTTACAAAGCATCAACATCTCCTAAAAGAAAAGCATTCGGTGGAAAAGTTACACAATGAATCTTTAAGGTTAAACATGGGAAATAAAATGACTTATTCTCATAATTTCTCGAGTAATTTTCACAAATTTAGGGTCATTAGTTAGATTTTAGATAATTACTACAACTTTCAAAACAATACAGAAAAAAGTATTGTACAAATGTCCTAAAAGGTTTACGCAAAACTTTCAAACTGAAAATAAATATAGCCTACAAATATGAACCTTAAAGCATACTTTGAACATGCAATAAGGCATAGAAAAACATAAATGTATCCAAAATAAGCTATAAATCCAGGTGTTCTACAATAAATATACTTATTTATATTAAAAAATCCCAAAATAAACTTAATTTCAATTCGATTATATGAGTTTGGAGATCGTTTGACACACAAATCGAAATCAAAATTCAATTTATTGCACAGCTTTAAATTGAATAATATTTTAATCAATTTTGAGGGAACACAACACAGTCACAATTCAAAAATAATTTGCAAAACCTATTTATGAAGTGCCTGAACAACCCAAAATGTGTTGGACATGTATGTGGACAACAGATCCTAAGAGGTTACGATTCCCTCTGTTCCACCTCATGATGAAATTGACAATCTCTACTGAACTAAAGGTAAAAGAAGCTGTGAACTTACTCAAACATGTGTGAATGAAACAAAACATAACTCCAGGTCTGTTTTTGAGGAGGAAACCACATGATTTAAAGTTTACAAGAGTCCATTTTGCGTAATATTGGAGCTTTCTAGTTATTTTCACAGTGTTTGAAGTGTTTACTTAAAAACAAATTTTCAGAGGCAGAACTTTGAGACTGGACTCTATAAATACCCGTCCGTGCAGAGGAGGAGAGACAGCTGTATCTGCAGTGAGAGCTCCATTGATTTGCCGTGTGTTTTTGCATGGCTCCTGAGCCTCTCGTGCCTCTCGTCTCGGCTCCGGTCCCTAAGTGCAGCTCTCATTTCTCAAACATCGATTTTTCCACAGCAAAGACGACCTGCTGTTTATGGAGAGTCCAACGTGGCAACCGCACGGGAAACGGCACGGGCCAATACCGAGAAAAACGCGACAGTGCGGAGAAAGTATCTAACTGTACTTTACTCACAAATGAGGACACAAACACAGACTGAGACACAGACTGAGGCAGAGACTGAGACGGAGAGCAGGCTGTCAGGGTCACACTATAGATGCAAGCTTCAACGTTACGATACGCTCTCTTTCCATGTGGGACGTGACTCTCATCGCACCATCGATGTCGTCATTTCATCTTCATGTTTTTATAAGTTAGACAAATTTTAATACATAAATTAATAGATAATCTATAAAAGGAAAAAAGAAAGAATACAATGACATCTAGATGAAGAAAATTTGACCATTTTCTCAGTTTTCCCAGATTTTGTCAGAGTTACTTTCGCCAACAGAGCCCGTAGGAAGTCGTCATCCGCATGTTTCCGAACGTCTGCCGGTTTTGTGACGTAAGAGTGAATAGAACTCATTCTGATTCAGATTAAGATTTGGAATTTCCTTCAGGATAAATAAAGTATCTATGGGACTAAATCGTGGGCCAAACTAAACATTTATTGAAAAATTTTAAAGACATCTGCGTGTTTTCTCTTCTTTCGAGATATGTAATGTTAAACCTTTTCTTATTAAAATAAATGTTTAATAATAGTTTTGCTTAAACACTGAATCCAGAACAAGCATAATGTAAAATAATAACATTTTAAATAAATAATGTCTCTATAGTCTATCTGTAGCTGGTGGGCAGCTCTAATAAATATTTATTATGATCTTGTGGGCCAAATATTTTTATATTGCAGGCCAAATTTGGCCTGATGTCTGCACTACAACTTCACAAACCTGAGTTGCTCTTCAGTATAAGCCGCACCAGCCAAAAAATGCGTAATGAAGAAGAAAAATATATATAAGTCGCACTTTTTGGGGGAAATTTATTTTATAAAATCAGAGACCAGGAACCGACATTTCCTGTTGAAAGTCAAAGTTCAAGTAAAAACAATAGAACAGAGAACAGATTGTTAACGTCACATATGAACAGTTCTTCAGATAAACTATAACATAAACAACAGAACAGAAGTTTAACAAACTCTCCATCTCACTCCAAATCACTAAATCCATTCAATTCTTTATCCTCGGTGTCACTTCTGAGCAACTCCACGACATCCGGAGGTAAACAGAGCGCCGCTTCCTCTTCTGTGTCGCTGTCGTCAGACTCAGCATCAGTTCCAGTTAGAATTATTCGGGTCTTTCTGAATCCCGACAGGATGGTTTCAGTGTCACTGAAGTCCAGACTTTATCCATCCATCCAGTGACTTCAGGAAAGTTTCATGGTGCATCCTCCCGGTGTCACAAGTTCCTCAATCACTCCAAACTTTCTTTCTGCTGCTCGATTATCGTTTTCAGCTGCAGATTTCACGACTTGCAGTTTGTGATCTGCAAAATCTGATTTTCTTTTTGGAGGCATTTGTGTTCAGTCTTCTCCGTCGTCTTTATAAGTTTGATTTAAATGTTAAATTGTTCAGTGATACAGAAGTAATGGTGCGATCGACTGACATGATACAGACAGGACAGAGGCTCTTTCTGCAGGAGACATGCGCAGTAGAGCCAAGTGAAAAGTTAAATATATAAGTCGCACTGGAGTATAAGTCACAGGAAACACCCAAACCATGAAAAAAGTGCGACTTATAGTCCGAAAAAAAAAGTACTCAAACATGAACGAATCACCCAAATACAACTTCAGAGCATCAGTGAAAAGGAAACTACTTTAATATTATTCAAAGCTCGGAAAAGTCCGTTTTGTGAGTCTGATTAAACCATAAACCGGGTCAACAAATCTGCCGTCTGACAGTTACACAACAACAAACTCCACGTGAGAGTTCTGACCCGTCACGAGCACACAGACTGTTGAACTCATTCTTCATGTCGTCTTTGTGCGGGTGACGAGAGCGCAGCACCCTAATCCCGAAAGATCAGCCGTAAACTGAGCCTCCGGGGGGAGATCGGGTTCCAGGTCCAGTGTTTTCCGTGCGGAGGAGAGCGGGTCCGGACCAGAGCCGAGGAGGTGGTCCATTGTGAGGTCCCTTTTGAGGAGCAGCAGACCCGAGAAGGAGTCGAGTTCTGCAGCCTCCTCCAGACAAAAGACGCCCCTGAATTATGCACGAGCGGAGAGACAGGTGCACTGAAACAGGACTGGACCAGGACTAAACCAGGACTGGATGAAGGACTGAACCAGGACTAAATCGGGCCGGAACAGGACTGGAACAGGACTGGAACCAGGACTGAAAAAGGACTGCACCAGGGCTAAAGCAGGACTAAACCAGGGCTGAACCAAAATGAAACTAGGACTGAACCAGGACTGGCGCAAAACTAAAGCAGGACTAAAGCAGGACTAAACCAGGACTGGACCAAGATGGAACCAGCACTGGACCAGGATGGAAACCAGGACTGAAACAGGACTGAACCAGGACTAAAAAAGTACTGAACCAGGACTAAAGCAGGACTTAAACCAGGACTAAACCAGGACTGGACCAGGACTAAACCAGGACTGGACCAGGACAAAAGCAGGACTGGACTGGGACTAAAACAGGACTAAACTTGGACTAAATCGGGCCGGAACAGGACTGGAACCGGACTGAACCAGAACTAAACCACGACTAAACAAAAACTGTGGGCCAGGAGTAGTGCTGAACTAAACTGAGACTGGAACAGGACTAAACCAGGACTGACCAAAAACTAAGCCAGCTCTTAGCCAGGTCTAAACCAGGACTAAACCAGATCTAAATCAGGTCTGAACCAGGACAAATTTGTAGCAGCATAACTTTGTATGCGAGAGCCCAAAACAGGTCAAAAACAGGACTAACCCATCTCCTAACCAGGTCTGAACCAGGTCTAAACCAGGACTATTTTGTAGCAGTTTCTTTGCATGTGAGTCGTCTGAGCTCGACACAAAGGGACGGGCTGCTGGTGTCTGTCACAGGAGCAGAGGGTGAGGCGCTAATTAAAAGCGTCAGATTAAAGATGCATGTGAGACGAGGCAGGGCATCTGGGTTATTCACTCTTCCTCATTATGACGGCGCGTTCATATGATGAATAGAGAAATAATTTTGAAATTTCTGCTGTGGTTTACTCACATAAATGTAAGAAAAAAATTGTGTATTGCAAGTTTTTCATCAAAAAGCCAAAATTGACATAACTTTTTGAACATTCAAAGCAGAAACATGGAAAGAGCCAGGTTTAAACCAGGACTAAAGAACTGAACCAGGACTGGACCAGGACTGAACCAGGACTGAACCAATACTAAGTCAGGACTAAACTAGGACTAAATCAGGACTAAAGCAGGACTAAATCAGGAATAACTAGGATTGAACCAGGACTAAATCAGGACTAAACCAGGACTAAACCAGGACTAAACCAGGACTAAATCAGGATTGGACCAGGACTAAACCAGAATTGGACCAGGACTGAACCAGGACTGAATCAGGACTAAACCAAGACTGGAACTAGGACTGAACCAAGACTAAACCAGGACTGAACCAGGACTGAACCAGGACTAAACCAGGACTGAACCAGGACTGAACCAGGACTAAACCAGGACTAAACCAGGACTGAACCAGGACTGAACCAGGACTAACAGGACTGAACCAGGACTGAACCAGGACTGAACCAGGACTAAACAGGACTGACCAGGACTGAACCAGGACTGAACCAGGACTGAACCAGGACTAAACCAGGACTGAACCAGGACTGAACCAGGACTGAACCAGGACTAAACCAGGACTGAACCAGGACTGAACCAGGACTGAACCAGGACTGAACCAGGACTGAACCAGGACTAAAGCAGGACTGGACCAAGGACTAAATCGTACCGAGAGACTTGGATATCGTTACATCCCTGTTCAATATGAAAAGATCTTAAGTGCAGAGTGGACAGATTTTTTTGTTTTTTGTTTTAATCCCTCGTGAAAACCTGTTGCTAAGAGACCAAACTGACAAAAAAACAAAACAAGTAAAAAAAGAGTTTTGCCTGTAGTGTCTTCAGGCAAGAGAGAGTGAGTTGTGGAAAGTGCTTCATCTGTAAATCCTCCAAACGAGCAGTAAATACGATTCTTTTAGTCTACGTTTATATGAACAGAAAATGCAAAAGTGACGTCGTGTCTTCACTTTTTAATCCGCATTTAGACGATTGTTTTTGGGAGGAAATCTGCGTGCATATGGTGACGTAAAAGTGTGTGGAATTCGATTGGGTTTTGCATGCCGTCTGACTCTCCTGCGACGAACTGGTGCATCCAGAATCTGACACACTAAGGCTGCGTTCAGACTGCAGCCTGAAGTGACCCAAATCTGATTTTTTTGGCCTCTATGTGACCTGTATCTGATCCGATTTTTTCAAATGTGGCCCAGGACACTTGGATATGTGCTCCTAAAACCGATACACATCTGATCTTTTGACATGCGACTTCAGTCTGAACGGCCAAAGCGCATTCATCCACCTACACGTTATCAACAAGCCACAAACGTCACTATTCTGCGCTGAAGTAGGCGAAAATTGTTAACGAACTCCGTGTCACTGAAGTGAAGCACATCACCACTCACCACTCTTGGCTCCGTCTCCACATCCACACGTTCCTTTCAACGGACGTCGCTGCCGCTGCCCCACAAAACACCACGGCCAAAAACCTCGTCTTTCTCCTTCTCAATCTCCTCCTTAAAACAAGTAAGTTGTTCATGTTCTGGCTCCGGTACGAGAGGAACTTTAAAATCTCCAGGTGCTCGATGCTCGCGTCCATGTTTGGACAACTTCCGTAAACACAGAGACGCTCGCTGCGGTTGACGTCGTCGTGTCTCCAGTGTCACATGCGGGACACTTTTGGGCCGTTTAATGTTCACACTGGAGTCACATATAAGTCACATTTAATTGGAAATGTGAACGATCTCGCAAAAACATCGGATTTCACAAAAAAATCGGAATTGAGCGTTAAACCCTGCAGTCTGAACGAAGCCGAATAGTATCTCTACATATTCTGTACATTTGTTGGGATGCCTCATGTAAGTTTATTAAAGCTTTATTAGAGTTTCTGTGTACTGTATGTTTGTGACGTAAACGTGTACGAGACGTGAGCAGATCTGACCAGAGTTTTGCATCTTGGGCAGTGTAGACGGAAACACTACGGCGGAGTGTGTTCAACTTTTGCACTCTGGAGGGTGGTTTCAGATTTTTGCATTTTTAAGCCCCAAAAACTCCGTCACCGTCTAAACCAGGGATGGGCAAACTACATCTTCTCAATCCATCCTGCCGAACTTGATAATATTCAGTGTTTTTCAAAGTGATTTCAATAAATAGTAAATATCGTGGCACTTGAAAGACAGATATTTTGTTGTAATGCTTTGTAATGATTTTTTTTTAGATATTTCAATAACATGGGACATATTTTCTACATATCCCATGTTATTTTTTTCTCTTATGAGGTGGATTACCAAAAAACTCAATCCATCTGCTCCCGGTCCATCAAATTTTAGAACCCTTTGGGGCCCTCGAGTCAAAACGTTTGGCCACCCCGGGTCTAAACGAAAGGCACTTCTGATAAAATATTTTGTCATTTTACCCGCAAACGTTCTCGTGTAAACAGGCCCTTGGTTTTAGTCTAGTGTCACTTGATGGAAATGTCATGTTAAATCAGGTGATCAAATCTATAATCGCTGAAGTCAACCACAAATACATTTTTATTCAGAATCTGATCTGATTAAACCTGTGATTGCTCCGTGAGACCGGCGCTGACACTGAGTTACACTGACACTGATGCACACTGACGTTATGATGGCTCATTATTGTGGCTCATTGTGACGGAGACGTGTTTACAGGAGGCGTCCACTCGCAGGCTCGATTGGACGGGTCAGTGGGGTCAGGTGATCTTTTCAGTGTTGTATAGGGTCAGTTTTTCCACGGACATGTCTGTTTTTCATGTCCTGTCTGCGTTTTTTGTTTTTTTATAAAGTGATGCAAATGTCCAGGTTTTCATGATCTTTCATTGGGCCATTAAACTCTCGTAGCATCTGTAACTCAGAAGGAGCGAGAAGACACAAACCGTCGGTCAGTCTGCAACACGCCGAAGCACAAATGCGCATTTAACGATGACTTGTACAAGAAATTCCCCGCTTTCCGTCCTGGTTGAGACAATTCGGAGGACATGTGCGCAGTGTACAAAGCAGCACATATGTTTCGGTGACCAGTGAGGGAGCCAGGGACCTCAAAGTTCACTAGGACACCGAAAAACATTAAAAAGCTTTGCCAGGTGAGAGTAGCTCAATATCCATGTCCCGTACAGTGTCCTGGTTTTGATAAACAGAAATATGGTCACCCTAGTGTTGTAGACTGTACTAAATGAGACCAAGACCAGTCCGAGACCACAGGGTCCCAAGACCAGGACAAGACCAAGACCTCTGAGGGTCGAGATTGTGACAAGATCTAGACTTTTAAAGGTCGAGTCAAGATCAAGACCACAGCCCATCGAGACCAAATCCAGACCGTCTTTGTAATTTTATACATTTATTTGTATTTAACAGTTATTTTGGCACAATGTTTTTATAAATCTATCTCCATTTTATCTGGTTAATGTTCATTTATGCTTAAAAAAAAGCCAATTAAACTGTACTGCACTAAAACACTCTGCGCCCCGTTTTTGGACCCTGACCCACATCTTGAGAACTTTTTATTTAATCCCGCTTCCGCTGGCACTTCACAGAAAACTGCTTCAAAGTGGGTCAAGTGTTTTTTTCAAGTTCATAACATTCACAGTTACATGATCTGTTACTGGTTTTGCAGTGATACTGAGCAGCCTCTGCACATTCACCGGCCGTAATGAAATACGTGTATGAACGCTCTCGTCGAGTGTCAGTCCTTGAGTCCAAGGCGAGACCAAGAGCATAAAAAGGTGGTCTCGAGATCAAGACGACAACACTAGATCTTTTACTCAGCTCAGAGTTTAAAATGTAAAAAGGATCAATGCTAAGCCAGTAGGAAACCGGGATTAAACCAGGACTACACAAGGACTGAACAAAGACCAAACCAGGGCTGAACCACATCTAAACCAGAACAAATTTGTAGCAATATAACCTTGTATGTGAGAGTCCAATCAGCAAAGTTCCATTCTCTACCCCTTAAAAAACAGTCTTGAAGCTGGTTTCGAAGTTTTGTTGCTGGTCTCGAGACCAAGACCAGTCTCAAGTACTACAACACTAGATCTTTTACTCAGCTCAGAGTTTAAAATGTAAAAAAGGACGGTCCAGTAGTGTCAGTAAACTTAAACTGCATCTAACAGATTTTTTTCTAATTCTGTCTTTGTTTGGCGAGTACCTGCACCAAGTATTTGTGACAGTTTAAAGCAGCACTGTGTAACTTTTCGGTTAGGGGTCCTCCACCCGCTTGTTTTGATCGATATGTTGGTTTGTTTTGGTCTCCATGAAAATGAAAAGGTTTAATACCACACTGTGGAACATTTCAGATGAAGCAATAACATCTCCATGGAGAAAAGCAGATGGCGGAGATGTTTTTCTGACACTTTAAACTTTCTTTTAGCAAAATTAAAGTGTTTTATTTTCATGATTATAACCATGACTGTTGTGTAATTTAGGCATGTTCTGACACTTGTTTGCTTTATAGTTGCTATGTGATTATCTCTTTGTCCTATGTCATATCTCCAAGCCCAACTAGGAAGTGAAATTATAAACTTGACACAGCATTTAATATCAAACAAATGACCAAAAAAAATCTTAACAAAATGTCTCATTCTCACACTTGTGCTTGTGTTTAGTTTTCATACAGTATTTGAATAAAAAAGTACCATAAATGTGACTGAGAGTTCACATATAACTGGTACACACTGCCCTCTGGAGGTGGCACCAGAGAAGTACAGACAGACTCAGCTCATGGAGTGGGATTTATTTGATCCATTATGTATCCAGTAGCAGTAGTAGTAGTAGTAGTATTAAATGTACTCGTATGTGTTTCAGGAGCTGTACTCTCAGTCGTACGATGCAGTAGTAGTAGTAGTAGTAGTAGTAGTAGTAGTAGTAGTAGTAGTAGTAGTAGTAGTAGTAGTAGTAGTAGTAGTAGTATGTATGTCATGTGTTTCAGGAGCTGTACTCTCAGTCGAACCATGCAGTAGTAATAGTAGTAGTAGTAATCGTAGTAGTAGTAGTAGTAGTAGTAGTAGCAGTAATTGTACTTGTATGTGTTTCAGGAGCTGTACTCTCAGTCGTACGATGCAGTAGTAGTTAGTAGTAGTAGTAGTAGTAGTAGTAGTATTAAATTGTACTTGTCTGTGTTTCAGGAGCTGTACTCTCAGTCGTACGACGCAGTAGTAGTAGTAGTAGTAGTATAGTAGTAGTAGTAGTAGTAGTAGTAGTAGTAGTATTAAATGTACTTGTATGTGTTTCAGGAGCTGTACTCTCAGTCGTACGACGCAGCAGTAGTTGTAGTATTAGTACAGTAGTAGCAGTAGTAGTAGTATTAAATGTACTTGTCTGTGTTTCAGGAGCTGTACTCTCAGTCGTACGACGCAGTAGTAGTAGTAGTAGTAGTAGTAGTAGTAGTAGTAGTATTAAATGTACTTGTCTGTGTTTCAGGAGCTGTACTCTCAGTCGTACGACGCAGTATTAGTACAGTAGTAGCAGTAGTAGTAGTATTAAATGTACTTGTCTGTGTTTCAGGAGCTGTACTCTCAGTCGTACGATGCAGTATTAGTACAGTAGTAGCAGTAGTAGTAGTATTAAATGTACTTGTCTGTGTTTCAGGAGCTGTACTCTCAGTCGTACGACGCAGTGGGGGTGATGTTCGCGTCCATCCCGGGCTTCGCAGACTTTTACTCTCAGACGGAGATGAATAACCAGGGCGTGGAGTGTCTGCGTCTGCTCAACGAGATCATCGCAGACTTCGACGAGGTGAGCGAGTTCACACGCGAGCTCCCAGGGGTCTGCAGAAAACACAAACAGTAATAAAAACACAAACATGTCTCTTCAGAGTAATGTATAGCTCATCAAGTCTTTACTCTGTCCAAGGCTCCCTCCTTCTTCATCACTTCTCTTCCATCCCTCAGCAATATCTTCTGTAAATGTAACGTTCATTTTCATTGCTCCAAGGATGTACTTCACCACCTCCGCACTCCCACACTCCTCCAGCTCCAAATGCCTCACAGAAATCAAACACTGGTGCTCGTCCAACTTCCTAAAAGTTTACTCTTGTAGCTTTTACACATAACCATAATGTTGTTTCTGTTCTTATGATTATCCCATCAAAAAGCACAGTGAGCCTCCTGTGCGTCTCTCATCTCATTTGGGTTGGCAGTTTCAATGCTTAAATCCGGTCACTTTAAACCTCAAAGGACTCTCTCTGATCTGAATCTCTCTGATCTGAATGGTCTCTACCTAAACCCCCTAAGCATCTGCAACAAACCATGCCAATCTGAGCTTTCACATGAGGCATGACCTGTTCATAAACTGAGAATGAGACAAACTCTGATGTGTCCTGCAGGTTAAAGCTCTGGAAACACAGGTTCAGTTGTTATTATGGTAAATTTAAGAGCACACGATACATGCAACATGAATCATGAGCGTCGAAAAAGGTCGACTCCCGATGACCTAAACAGTCCACTAACTCCGTCCTCCTGTGCTCCTGCAGCTGCTGGGAGAGGAACGCTTCCAGGACATCGAGAAGATCAAGACCATCGGCAGCACCTACATGGCAGTGTCCGGCCTGTCCCCCGAGAAGCAGGTGAGGGACACAGTGCTGTCTTATCTGTGTTTAAGTAATCCTGCGGAATGTCCACTGCAGAGACCAGAGTGTCCCTGTGTCTCCATGGGCTCTTTGGTTTCTTCAAGTTAAATTCAAGCCTTTTTAAGACCTTTTTAGGACCATTTATATAAAAACGTGGTACCTATTTCACAGCCTATTTCATAAACCTACCAGCGAAGAAAAACAAAATTCTTGAATTTGTGTTCATTAATTTCTCAAACAAATGTGAAAATGTGGAACGTGTAAAGGATGATGGAAGAATGATGTAACCTCACTGCAGCAGAGTAATGACGCTACAACGACACAGACACAGACGCAGACAACAAGCCAAACAGACGGGTGAAAAATCATCAGACTTTAAATCTCTGATGGTAAAGACCAGTGATTGTGAACCTTAGAGCCGGGGCCCAAAACACCTAAGGGCCAGAAGAATATTTTACATTTAATGAGATTGGCTTCTAGTTAGTTTTTACTGAAAAAACAGTCCCCAAGATCAAGAAGGTTAAGAACCCCGAGTTTAGACCTCAACAAACATGTTCAGAAGTGTCCCTGACTGACCTGTGGTTGTGTTGTTGTGTTGTGCTCCTCACAGCAGTGCCTGACCTGTGGTTGTGTTGTTGTGTTGTGCTTCTCACAGCAGTGCCTGACCTGTGGTTGTGTTGTTGTGTTGTGCTCCTCACAGCAGTGTGAGGATAAGTGGGGACACCTGTGTGCTCTGGCAGACTTCGCCATCGCGCTGAACGAGAGCATCCAGGAGATCAACAAACACTCCTTCAACAACTTTGAGCTGAGGATCGGTGAGACACACACACACACACACACACGACACAGATGAAACACACACACACACACAGATGAACACACACACACACACACACACACGACACAGATGAAACACACACACACACAGATGAACACACACACACACACAGATGAGACACACACACACTTACACACACGACACAGATGAAACACACACACACACACACAGATGAGACACACACACACACACACAGATGAGACACACACACACTTACACACACGACACAGATGAAACACACACACACACAGATGAGACACACACACACTTACACACACGACACAGATGAAACACACACACACTTACACACACGACACAGATGAAACACACACACACTTACACACAGATGAGACACACACACACAAATGACACACACACAGATGAGACACACACACAAACACAGATGAGACACACACACACACTTACACACACAGATGAGACACACACACACACACACAGATGAGACACACACACACTTACACACACAGATGAGACACACACACACACACAGATGAGACACACACACATGACACACACAAATGAGACACACACACACACACACAGATGAGACACAGACACACTTACACACACACACAGATGAACACACACACACAGATGAGACACACACACACTTACACACACGACACAGATGAAACACACACACACACACAATGACACACACACAGATGAGACACACACACACTAATGACACACAGATGAGACACACACACAACACACAGATGAGACACACACTGATGAGACACACACACACTTACACACAGATGAGACACACACACACACACAATGACACACACACACACACAGATGAGACACACACACACTGATGAGACACACACAGATGAGACACACACACACACAACATGACACACACACACACAGACACACACACTGATGACACACACAGATGACACACACACACACACAGATGAGAACACACACACACAATGACACACACACACACACTGACAGACACACACAGATGAGACACACACACACACACACACACAGATGAGACACACACACACACAATGACACACACACACACACACATGACACACACTTACACACAGATGAGACACACACACACACACAACATGACACACACACACACACACACAGATGAGACACACACACACACACAGATGAGACACACAGATGAGACACACACACACACACACAGATGAGACACACACACAGATGAGACACACACATACTTACACACAGATGAGACACACACTGATGAGACACACACACACTTACACACAGATGAGAGACACACACACACACAGATGAGACACACACTGATGAGACACACACACACTTACACACAGATGAGACACACACACACTTACACACAGATAAGACACACACACGAGACACACACAGATGAGAAAAACTGAAAAACTTACAAATGAAGTGAATTCTGTAACAGTCGGTCATAGACAGCAGAAAGAATGCATCAAAGTCAATTAATTACTTTTGGTGATGTGTGAATAATTGTACGACTGTGATGTTATTTTTCACAATAATTGAAACGCCAAAGTGTCATCCCATAATAAATAAGTACCAAGTGAAGCTCAACAGTCCTGCCCTTTGAAAGTTAAACCTTGGAGAAATATTACAGTCGTAACATTTTCACTGAGCCAAATGAAGTGAAAATAAAATGAAAAACAAACATGCTTGTGGAGGCACATGTACCCAAATGGATTGTTTCTCACGTCGGCACAGACTGCAGAAAATCAATAATGGGTTTCCAAAGTTTATTAAATTTATGAAACTTTATTTTTTAATAAACTTTATTTATTTATTTATTTATTTTGGACAGTCTATTGGAAAAAATGGATGGGTATAGCACTCTGACAACCTCATGGTGGGAGGTCACTGTTTGAGCTCCATATGCCAGAGGAAAAATGCCGGAGAGCTCCTCATTTTAGCGGCCGCAAAAAATTGAGACAATTATAAGAAAGAGGGCGAATCTTTGGGGTACAATTAGATGCCAATGAAACATAAACCACTGTCCATTTATTAGTGAAAAAAAAAAAAAAGTTGGGTTTTCGAATTATGCATTTAGTAATAGGCATGTAATTAACCAAATTTTTGTTATAAAGAAAAAAACAGTATTTCCCTCTTTTCCCTTTATTTATTTATTTATTTATTTATTTATGTATTCAATTTACTTTTATTCTTTATTAACTCTTAATTTATTGTTATTGTTATTATTATTATTATTATAATTAATAATAATAATAATAATAATAATAATAATAATAATAATAATAATAATAATAATAATAATAATATAATGTATATTTTAATTTAATTTAATTTTTTTCTTTATTATTATTATTTATTCCCCACTGGAGAAAATGGAGGAAGGTAATGGGAAAGGGGGGTTTGGGGAATAAAAAAAAATTGTCACATTATATTACTACTAATTGTTTTCTCTGTGACATTTGCTTTATGTGCACACACACACAAAAAAAAAAAAAAAGTTATTCATCAGCACAAGGGTATAATTTCGAAATTCCTTGGCGAGCTACATTTTTTATAAAGTTATGTAATATTTCCATCTTATTCTTCTGCTCTCGTCCCGCAGGCATGGCTCACGGGTCAGTGGTCGCCGGCGTGATCGGAGCCAAGAAGCCCCAGTACGACATCTGGGGCAAAACGGTGAACCTGGCGAGCCGCATGGACAGCACCGGGGTCAGCGGCAAGATCCAGGTCCCCGAGGAGACCTACCTGATCCTCAAAGAGCGCGGGTTCGCCTTCGAGTACCGCGGCGAGATCTACGTGAAGGGCATCAGCGAGCAGGAGGGCAAGATCCGCACGCACTTCCTCCTGGGCCGCGTCCAGCCCAACCCGCTCATCCTGCAGCCGCGCAAGATCACCGGGCAGTACTCGCTGGCCGCCGTGGTCCTGGGGCTGGTGCAGTCGCTCAACCGGCAGAAGCAGAAGCAGATACTCAACGAAAACAACAACTCTGGGATCATGAAAGGACACCATTACAACCGCAGGACGTTGTTAGCGCCCGCGGGGTCGGACAGCACAAGCGGGCACCACGCCGAGTCCACCGACAAAACCGAGCTGTCCTGAGGAAAAGAGGAGAGGGACGGCGATTACACACACTCACAAAAAAAAAAAAAAAACACTTGAAGAGATGGCACAAAAACTGATCCGAAGCCAGGGATTTACGAGCAAAGCAATGTAGAGGACGAACGGGTGTCTCTAAAGCTAAAGGCTAACTTATTTAATGAGATGTAAAGGGTAACGGAGATTTGGGGTTTGGTTTGTGGTGGTGTGTCCAGTGTCACGCTTGGTTTTGTCCAGTGATCTCAAATGTCTAAAAGACATGAATACATATTATAAAGTTCCCATATTATGCTGGTTTGGCTTTTTAAACTCATTTGAGAGGCCTTAGCTCGTTTATTTTGTCATGATTTTAAACCTAATTTGTCATAAACTGTAGATCTGATCGTGAACTCGGAAGTAAAGCTGGTGCAGAGTCAGCAGGCTGGTTGTTGAGTTCAGAGGGCGTGATTGACAGGTGAATTGGCCAATCAGGGACAAGCACGGTCTGTCTGTATCAAAACAAACATGACTGCTGTGGGTGAAGCGATAAACTTTGTAAAATGTGCCAAGAAAGATCAAAAGTGAGGATTGAGTTTGGAGCGCTGCAAACTGTTTCAAATGATTTAGATCTATTTTCGCATTTTCAAAAATTGGGTGCAGCCTCTTTAAATTTATGTTTATGATACAAAATGATACGCAACTATACAAAACAATACGAAACAATACACGGTGTTACAAAATGATACAAAATAATACGCAACGATACGAAATGATGTCTGGCCATTTCGTATTGTTGCGAACGATTTGCAATGAAACGAAACAATACAATATAATATGAACGATACGAAACAATACGCAACGTTACAAAACGATTTGCAATGATACGAAACGATACAAAATAATACGCAACGTTACGAAACGATACAAAACTATTCACAATGATACGAAATTATACGCAATGATACAAAACAATACAAAATGAAACAAAATGATATGAAATGATACAAAACGATACAAAAAAACCGCAATGATACAAAACAATACCAAACAATACAAAGCGATACCAAATGATAAACAATCATACGAAACAATACAAAGTGATACAAAACGATACACAATTGTACGAAATGATACAAAACAGTACGAAACAATGTTAAACAACAAAACAATACACAATGATGTGAAACAATACAAAATGATATGAGATGATACAAAATGATACGAAATGATACGCAATCATATGCAGTGACACAAAACGAAACGATACAGAACAATATAAAACAAAACGATACGAAACAAAAAGAAACAATATGAAACGATACATAACGATAAGCAATTACACGAAACAATACAAAATGATACAAAACAATACGAAACAAAACAATATGAAACAAAACGAAATGATACAAAACAATATGCAATGATAGGAAAAAATACAAAATGATACAAAATGATATTACATGATACTTGATCTACCAAAATTTCAGTATCTGTACCAATTGCAATTGACTCTGTAGGTGTTGCGCCCTCTGCTGGAAACACTGAGGACATGAAGCCTTTTGGACAGACGCAGAAAGTTGAAATTTTTAAACATCCAGCGAGTCCTTCGAGTTCACGATCAACACAAATGGTTCACGACACAATTTCTCTTATCGTAAGTTGAATTTTTGCAATATACTCTACAGAAAAATCCACGTTTTGCATAATCACAAGGGAAAAACTTTACACACAGGGCTTTTAAACGAGGCTAACATCAGTAACTGCAATCGCTGATGTTTTTGTTATCGCCGATGCTTTCCGGTGAAGGCAACTGACGTGTATGGACTTTAAAAACAGAGAGGAGCACAAGAGTAGCCATTTCCAACTCTCTAAAAAAGGTACAAAAAGTCTGTGAAGCAAAATATGGGATCTTTAAGGGTTTGTTGTAGCAGTTTTCGCTATAATTTTCTCCATTTCAGCAATTCTATTCACTACTCAGCAATTCTAGCACTAATTCCGTGGGTTTGGGACCGTGTTCGAAAAACGTGACGACAACAACTTCAAATTCCTAGGGCAGTACATGATTGTGATTCCTTCAGATGCCCTACCGCTCAGTCAGACGCACAGGCCACCGGAGCAAAGAACAAAAAAAACAAAAAACAAAACAAAGATCGAATTTGAAACATTCCAACAGAACATTACCTCTGGCCCCACCCACTGCAATTGTTCGACCAATCAGGTGCCTCCAAACGGCGCCTCTCTATGAATGTTGCTTTTGAAACGGAGGATAAAGACTGTGCTGTTTACTTTTTTTTACACCCCGCCCCCGTCCCGCCTCCCCTCGGCCCCGATGTCCAATAATATTTATTTTGTATTTCTTTTCTATTTAAACCGACAATAAAGGGGTCTACTTTTCTTACGTCCTGGTCGTGTTGTTTGTCACTTAAGTCTTTAAAACACCTGATTTTAAATGTGATGTTTTCAAAGGATTGACACAAAAATGATGAGTATACGCACATGGACACAGATACTATAAGGACACATGGGAATAGAAAAGAAAGTACTACCATTTAATGCGGAAAATCTAGTCTAAAGTTAAGAAAATAGAATGTGATTTTCAACATTAAATGGTAGGAAGAGTGTTTTTTATTATTGTGATATTGAAATCGAAATGTATCGTGACAACAGAGTACTCATATTTAAGGAAACTAATAAAAGTAAACAGAATAAAAATCTATATATAATTTAAAAGGAATGAATGAAGACAAGATCGATGCTCTTATTGATAGTATTTCATTTTAATTAATTCCTCAATCAAATACCAAACACAAACTCGGTGTCCAAGGATCAAATCTGACAATAACTACTGTACATGCTGCAGAAAGTCTATGAAACAAGACTATATATATATATATATATGAGTATTTTTAGAGTATATAAGAGTTGTAAAAAATAATTTAGTTATTTTTTTCTTTGATAATAGTGTGAATCATTATGGTCAGAACAGAAAGAATTCAGATTTAAAAGTGTTTCGCAAGTCACAGTCCTCAAGTCCAGGTCGAGTCCCAGGTCTTAGTCCATTTTATCAAGTCAAGTCTCAAGTCCTAAAAATAGTGACTCAAGTCTGACTCGAGTCCAAGTCACGACTTACAAGTTCACATCTCTACTACAGTATTTTAAGAACCAAAACCTCAACATTTATGTGAAAGATAAAGCCGTAGCCATACTGAACTACAGGAATGTAATGAACTGTCTATACAGCATGTGTCCTGTAGTATCTCTGTATACTAAAAATACTAAAAACAGGTCTGTTACCTTGTTTCTGCAGTACAAATACAACTTCTGTTATTATATTTATGTGCAATTGTCCAGAATATTTTACATTACCCCAAATAGAAAAAAAATGAGCCCATGTTTGTTACTTTTGTCTACATGAGAGGCGGAACATCTGGGTCGTCCACAAACCCAGGGGACACACTGGGCTCTGATTGGACAGTCGTCTCCCTGGTGTCTAGAGGACCTTCTCCGCTGTGAGGACGCTGGACGATGTTTGTGAAATCCACCAGTGCGCTGGAATCTACCTCCAACAACTCATGGGCTGAACCAGACCTACAACACAAAACGAAACAACACAATGTGAAATGATTCTAAATACTCAGAATACAGTGTGTAGAGGACTAAAGGGGAGAGTGAGGGGGAGTGAGGGGAGGTCTGGAGGACTAAAGGGGAGAGTGAAGGGGAGTGAGGGGAGGTCTGGAGGATTAAAGGAGGGAGTGAGGAGCTGGGTTCTGGAGGACTAAAGGGAAGAGTGAGGGGGGAGTAAGGGGCAGGATTCTGGAAGACTAAAGGGGAGTGTGAGGGGGAGTGAGGGGTGGGTTCTGGAGGTCTAAAGGGGAGAGTGAGGGAGGAGGAAGGACAGAGTCTGGAGGTCTAAAGGGAAGAGTGAGGGGGGAGTAAGGGGCAGGATTCTGGAAGACTAAAGGGGAGAGTGAGGGAGGAGGAAGGGGCAGGATTCTGGAAGACTAAAGGGGAGTGTGAGGGGGAGTGAGGGGTGGGTTCTGGAGGTCTAAAGGGGAGAGTGAGGGAGGAGGAAGGACAGAGTCTGGAGGTCTAAAGGGAAGAGTGAGGGGGGAGGAAGGACGGGGTCTGGAGGACTAAAAGGGAGAGTGAGGGAGGAGGAAGGGGCAGGATTCTGCAAGACTAAAGGGGAGTGTGAGGGGGAGTGAGGGGTGGGTTCTGGAGGTCTAAAGGGAGAGTGAGGGAGGAGGAAGGACAGAGTCTGGAGGTCTAAAGGGAAGAGTGAGGGGGGAGGAAGGACGGGGTCTGGAGGACTAAAAGGAAGACTGAAGGAGGAGGAAGGATAGAGTCTGAAAGTCTAAGGAACAGTGTGACTGACAAGGATCCACACTTCAAACCCCACCCCTGAGGCTGGAGGCAGCACACACCTTTTTTGACTGTTTTTGACCATGAAGATAAAGAAAATTGACCTGGTTTGTATTTAAAAAAAAATGTTGAAAATGACTAGGAGCATTAGGCAAACACTACCTAAACATTATATACTCAGTTTAGTAGCAAAAAAGTGTATTTCGTGTTTGTTGTCGTGCAGTTTGACTCACCTGCTGCTGTGGTTCGTGCGCTGTTTGGGGACAGGAGGCTTCTTCTTCGTCACTCGGATTTCCCCTTCAGCCTGAAACAAACATTCTTAATCACAAAAACATTAAACTGTTTATGTTATAGTTTGATGTTTTGGCTCTAAGACAATTATCCAATCAGAAAGCAGAATGAGTCTCACATGAGTCTCTCATTTGTGTTGCCAGTCTCAAAAAAATCTAAAATCCAGTGTGCTTAAACCAAAAATGTCTCTCTCTGATCTAAACGGTCACTACCTAAACCCCAGCACCTCCAGACAATCATGAGGCAGTACTAGTGAAGTGGAGGTTCTGAGAAAAACCTGTGTCTTGGCCCTAGTAGATAGAATTTTAAAAGTTTTGTCAGAACTCAGCATTACTTTCTATATTGTTCAACTTTTTTCACGCCCTAACCTCCCTCTGGTGTAACTCATTAATCAGGTATTATCCCATGAAACTAAGTGATCATTATACAAACAGTAGGACTTTCTGTCATATGCACTTTGGAATAGAGACTGTGTGGACTGTGGCAGGTACCCGGGGCATGGTGAGGACGAGGTGCCCTGTGCTCTGGGACCTCTGGGCTGTGGAGGCGTCAGGTTTTACTTCAGCGGGGAGAACGATCTGGAACACCTGCAACCACCAACACATCAACAGGCTATTCTATGATAGACAGAGTTGAGTAGAGTAGCCAAAAATTGTACTTGAAATAATATTACTCAAGTAGAAGTACAAAGTAGTGGTCCAAGACATTAGTTAGTAAGAGTAATGGAGGTCATACGATTTCCACTTTCAAGGCATTTAAAGCTCTTTACCACTCATCCCCCACTCAACACATTCATATACCGGTGTACGCAGACACCTAACATAGTTCAGGTTTTTTGACATGAATCTGTATGGCATTCCCGTGAGCAGTGTCGCGCATCCATACTGATTTACCCCCGACAGCATCCAGTGAGCCGAGATACTGGCTAGTTTTGGAGCTGAAGAAAGTAGTCCGGCAAGTTGGCTGGGGACATTAAAATAAAGAGTTTTTCTTCTCAAAACTATATGTCTTCAAAAGAGTGATACATCTGCATCACAAAACCTTTGTCCTCAAAAAAGTCAGACCTCATAATCGCTTGGCACTATTTTCTCTCCGTTTCGTATCACTGCGCGCTGTGTGCTCACTCTCTGCCCGTTTTTCGGCATCAGTATTTTCGGGTTCATAAAGATCTCGTCTTGACTCTGTGCTAAAGGCAAGGTCTTCATCGTCGGTGTCGTAATCAGACATGTTGTGGCATTTGTATCACTGCATGCTGCTGCCAGGTGACAGCTGCGCCTGTTTCACTTTGTTTACTGCTCGGAATGTTAGCAACAACATGTCTGATTACGACACCGACGATGAAGACCTTGCCTAAACATAAACCTTTTGTCACTTTAGATTTACTCACAGTGGGAAGAGGAAACACAACTTTTACTCAAGTAAGACAAGAGTACTCTTACTTCAGTGAAAATATTACTCAAGTAGGAGTAATTAAGCTCACCTTCCCTTTGATCAGGACCCGGGCGTAGCTGGGCTGTATGTCCACGTCAATCAGAGACGTGTCCAAATGTCTGAGGGAGAAAATATACATGATGTGACGACTTTCTACACTGACCATTAGGGATGTGACAATAACGGAAAAATCGTGATATTGTATCGTCAAAGTTCTCACAATAATATCGTGGACCATCACAATATATCAAATTACAGGTCTCTTTGCTTAAATTAAGAGTTATGGTGCAGGAATAGTTTAAAAAAAGACAGAGGGAACTACATAGACCATGATCCTTTGCTCCATTTCAGTGCAGACTACAAGAAGAAATAACAGTTCTAATACTTTTAAGTCTTAGTTCTTTGGATTAAGTCTTGTCAAGGCATTTTAAGCGGAAAAACTATCATATACAGTCTTAGTTTCCATCCTGGTCCAGTCCTGGTTCAGTTTTGGTTCAGTCCAGCACTACCCCTGGCCCACAGTTTTTGTTTAGTCCTGGTTTAGTCCTAGTAAAATCCTGGTTCTGTCGTGGTTCAGTCCTGTTCCAGTCCTGTCCCAGCCCTGGTTTAGTCCTGCTTTAGTCCTTCTGTCCTGGTCCATTCCTGGTCCAGTCCTGCTTAAGTCCTGGTCCAGTCCTGCCCAACAGTTTTTGCTGTTCAGCCTCCACAAAATATCACAATAAATATCGTACCAAGAGATTTGGATATTGTTACGTCCCTAATTGTGAGCTTTTTGACAATATCGCAATAAATATCATACAGTGAGTTTCATACTGTGACGATATCGTATCGTGAGACATGGATATCGTTACACCCCCACTGACCATGGTTTGAAAATTGTAGAATTCGTCTTTTAACTCTTTTAAAAGATGCAGTGTGTAACTTTTCTGGTGGAGGGTCCATCAAGTGCTTTTGTGCATGGAGACATTTCTATCTTCATGGAGACCAAACTAGACCAAGATACAGGTTAGATCTGTGGAGAAGTCACACCGCTCACAGTCAGAATGCCTATTTTTCTAGGGATTTTTGAGCTATAAAACCACCTGTAATTAAAAAAAAAAGCTGTTTAATGTCACACTGTGGAACATTCCAGGCAGAACAATGACATATCCAACCAAAAAGTTACATAGTGCACCTTTAAAATGAGACACGTTTTGTTATTTCACTCAAAATTCAGCAAATTCTAAATAGCTCAAAGGGCAAATTCACTTGAAATAAACATTATGATGATTTATTTATAAGAGTTCACTCGCGAATCACGTTTGGGTGAGTGAATCACATCGTATCAACTTGTTGGTACTTCAATTAAAACGATAATTTCACTTTCGCTCAGTCTGCTGACAGAGAAGATCTTGTTTCATGTGGATAGGCCCAGCAGCTACAAGAACATCAACCATAAACCAGGTCAACCATGCTGCATTTTGAGGTTTGGAGATGTAAACAGACTAAAGGATTAAAGGATAAAGGATTAGTCAGACACAAAACGTAACTCCAGGTCTGTTTTTGAGGACGTAACAGCGTTAGAACATGGCTGAAAGCTCACAGGAGTCAATTTTATCTAAAGCAAATTCTTCTGCTCCTCTCCATCTACATCCATCCATCCACTTTTTTCACTTTATTTGAATAACAGGGGTATTTAAAGTCATTATGTGGTCATTTTTAATCTTGAGCATTATGGCGTGTGTCCAGTTGGAGGTGGTTGAAAAAAGGACTTAATTGGTATTTATGTAAAAGTACAGATAAAGGTGAAAAGTAATAAAGAAAAATGTATTAATCACATGAAAAAATCTAATTAAATGTAAAATGTGTCCAACGTCACAAAAATAAAATGTTTACTGTCTAAATCAGACTTGGAGAGACTTATCCATGTGTTTGTTTTCAGTAGGTTAGATACTGTAATGTTCTGCTCACTGGTCTCTCCAAACGAGCTGTGAGACGCTGCAGAACATCCAGAACATCCAGAACATCCAGAACACTGCAGCTCGGGTCCTCAGTAGGAAGTACGAGCACATAAGTCCTGTGCTCAGGTCTCTGCACTGCCCTCTGTGGCTCAGAGACTTTAAAGCGGCTCTGTTTGTACAAGTCTCTCCATGGCCGAACACCAAAGTCCATCTGTGACATGTTAGTGCCACATGAACCATCTCACACTCTGAGGAGCTCAGGGACCGGCCTCCTGCTGGTGCCCAGAGTCACGACTAAACATGGGGAGTCAGAGTTTCAAGTTCACGCAGCTAAAACCTGGAACAGTCTGAACACGTGAGACAGACTCTACTTTGACTCTGTTTAAATCCAGGCTCAAAACGATTCTGTTTAACTGTGCATATGACTGAAAGGTTTTCATTCCCCACTCTTCTCTCTAACTTATGTAATTAATGTCTGTCTCTCTTTTAAATTTTATGATGAATATTTATGTTTTAATTTGTTTTTATTGCGATTTTAATGTATTCCTTATTCTGTAAAGCAGGGATCTCCAACCTTTTGCATCCAGTGAGCTACCTTTCCAAAATGAAAATGCCAGAGAGCAGCACTCATTTTAGCGGTCACAAGAAATTGAGTCAATATAAGAAGGTAAGCTTTAGTGTTGCACAGTTAGTTGCCTATAAAACCTAAAACCATTATCCATTTATTAGAACACAAAGTTCAAAATAACATATTTACAATGATAATGACTAAAATTTGAGTTATTTAGTACAATATGTATAATTCAGAAATCTCTTGGAGAGCTACTAGTAACTCCCGAGCTACAGGTTGGAGACCCCTGCTGTAAAGCGCTTTGAATTTGTTTATGTACGAATTGTGCTGTACAAACAAACTTGCCTTCCCTGTAAAATGTACTGAAGTAATGCAGCACAGCACTACTTTTGTCCCCCTGCTCACCTGTAAACAGCCAGGTCCAGGACAATGGTGTTGTTCTCCTCATCTTCAGTCAGACAATAGTCCAGCCTGAGGCACAAAGAAGAGGGTGAGAGTGATTAAAACCAGGACTAAACCAGGACTAAACCAGGACTTGAGCAGGTCCTCACTTGGGCTCGTTGGCGTTGAGCACTTGTCCGTCTGCAGTGATCAGGGTGCGAGGAGGACGGGGCTTCTTCTGAGCATCTCTAACGCACATGAACACAAATGTATATTTTTCATTTATTTTAAGTAACAAATAAAAAGGAACAGGATCATGCTTTGTGTGGAATGAAGATAAAGATGTGAGATGTGAGGTTTGGGGCTTTTACTTGTCCTGGCCCCTGCGTTTCTCCTCCAGGTGTCTGTGAGTGGCCAGTCTGGACTCAGGACTGAAGGAGCACGGAGTCTGCCAGAAGTCCAGCTCGGCCTGCTCCTCCTCTGAGCGCGTCTGCTGCTGCTGCTGCTGCTGCTGCTGCTGCTGCTGCTGCTGCTGCTGCTGCTGCTCTTCACCGCCACTAGAGGGAGACAAACAGAAACAAATGCTACCGTCAAGCAGCTGTGGAACATAACAAAGTAGAAGTAGTCAACTTAAGTATACATTTTAGGTATCAGTACTTTACTTAAGTAGATTTTTAAGTAAACACTTTTGACATTTTCTTTACTACATTTGAGAGCAGGTACCAGTACTTTCTACTCCACAACATTTTTAACTGGACTTAAAAGTAAAAGTGTTTTTCATGATCCTCTGAGCCCTGCAGAAATGGCTGAGGGGTTTAATTTAAACATATTTGTAGTTTAAGTTAAACACAAATATACAAATAAAAACTCTCAATTCATTTGTTTCTGCTGAAGAAAATTCAGCACAAATCTTCATCAAAATACAAAATTTGAAGCTTTATTAGAGCTCAAAATTTGCACAAAATTACTCTTTAAGTACATTATAAACAGGAATTTAAGTAGATTTTTTCATGTGACACTTTTACTTTTACTTGAGTGTTTCTTTGCTATCGGAGCTGTACTTTTATTTTTGTTTTAGTAGTTTAGTATTTTTAAAACTACAAACTGACCAGTCCTTACTGTGTGAAGTCCAAAAAGATCTAAACCAGGTCTATAACAGGACTATTCCAGGTCTAACCAAGGACTCAACCAAGTCTAATCTAGCACTAATCCAGGACTAAAACGGGACTATTGCAGGTTTAATCTAGGACTAAACCAGGTCTATAACAGAAGTATTCCAGGTCTAGAATAGATCTAAACCAGGTCTATAACAGGACTATTCCAGGTCTAGAATAGTTCTAAACCAGGTCTATAACAGGACTATTCCAGGTCTAATCTAGGACTAAACCAGGTCTAAAGTAGATCTCAACCAGGTCTATAACAGGACTATTCCAGGTCTAACCTTGGACTCAGCCAAGTCTAATCTAGCACTAATCCAGGTCTATAACAGGACTATTCCAGGTCTAATCTAGGACTAAACCAGGTCTAAAGTAGATCTAAACCAGGTCTATAACAGGACTATTCCAGGTCTAGAATAGATCTAAACCAGGTCTATAACAGGACTATTCCAGGTCTAATCTAGGACTAAACCAGGTCTATAACAGGACTATTCCAGGTCTAATCTAGGACTAAACCAGGTCTAAAGTAGATCTAAACCAGGTCTATAACAGGACTATTCCAGGTCTAGAATAGATCTAAACCAGGTCTATAACAGGACTATTCCAGGTCTAATCTAGGACTAAACCAGGTCTATAACAGGACTATTCCAGGTCTAATCTAGGACTAAACCAGGTCTAAAGTAGATCTCAACCAGGTCTATAACAGGACTATTCCAGGTCTAACCTTGGACTCAGCCAAATCTAATCTAGCACTAATCCAGGTCTATAACAGGACTAAAACAGGGCTATTACAGGTTTAATCTAGATCTAAACCAGGTCTATAACAGGACTATTCCATGTCTATTTTAGGGCTAAACCAGGTCTAAAAGTCGCCTACACCATTTCCACTTTATTTCTAAACAAGAAATGATCCAAAGAGGACAGAAAAGTGGATGAAATGAACTGTAAATGAGGCAAACGCACAAACAGAAGAACTCCGAGTGACACCAGAAGGAGCTGCACCACAGTTTGAGAGTCTGAGTTCAACCTAAGATCGCACTGCACCTGAATCAGAGACGATATGTTGAGTACAATAGTTATCCAGACTCACTGTGCGCTGCTGATGTCCGTGTACCAGCGTCCATCGAAGCCAGGTCTCCTCTCCTTGTCCTGTGGTTCCGTTTTTGCCTCCTCCAACCCTGTCGTGCTCCTCTCCTTCTCTCCTAGCTCCTTCCTGGCCTCCTCCTCCTTCTCTTTCTCCCTCTTCTTCACGTACTCTTCTTCCTGTTGGTGCACGACGGCTCTGATCCGGTCCAGTCCCTGAGCAGCTCTGAGTCGCTCCGAGCGGCTGATCTCCTTACCGTCCAAAGACTGACAAACAAAAAGACACAAAACATTTCTTAAAACTCCTGTATCACTGATATGTGTATGATATATGGCTTAAATCTCCTAAATTACATAAAGATTTAGTCCATGTTATAATGTTGTTAAATTATCCAAATGATTCAAGTGATTCAAGGTGTACAGAGTTTAAAAACGTACTAACAAAATTGAGTACTTCATCCTCCACTGCCCTCAAGCAATATTGGACAAATTGTGGCCTAGATTTAAACATAATTGTAGAAACATCTTTAGATTAAAAAAAAAAAAAAAAAAAAAAAAAAAAAAGGTGAATATAAATTCAATTACTGCCTGTTACGTTCTTTTCTTTAAAACTACAAACTGACCAGCCCTTATTGTGTGAAGTCCAAAAACATCTAAACCAGATCTATAACAGGACTATTCCAGGTCTAATCTAGGACTAAACCAGGTCTAATCTAGGACTAAACCAGGTCTATAACAGGACTATTCCAGGTCTAATCTAGGACTAAACCAGGTCTATAACAGGACTATTCCAGGTCTAATCCAGAACTAAACCAGGTTTGTAACAGGACTAATCCAGGTCTATAACAGGACTATTCCAGGTCTAATCGAGGACTAAACCAGATCTATAACAGGACTAAACCAGGTCTATAACAGGACTAAACCAGGTCTATAACAGGACTAAACCAGGTCTATAACAGGATTAAACCAGGTCTAATCGAGGACTAAACCAGATCTATAACAGGACTAAACCAGGTCTATAACAGGACTAAACCAGATCTATAACAGGACTAAACCAGGTCTATAACAGGACTAAACCAGGTCTAATCGAGGACTAAACCAGAATCTATAACAGGACTAAACCAGATCTATAACAGGACTATTCCAGGTCTAATCGAGGACTAAACTAATAAACAGGGACTAAACCAGGTCTATAACAGGACTAAACCAGATCTATAACAGGACTAAACCAGGTCTATAACAGGACTAATCCAGGTCTATAACAGGACTAAACCAGGTCTATAACAGGACTAAACCAGGTCAACCAGGATAAACCAGGTAACAGCTAACAGGTCAGACTAACCAGGTCTATAACAGGACTAAACCAGGTCTATAACAGGACTAAACCAGATCTATAACAGGACTAAACCAGGTCTATAACAGGACTATTCTAGGTCTAATCTTGAGGACTGAAACCAGGTCTAATCTAGGACTAAACCAGGTCTATAACTTAATCTAAAAGGACTAAACCAGGTCTATAACAGGACTACAGGTCTAAACCTAATCTAAAAGGACTAAAAGGTCTATAACAGGACTAAACCAGATTCTATAACAGGACTAATCCAGGTCTTATAAACAGGACTATTCCAGGTCTAATCAGGACTAAACCAGATCTATAACAGGACTAAACCAGATCTATAACAGGACTATTCCAATCTAAACAGGACTTAAACCAGGTCTATACAGGACTAATCCAGGTCTACAGGACTAAACCAGGTTCATAACAGGTCTAATCCAGGTCTATAACAGACTAAACCAGGTCTATAACAGGACTAAACCAGGTCTATAACAGGACTAAACCAGATCTATAACAGGACTAAACCAGGTCTATAACAGGGACTAAACCAGGTTAACTCTAAACCAGGTCTAAACCATAGATCTATAACAGGACTTAAACCAGGTCTATAACAGGTCATAACCCAGGTCTAATAACAGGACTAAACCAGGTCTATAACAGGACTAAACCAGGTCATAACAGGACTATTCCAGGTCTTAATCTAGGACTAAACCAGGTCTATACTAATCTAGGACTATCCAGGTCTAATCTAGGACTAAACCAGGTCTATAACAGGACTATTCAGGTCTAAAATCTAACTAAACCAGGTCTAAAACAGGACTATTCCAGGTCTAATCTAGGCTAAACCAGGTCTATAACAGGACTATTCCAGGTCTAATCTAGGACTAAACCAGGTCTAATCTAGGACTAAACCAGGTCTATAACAGGACTATTCCAGGTTCAAGATGTGAAGTTCCAGATCTGAAATTATCCAAATGAGTCAAGTGATTCAAGGTGTATAGAGTTTAAAAACATAGAGAAGCACTTCCTGTATTAACACAAGGATTTAACTAAAGTTAGATTTTTTTTACTTGCTCAGCTTCGATCAATCTGATTCAAATAATCGCCCTGACTTTCTGCGTTTTCCCGATCGCTTTCAGTGATCCGAGAGCAGTTTAAAACTACAGCTTCAAGACATTACAAGTTTTGGAGATGTACAGTTCTTTTTTTTTTTTCTCAGTCCAGTCATCCAAATTAAAACACTGCCTGCGTCATCGGCATAAATGGTTGATTTAAAACAGTTTCAATGACAATTTTGAACAAAAAAAAAAAATCCTCCATACAACCTTTAAAGCTCACAAGAGTAAATTTTGCATCATATAGGAGTTTTAACTTCTAGCTGAGGACTGACCTGCAGCTGGGGCAGAGCGTTCACCACGTACTCCCTGTAGAAGTGGAAGTCTGCGCAGGGGTTCCCCAGCAGGAAGAGCTGCCTCAGGTGGACGTTGTGTCTCAGTGACTGGACGCTGCTCAGACGCCCCACGAAGTTCACGGTGAGGTCCAACTTCTGCAGAGACTCACAGCCTGAAATCAAGAACAAACACTACAACAAATACTACAACAAATACTACAAAAATACAAACAACTACTGGAACAAATACTAGAATAAATACAAACAACTACAAGAAAACAAATACTACAACAAATACAATTACACTAACAAATAACAATACATAACTGAAAACTACTGGAACAAATACTAAATAAATACAACTACAAACAAATACTACAAACTAACAACAATACTGAATAAATACAATACAACTACAAAAACAATACTACATAGAACAACAAGAACAAAACTACAATACTAAACAACTAAAACAAATAAACAAAACTACAACAAATACAAGAATAAATACAATACAACTACAAGGAACAAATACTACAACAAATACTACAACAATAGGAACAAATACTAGAAATACTTACAACTACAAGAACAAATACTACAACAAATACTACAACAAATACTGGAACAAATACTAGAATAAATACAATACAACTACAACTACTACACAAATACTACAACAAATACTACTAGGCCAAATACTAGAATAAATACAATACAAGAACAACAATACTACAACAAATACTACAACAAATACTGGAACAAATAAATACTACAAAACAACTAACAAATACTACAAAAATACTACAACAAATACTACAACAAATACTAGAATAAATACAATACAACTACAAGAACAAATACTACAACAAATACTACAAACAAACAATACTACAACAACTACAAACACTAAATACTAGAATTACAATACAACAACAAGAACAACATACAACTACAACAAATAACAACATACTAGAAACTAAATACTAAATTACTAGAATAAATTACAATACAACTACAAGAACAAATACTACAACAAATACTACAACAAATACTACAACAAATACTGGAACAAATACTACAACAAATACTACAACAAATACTACAACAACTACTGGAACAAATACTAGAATAAATACAATACAACTACAAGAACAAATACTACAACAACAAATACAATTACAACTACAAGAACAAATACTACAACAAATACTACTGGAACAAATACTAGAATAAATACAATACAACTACAAGAACAAATACTACTACAACAAAACAACTACTACAAATACAATAAAACACAACATACTACAACAAATACTACAACAAATACTACAATACTACTACAACTACAACAAACTACAAATACTAGAAAATACAAACAATACAACTACATACTAGAACAAACATACTACAACAAATACTACAAACAAATACTACAACAAATACTAGAACAAATATTAGAACAAATACAATACAACTACAAGAACAAATACTAGAACAAATACTACACAAACTACAACAACAACAATACTAGAACAAATACTACAACAAATACTACAAATACTACAAATACTAGAACATACTAGAACAAATACTAGAACAATACTACAAATACTAAGCAAATACACTACAACAAATACAACAAATACTACAACAAATACTAGAGCAAATACAAGTACAACTACTACAACAAATACTAGAACAAATACTAGAACAAATATAAAAACTAATTCTAGAACAAATACAAGTACAAATACTACAGCAAATACTACAAAAAATACTAGTACAGAAGGTTGGCAGGGGTTGTACGCAGAACTTATATAATGTCATACATTACTAAGAATGTAACGATATTCAAATTTCTCGATACGGTATTTTCATCCCGCGGTACGATATTTATTGTGATATTTTGTAGACGCTAACAAAACTATGAAAATGCTACTTTTTTCCTTTTAAAATGCCTTCATAAGACTTTTATTATGTCATAAACACATAATTAAGATTTAAACGTGCTTAAAAATGATAATTCTTGTTATTATTTGTACTACTTTTCCTGTAGTCTGCGCTGTAATGGAGCAAAGGATCATGGTACATGTAGTTCACTCAGTTTTTTTTTTGTTTTTTTTAGCTATTGCTGCAAGAAAACAATGAATTTAAGCAAAGAGACTTGTAATTCGAGACTTTTGACGATACGATATCACGATATTTCAGTTATTGTTGCATTTCTACACATTACAGCCGTGACAAGAGCCGTTTTGAGTCGCTGTAGCTTTCTACCATCTTTCTACCCAGAGGATTTCGGAGTTTTATATACTCTGCTGAATAATTCAAAAGCGATTGTTCACAGTCCACTGGCCGCTGTAAATGTGCACTGTGAGTGACTTTGTGCAGTGATACTGAGAAAAGTTCATGTTCTCACTGTATCCAGTCAGGCTTGTCACGGCTGTTAAATCAACTCTATTTCTTGTGACTGCAAACAGGAGAAGCTCTCAGTCACACTACGGTTTAGTAAAAGCAGCCGAGGGGATAAAAAGGCTGGAGACGCCTAAAAGACACACACAAAAAAAGCTCCTGACCCTCCAGATTCTCTATGAGCTCGATGTTGTTGAGAGCCAAGTTCAGATACTCCAGCTTCTTCAGCTTCCCCACGTTCTCTGCAAACACAACACAACACACACTTCACCACTTCTGACTTATCATTATTATCAGGTCTGTGTTGTGCTCAGATGAGGGTCACATTAAAACCAAAGTGGTATTTATGTTCAAAACTATAGATGTCTGACACGCAGAGACAGACACAGTGGAGTACTCATGTAAAACTGCAGTTCAAGTATCATAGATTAGTCAGAGTTAAAAGTAGGAATAATGTTTGTGTTTTGGCAAATCACGGAGCTGTCATTGCATTGCCTGAATTATTGACTCAGTTGATTCGTGACGTCAGCTCGGACAGGCCCTCCATCAGAAAAGTGACAGAGTGCACCTTTAATTGTGGACTAACATTGGTGCCTGTCCTGTTCTGGACTATGGCGCTGGAGTCTGCGGTTATTGTGAACAGACCCACAGTGGGAAAGTTCAGTGCAGAGCTCAGAGGTTCTTCTTAGGCGTGCACAAAACGGCACCTAAACTTGCACTGTATGGAGACATGGGCTGGGATATGGTGCGGTTATGGAAAAGGTTGGTTAATATGCCTGACACAAGATTAACCAAACATGTGTTTAACTGGAGCCTGTTACATAAATCGTCCAGGAGTAGGGAGCAGAGGTCAGAGGTCAGTATGTGCCCAGCTGAGGCGTAGGACTCTGCCTCTGGCCTTGGATACAGGACACTTCCACTCAGTCCCAGAGGAGGAGCGCACGTGTGCTCTGTGTGACTTAAAGGGCATTAAAAAGGACATTTTCTGTACTACTGTCCTTTGTATCATGACCTGCACTGTCAGTTCTTATCTAATGTATCTTACTGTTTGTTTGCAATGTCTGATGAGGAGACTGGAGTATTTGTTTAAATGTAATGTTTTTAAGTTGGCTCAGTTTGTGTTAAAAGCTCGGGCCCTCCAGGAGACGACACTTTATGTTTGATGTGTGATCTGTCTGCTTATTGTTTCATGTGTCTTATAAGCCCATGTGCGCTGGGCACCAACTAAATGATGCATGACACTAAATAAGTAAAATAAACTAAAGTGGTATAAATCACAAACTGTACGCAAACTCTCAATGTTCTCAATGTGGAACTTTGGAGCCAAATATGGACCAAACAAAAGCCTGTTTTTTTGGTTTGGATGTTTTTATTGTAGTGAAAATTTGAAGGAAAATAAGTGTCCTTACTCTCAGCGGGCTTGCATCTCCACAAACCTGACTTATTTGGCCTCCACCTGCTTGATTCCATAAAGATGTTGTTTCTTTGGACATAATATAGGACAACATGGCTTTAAGTTAAGTTCTAAGTTACCTCATCATAAGTCATAGATGAAACATACCGATGGTGGAGATGAGGTTGTTCTGCAGGTAGAGGATGCGCAGCTCTCGGCACCACTGCTCCAGGTGCTGGATCTTCTGGATGTCCTGCTGGTGCAGAGACAGCTCCTCCAGAGAGAATATCTCCCCTTCATTATGCTCCGCACGCTTCCGGACCAGCTCCTCTGTGACTGTGGACAAGCACAAACAGGCTCAGGCTCAGACCGGGGACGAGTACATTCAATCTGCATCACTGTATTACACAGAGATAATAACAAGGACAGGGCTCTCCGCTCCCTTCCAAGTAGCTCGCCAAGGGATTTATGAATTATATGTATTGCACTTAATTACTAAAATCTGATTAATTACTATTATAAATGTGTCATTATGATGCCTAACTTGTGCACTAATAAATGGAAAATGGTCTGTTTAATAGGCATTTAAATGTACCCCTTCAGATCCATGGCTCTTACACTTTCTGTTTCTCTGGACCGTTAAATTGAGTAGTTCTCTGGCATTTACATTTTATCAAGGTAAAAAGGTTGGAGATCTCTGACCTAGTAGCGTTAACAGTGAGCCGGACTCATCATTCCAAATAGCAGCATTTGCATAAGAAACCCTGCCCTATTGACTTGATAAAAATAGTTTTGTTTAGGCTTATCCCCTTTATTAAAGTTATATTCATTGTTTCTGTTTGAAATCACAGACTCAAGTGGTTATTCGAGAATTAAAAATAAAACCAGATACAAGAACAAACCCTACGACGGAGTATAAGGGTCAGATAAAAAAACAACAACAACATGCTGGCACTACGAGAATAAAGTCGTAACATTTCCACATTAAAGTCGTAATATTATGAGAATAAAGTCGAAGCCAGAAAAGTCGTAATTTTACGAGAATAAAGTCATAAACGAGAATATCGGCTGCTCGGAAAGTCTGAACAAGTGGGGAATGGAGAATTTGGAGCATTTTGTAAAGGAGAAGAATCCGTGTATCATTCGTTCATTCGACTGAACAAGGACTGAATCAGGACTAAATCAGGTCCTGAACCAAACCAGAAAGACCAGGATTGAGACCATGACCAGACCAGGACTGAGGGCGGGGCCAGACCAGGACTGAAAATGATTTAGTGCTAGTTTAGTCCTGGAAATGGGAAATGGCGTTTCCGTGACTTTAAAATGCGATGCGGGACTATTGCGCCACATACGGACTGAACCAGAACTAAACCAGGACTGAACCAGTACTGAATCGGGACTAAACCAGGACTAAACCGTTTTCAGTCCTGGTCTGGTCCCGGTATCAGTCCCAGTCTCAGTCCTGGTCCTGTTCCCAATCTCAATCCTGGTCTCAGTTCTTGTCTGATCCCGGTCTGGTCTCGGACCTCGTTTAGTCCTGGTTTAGTTCTGGTTTAGTCCTGGTTCAGTCCTGGTTCAGTCCGGAGGCGCAAATAATGAAGAAAATTGTTGTTCGTTTTCTTATTTTTGGTTTTATATTGAAAAAACAGGTTCTTCTTCTGCCTCATTTTTCACTTTGACTTTGATTTTATTACGACTTCATTCTCGTAACATTATAACTTTATTCTCATAATATTACGACTTTATTTTAACTTCGACTTTATTCTCGTAAAATTACGACTTTTTCTGGCTTCGACTTTATTCTCATAATATTACGACTTTAATGTGGAAATGTTACGACTTTATTCTCGTAGCACCAGCATTTTATTTATTTTTTATCTGACCCTTAAACTCCAAAACCCAAATTCAGCCTCACTTTAGCCTTTTCTGCGCTGCTGCACCGCGTTAGCTCATGTAGCTAAACATGAGCTAAACATTTAAAAATGCGATGTTTAAAGAGATTTTGCTGGTTAACTGTTGTGTCTGATAAATATTTGAGCAATATGACTCAGGTAAAAATACAAATAAAATTGATAAAATGAAGCTAAAAGAATAAATCTTGATTAGAACATGAGAATAGTTTTCACTCACTGCGCACCATGGTCCTGTTGTTGTGGAGCGTTGCCGTGGCAACAGCTGCATCCGCCGCACGTGCACACAGACAGCCCTGTCTCCTCTCTGTCTCCCTAAGGTGTCTCCTCTGTGTCTCCTTAAGGTGTCTCCTTAAGGTGTCTCCTCTGTGTCTCCTGTGTGTCTCTCTAAGGTGTCTCCTTTGTGTCTCCTCTGTGTCTCCCTCTGTGTCTCCTCTGTGTCTCCCTTTGCTGTCTCCTTTGTGTCTCCCTAAGGTGTCTCCCGTGTGTCTCCTCTGTGTCTCCCTCTGTGTCTCCCTGTGGTGTCTCCTCTGTGGTTTCTCCTCTGTAACTTCCTATGGTGTCTCCTTAAGGTGTCTCCCTATGGTGTCTCCTCTGGTACTCCTCCCTAAAGTGTCTCCTCTGTGTCTCCTCAGTGTCTCCTCTGTGTCTCCCTAAGGTGTCTCCTCTGTGTCTCCCTTTGCTGTCTCCTTTGTGTCTCCCTAAGGTGTCTCCCGTGTGTCTCCCTGTGGTGTCTCCCTTTGGTGTCTCCTTTGTGTCTCCCTAAGGTGTCTCCTCTGTGTCTCCCTAAGGTGTCTCCTCAGTGTCTCCTCTGTGTTTCCCTGTGATGTCTCTTCAGTGTCTCCTCTGTCTCTCTGTGGTTTCTCCTCTGTGTCCCCCTATGGTGTCTCCTCTGTGTCTCCCTAACTAAGGTGTCTCCTCTGTAACTCCCTATGGTGTCTCCTTAAGGTGTCTCCCTATGGTGTGTCCTCTGGTACTCCTCCCTAAAGTGTCTCCTCTGTGTCTCCTTGTGTGTCTCCTCTGTGTCTCCTCTGTGTCTCCCTAAGATGTCTCCTCTGTGTCTCCTCTTTGTCTCCCTATGGTGTCTCCTTTGTGTCTCCCTAACTAAGGTGTCTCCTCTGTGTCTCCCTAGTTTGTTACCTGGTTATTAATTTCACTTTAGGACACCCACAATGATCTTTATTCACACAGATGAAAAACAAAAACAGTGCATCTTATTGTGAAAAGGTCCGACTTCCGGTGGTTGCCAGGGACACTGAGGAAGAGACAGTCCGGAGACCGTGGACCGTGCGCCAGAGACACACCCACAGGACCAGAACTCTCACACCCGAGCTCCGGGACCGACTCCGACTCTCCGCCGTGTCCTCCCCCCCTCCGGTGCGGTGCTCTTGGGCCTCCGGTGTCCTCGGGATGAGCGGGTACGAGGAGTTCCGCTCGCAGCTGGCCTCCATCATGGCGGCGGTGGCGGAGATGTGCGAGCTGCTGGACGAGAAGTACGGCGCCCTGCAGCTGGAGCTCAGCCGCAGCCACCGGGAGAACGAGGCGCTCCGGAACAAACTGCAGCTGATCGAGAGCATCGTGGCCCGCGGGGGACACCGGGGACACGTGCTGGTGTACGGCGGGGAAGAGGAGCGCGACGGCGGGGACCCGAGGCTGGACCCGAGCACCGGTGAGTGTCCGTGGAAAGTAAATAAAAATCCACGTTGTGTAAACCTAAAATACCATGAATCAGTGCTAGTGCAGCCTCTGCAGCTCAGGGAGGGAATTCTAGAGGTTTTGAGCTTTCACATGATTTGATTTTATTAGATTTTTTAATTATTTATTTTTTATTTTATTTATTATTTATTGTATTTATTTATTTTTATTTTTATTAGATTTATTTTTTTTATTTTTTAGATTTTATTTTTTTTATTTTATTTTGATTTTTAAATTTTGTTATTTGATTTATTTTATTTTGATTTGATTTGATTTTTATTTTGTATTTTTTTGTATTTTATTCGGATCCCCATTAGCTGTTGTCCATGACACCAGCTACTCTTCCTGGAGTCCACATAGATATAACACAGCACACACAACAACAACTAAAACACCTAGAAACAAAACAGTTGCACAAAGATTAAAATCATAAAAAAAATAATTTCTTAATAGAATTCATTACTGATTGCAAAGGGCTATTAAATAGTTCTTCACTTCTTTTTTAAACCTTAATTTGTTATTGGCTGCAGTAATCTGAAGAGGAGGTCTGTACATAAACATGTGTGTGTCCTCTAGGGCTGGGTATCAATAATAAGATGCCGATACGATACATACCTCGATACATAGGCCATGATACGATACATATCTTGATACAGTGGGCTTTTGATTCAATACGATATATTTCAAATTGATTCGATACTGTTAATTGAAAATAAAGGCCAAATCAAGGCTGTGATACTAAAAGTTTTTGTTAAAGTTAAGTGAATATGAAACACAAACATTTAAAATCATAAAAAACGTGAAAATGTCAAATGTGTTGTACAAACACGTTTCCTTCCTCTGAACAAGCAACAAAACTGTAGCACTGTAACAAAATAATTTAGTAAAATATACCAAAAAATATTCTTGGCGATATATTGATGCAGCAGCCCACGATATCAATACTGTATCATCACATTAAACAATACGATATAGCGATATTACGATATTTTTGCACACCCCTAGTGTCGTCTATCTGCAGTACCTTTTTATAACTATAAGAGCACAGGCTACATACAGTTTGTTTGACTTGTCAGATTGCAGATGTGTTGATTAGGGGTGTGCAAAAATATTGAAATATTGATATATCGTATTGGGTAAAGTGATGATACAGTATCGATTTCAGGGACTGCTGTATCACCAGGAGTATTTTTTGGTATATTTGCTAAATTATTTTGTTACAGCTACAGTTTTGTTGCTGGTTTAGAGGAAGGAAACTTGTTTATGTGACACATTTGACATTTTCACTGTTTTGATGATTAAAATGTTTGTGTTTCATGTGAACTTTGCACAAGAAATGGTTTAACAAAGACTTTTAGTATCAGAGCCGTGACTTGGCCTTTATGATTTTATTTAACCATATCAAATCAATTTGAAATATAACATATTGAATCGTATCAAATCGAAAGCTCACTGTATCGAGGTATATAACGTATCATGGCCTATGTATCCAATTCAACTTTCATTGTATAGCACATTTTATAAACATAACAGTTTCCAAAGTGCTTCACATAGCAATTTAAAACATTTTACTTTAAACAATAAATAAATAAAAGACACAGAGGACCACACAACTCAAGTGGTATTAAAATCCATAGAATAAAAGTGGTATGTATATATGTATGTGTTGTATCATGGCCCATGTATCGAGGTATGTATCGTATCGTGGCCTGTATATCGAGGTATGTATCGTATCGTGGCCTGTATATCGAGGTATGTATCGTATCGTGGCCTGTATATCGAGGTATGTATCGTATCGTGGCCTGTATATCGAGGTATGTATCGTATCGTGGCCTATGTATCGTATCATGGCTTGTGTATCGAGGTATGTTTCATATCGGCAACTTCTGAATGATTCCCAGCTCTAGAGTTGACCTGGTTTATGTTTCATATCTCTGTAATTACTGGGCCTATCCACATGAAACAAAAATGGTCACAAAGTTCAGCCTGTTCTGTCATCGCAGAAGTGAAATTTTTGACAAAAGTGAGATGTAAAATGTACACGACAAGTTTGTGTCGTGTGCGTTTATGTAATATCGTTATAATCGAGGTGTTGTGTTTACGCAGAGGCCCTCACCGCTCCAGAACAAGGGGCCAAAGGGAAGAGGAGCGGCTCCGCTGTGTCCCCTCCAGACACCACCACCCACGGGTGCAGCCCCAGAGCAGCAGAGGGGACCCTGCACTTCAGCGTGGTGAGAGAAGAAAGGGGGGACTGCGGGACGTTTTCTCTCAGATGCCCTAACGGTTTGAGGTTTGGTTGTGTTTGACTGCGTGCGCTCGTGTTACAGAGGCTGACGGCTACAGAGAGGACAGAGTGGAAGGAGGAGACGCAGGGGACGCAGGGGACAGAGTGGAAGGAGGAGACGGAGGACACGCAGGAGGCAGACAGCGCAGACGTGGTGCTGATCAAAGAGGAGGACACGGAGGAGGAGGGGGACAGTCCTGCAGCTCCAGACCAGCCGCTCTCGAGCCACACAGGTGAGGAAACTCAGGAGACGCAAGAACATCAGCGAGTGAAGTGAAGTTCTGCCCCGGCTCTACAAATGTCTCACCTGAATATTACAAAGGAACAGAAGGCCACTCGGAAAGAAAGTGCAGATGAAACTGGAGAGAAAGAAGTGAGAAACTGGAGAAAAATAAGGGAGAAACTGGAGAGAAAGAACCGAGAAAGATGGGAGAAAGTGGAGAGAAAGAAGGGAGAAAGTGGAAAGAAAGAAAGAAAGGAAGGAAGGAAGAAAGTGCAGAGAAATAAAGGAGAAACTAAAGAGCTATAAAGGAGAAAGTGGAAAGAAAGAAGAGAGAAAGGAGAGAAAGTGGAGAGAAAGAAGGGAAAAAATGGAGAGAAATAAAGGAAGAAAGGGGAGAGAAATAAAGGGGAAAAAAATAGAGAGAGAGAGAGAGCGAAAGGAGAAAGTGGAGAGAAATAAGGGAGAAAGTGGAGAGAAAGAAAGGAGAAAGTGGAGAGAAATAAGGAAGTGACTCCAGTGACAGTACAACAACTTTTAAAGAAGTTGCGGCATAAAATATAATGAGTTGTACACACGATGAAAGCAGCGGAAACACTGGGTTTAATAATAGAATTTCATAAATGGGTTAAATCATACATGTCCTTATTTTCTGGTTATGGCTGAGCACAGATGTCTTTGTTTCTTTCCATCAGAGTCAGAGGAGAGCGCTGCTGGTCCCTCCGGTCTACACTGTGAATCTGTGGAGTCTTCTCCTCCAGGGGGCGCCGTGCACACAGTCATAGACCTGACCCCAGAGGGCGCCCACAAACCCTTCACCCTAAACCCCGCTCCTGACCTCCCCGCAGCCACCGACACGGCCCCGCGCGACACATGGACCAACCGGAGCGTGCGCTGCGTCCCCGCCGTGCAGAGGCTGGAGCGGGACTTGAACGCGTTTCCGTTCATCGGCCTGAGCGCGTCACAGTTGGACGTGGTGCGGCTGAGCGGAGAGCGGCGCTTTGTGTGTACGTACTGCGGTAAAGGCTTCTCGTCGGCGCGGGGGCTGGAGACTCACATCAGGGTGCACACGGGGGAGAGGCCCTTCGGATGCGCTCAGTGCGGGAAACGCTTCACCCAGTCCGGACACCTCAAGACCCACCAGAGCGTGCACACCGGACACCGGCCCTTCGCCTGCCTGCTCTGCGGAAAGAGGTTCGCCGGGAAACAGAACCTGAGGATACACCAGCAGAAGCATCACCCCAATGAACCACAGGCGCCGTGACCTGGAGCTAAAGACCAGGACAGACACTGGACACTGGACACAGGAGCTGAAGACCAGGACTAAGCAGGTTTTACGTTCACTCAGATGGAGGCAGGTAACTTTTGATCCTGGCAAAAGACATTGAACAGTTGATGTTTCATGTGGATAAGTCCAATAATTACAGAAATATGAACCATGAACCAGGTCACACATCTGCATCTGGATCTTTAACAGTACCACAGATGTCCTTTTAAAATTCCTACTCAACTTAAACTGCAGGTTTTTTAGAATATCGTGACCATTTTCCTTTAACCGTGTGACTGAGCAGTGGCTCCAGCTGTAGCAACTACATTACCGACCAAACATCCTTCTCCTACCTGAGAAGCTTGTGTCTTAAGAGGAAAATATTATTTTCTGGTTAAAAAAACATGTTATAGAATGTGAATGATTGTGTAAAACTTTATGAAAGTGTGGAACCTTTCCATAAAAAACCTCTTGGGATTTTCGGTGTTGACAGAATTTCTCTTCTGCCTTAGTTTGAATGTAATTTGAAGGTTTGTGTCTAAAACATAAACAGCTGTTCTCTGGCCACAGTCGATCCTGAATGTTTGGGTTGAAGAGTTGATGCTGTGTAGTTTATTTTCCATTCTCTGGAGAATATAAAGCCTCAGTGAAGCCCGTCTGAATGTCTCTGCGTATGATCTGAAACAATTTTTTTTTTTTTTTTTTTTTTATCACAATCTACCCATCAGTGGACAGTAACTAGTTACAAAGTACCATATTTTCCGGGCTATTAGGCGCTCTGGATTATAAGGCGCACTGTCATTAAATGGTCAATTTCAAACTTTTTTCACAAATAAACCGCACTGGACTTTAAACGAAACAAGGATGGGATGGGTCAGTTGGACTTTGTTTGTTCACGGTGACTCTGGGCTTTGTTCAGTTGTGGCGTGTAGGGAGGGTGCTGTCTGGGACCAACGGATTGTCGGCGTGTTCGCAGTGACTCAGTTGTTCAGTCGTGTCTAGAAGTGGCACATTGCACTCGCTTTTTCGGTTCGTTCCTCCGTTCCGTTCCTCCGTTCCGTTCCTCGTCGGCGTGGAGCGATGAGTGTGTCTGTGGGTGTTTTTCGCTGTGCGGTCGCTGTCTGCTCCGTGTGTGTTTGCGGCTTTGTAGTTTACTGAAGTTGTGCTGTGACACCCGAGTGGATTCGTGCATGGGGCGCTCTGGATTGCGGGGCACGCGGTCGTTTTTTGGTGCGGTTAGAGGCTTAAGATCCCTAATGACCCGGAAAATACGGTAGTCACAATATAAAACTGAATAACTAGACTACAGTTACTAATCCCAGTAACTTTTAGCTACTTTTTCCCTGCCAAACTTTTGTATAATCGTAGAACTGTGTCATGAAACAGTAAAAAATATAAACGGGTAATAACAGCGACAGATTCAGATCAGATTTGAAACAGAACTCTGTTTTATGCAGGATTGTGGCCACTGCTGCTCCGGATTTCACACCAGATTAAAAAACAGGAAGTGTAACTAGTGTCATACTTCCTGTTACATTTCATGCTTTTTATAAATTTGTTCCTGAGTTGTATGTTTCTTTATTAGTTTAGTTACTTTGAAAAAAAAATTAAAAAAACACCAATTACTTTTGAAATAAAGTAATCAGAGTAGTAGATGGATTAGGAGGAATACTATGAAAGTAATCTGGTAAACGTACACCACAGTCCTCTCACTCTCTCACAGACTCTTCAGGTTTGCCTTTCTGGATGGTGCTGTATTTAAATGTAAATAAAGAGGCAGAGATTTTAACCCTTTTTTTTTGTCTAAATAGATTTGTTTTTCATGCACGTCTTCCATTCTGCTACACACTGCGTTAGTGTTTCCTCACCAGAAGCAGAGTTTAAACATTCACGCGCTCCAGAGCTCAAAACACTGAATATAAATGTGGAAATATGTCACATTTTAGACGATGTACTGAGGACAGGCTGGCAGCGCTTGTCCACCTCATTAAATTTCAACAGAGAAAATACTGAAAACTTGAAAATTGCCTCTGTTAAAGTTAAATTTTCTACTATTGTTATTGAGCAGGAATTTTACTTGCAAAAATTGAAGTGTCTGCCTTATTTAACATATAATATTTTGAGCTTTTATGTTTATAGCACATTTTTCAAGCTCTATTTTCTGGTCTATGTTGTGTTTTTTGTTTCATTCACCCATGTTTAACACACAAACCCTTCATATGTAGGATGAAACCTTACGTAATAGAGGAAGTGCTCCACTGTGTTTTTAATCACAACACACTTTCACAAGAATCATTTCCATAACTTCAGCCTTGAAATCGCTAATCTCCACTGAGCTAAAGGTAAAAAGTAGCCAGCTGTTCACTTGATAGCCATTACATCGTGACATCACAAGGTGGAACAGAGCATTTTCAGTTGTGGAGATGTAGACAGATTGACAAAGATTACTCAAACATATGTGAAGGAAACAAAACATGATTCTGGAGGTAATAACATAACAGTCCAGAAGTTTGTTTGTTTAGTTTAATTATATATATTCATTTTATTGTTATTATTTTTTGGTAATATAGGACCTTTTTTATTTATTAAAGACAACAGAATATAACATTTAACAAAATACAATAATCAACATAAAACAAAACAAAACACAAAAACATAGAGCGACACCCACAACAAATACCGACCACACACACACCGATACAAATTTAGTTAAATAAAACAAAAGTAATGTGTTAGAAGGCAAGGCAATTTGTACAGCTCAATTTGTACACAAAGTAATTCAAAAAGTGCTTTACAGAATAAGAAAAACATTAAAATCACAATAAAAACGAATCAAAACATAAATAATCATCATAAAATAATACAATTTTATTTTTTATTTTATTATATTTTTTTTATTAGAGAGAAGAGTGCAGAATGAAAACTTTTTCAGTCATATGCGCGGCTAAACAAGTAAATGTTTAGCTGTGTTAGATGTTAAAATGTATTTAGCACATACGTTATTTTTATTTAATTTTATTTTAAATTTTATTTTATGTATTTATTTTGGGCAAGTAAAGATTTACATTCTTATACAATGGAACATATAACATAAGTGAAATCATAATAGAAATGAAAATAAACACAACAAAATCAATAAATAAATAAATGAAATTGTTTTTGCCCAAACGCTGGGTTGAATACTTATCTTCGATTAAAGTAAGACAAATACCACAAACCTAATTAAATACGTAAAATAGAAATTAAAAAAGTAAAAAAAGAAAAAAGAAAAGAAAGAAAATAGCAGTTACTGTAAAATAAAAAAATGAGAAAAGTCCTGTTGAATGTCGTACGGGTTTGTTTATTTCACGTGACTCACACATGGAGGCTTTTTATCTTTTAATTTTATTTTAAGTATTTATTTTGGGCAAGCAAAGATTTACATTCTTATACAATGGAACATATAGCATAAGTAAAATCATAATAGAAATGAAAAAAAAAAAAAAAAGAAAATGTTTTTGCTCAAACGTTGGGTTGAATACTTATTTTCGATTAAAGTAATACAGATCCCACAAACCTAATTAAATACGTAAAGTAGAAAAAAATAGTAAAGAAAATAAAAGAAAAGAGCAGTTACTGTAAAATAAAAATGAGAAAAGTCCTGTTGAATGTCGTACGGTTTGGTTTTTGTCACGTGACTCACACATGGAGGCTTTTTATCTTTTAATTTTATTTGGTGTATTTATTTTAGGGCAAGCAAAGATTTACATTCTTATACAATGGAACATATAGCATAAGTGAAATCATAATAGAAATGAAAATAAACACAACAAAATAAATAAATAAATAAACATGTTTTTGTCCAAACGTTGGGTTGAATACTTATGTTCGATTAAAGTAATACAAATACCACAAACCTAATTAAATACGTAAAATAGAAATAAAAAAAGAAAAGAAAGAAAGAAAGAGCAGTTACTGAAAAATTAAAATGAGAAAAGTTCTGTTGAATGTCGTACGGGTTTGTTTTTGTCACGTGACTCACACATGGAGGCTTTTTATCTTTTAATTTTTTATTTTATGTATTTATTTTGGGCAAGCAAAGATTTACATTCTTATACAATGGAACATATAGCATAAGTGAAATCATAATAGAAATGAAAATAAACACACACACAAACAAAAACAAATAAATAAATAAATAAATAAAATTGTTTTTGCCCAAACGCTGGGTTGAATACTTATCTTCCCACAAACCTAATTAAATACGTAAAATAGAAATAAATAAAAAAAAAAAAGAAAAGAAAGAAAGAGCAGTTACTGTAAAATAAAAATGAGAAAAGTCCTGTTGAATGTCGTACGGGTTTGTTTTTGTCACGTGACTCACACATGGAGGCTTTTATTTTGAAAGCGCGCTACCGGAAGTCACCAGTCCTAAACAAAAAAAACAAACACTTCCTCCTTCAGTTGTTTCCCACGGCGCGTCTTCTCCGCCTCTCAGCCCGCGTCTGCATCACCCTTCCCCCGGTTCTTCGGCTCCGGTCCGTCCCCGCAAAAAATGTCCCTGAACACCCGCGCCATCCACGAGCAGCTGTCCGCCATCATGTCCACGCTGTCCCGGGCCGCGCTGACCCAGATGTGCGCCGCCGTGGACCAGGGCTTCTCCGCGCTGCACGCAGAGCTGCTCCGCCAGCGCCGGGACAACGACGAGCTCCGGAAAAAACTGCACCTCATCCAGTCCATCGTGGTCCACAGCGCCGGGGGAGGAGGTGGAGACGGGCCCGCCGAGGAGAGGGCGCTGGAGGCGGGCGGCGGCGGCGGAGGAGGAGCAGCGGGGCCCGGGGCGCAGCAGCAGCACAAGCCCGGGGAGCCGCACACACAGGTGGAAGTACTCTTTGTTACTTAAGGAAAAGTACAGATTCCAGAGCAAAAATAAGTACATAAATAAAATACTGAAGTAAAAGTATCACAGGAAAACATCTGCTCTAAGTAAAAGTATTAAAGTAGTCGTTTAAAAAGTAAAAAGTAAAAGTATTTCATGCAGATTTTGAGATGTAATAAAGCTTCAAATGTAGTGATTTTGTGGGATGGAAGTACATAAACAGTAACATAAATAAATAAAACATTTTTTTTTCTTAACTGTTTGCTTAAACAAAAAAAAAGTATTTATTTGAGAAAATGCAACCTAATATATATTTATATATATATATATTTTAAGTACAGATTCTCAAGTAAAAGTGTCACATGAAAAAATATGCTTAAGTTTTAAAATGTACTTAAAAAATAAAAAGTTTGGCATAAGTTTGAGATCTAATTATGGAAGCCCATTTCCACAGTGAATAAAAAATAAAAGCCTCACAGAAAGTCATAATTATGAGTTTTAAACTCATAATTATGTGTTTTAAAGTCATAATTACAAGTTTTAAACTTATAATTAGGAGTTTTTGGATGTGACTCTGAACCTGCTCTCTGCTCTCACCATGCAAGAAACTAATCACACGCTGGTGTGACCATTTTCCTGGAGAAGCCATGTATCAACACACTACAAGGAAAAATGTGTAGTTATTTCACTAACTCATTTCACGCTCTAAATTATTTGCTATGTGCCCATATCTTCATCACTGAGCAACTTGATGTAGCCTGTGCCCAGTGCCCTGCACAGCTCATCAGCTCCCGGCCAGGGCCAGGGTGCACTGCAGAGTCAAAAGTGCTTCATCCCCCGCTTGGACTAAACCAGCTCCATGGACAGAGGAACATAGATGGACACTTTGCTTTGATTCAGACTCAACTTTAAAACTCATAATTATGAGTTTCAAAGTCATAATTACAACTTCTGTGAGGCTTTTATTTTTTATTTACTGGCGAAAATGGGCTTCCATATGTACTAAAGCTTCAAATGTAATGATTTTTGTGCTGAATGTTGTACAACAGAAACAACTGAATCATTTTTTTCCCCCTATTGTTTATTATTATTATTAATATTATTATTATTATTATTATTAGGAGCCTAACAGCAGAAGTTTCAGAGTGAGGGGCAACATTTTTTTCAGTACTAAGTCAATTAATGCCAAAGTCTAACACGTTAATTGTGTTCATTTGTTCTGTTTAGAGTCTATAGGTGCAATGTAAAGAACAAGAACAGCAGGAAACTAGAAACTGACTTAAAACCATTTACAAATGTGACACAATCTGCAATAAGTGGGTCAGGATACAGCTGTTTAAGTGACTTCTATGTGTTTTACAGGAGATGATTCATATTTGACTGTTGCACATTATTACTTCTTCCTTCTTTCTTCCATAGAAAGACAAAATTAAATGTTGTATTCTAATTATATTCACTTTAAATTATAAATAAATTGCTACATCCAGAAAGTTGCTCTTACAAATACTCTTACTTGGGTATTAGTTTCCTCAAATATGTCTTTATTTTCACTTTGAGTAATTTATTAAACCACTACTTGAACAATATTTAGAAATGACACTGACCTGAGTCCCGGTACTCATCTCTGTCAGCAGGAGCAGGGACCAGCTGGAGGTGCGGGTGCAGAGGAGCCGCAGGTGGTGAAGGCGCCGGAGCAGGTGAGATCCAGAGTCCAGAGCAGGTTTGGCAGATTTTCAGAGAGGAACAAGTGACCAAGCCTCTGAAAAAGACGAGACAAACAAGTCCAATCTATAAAGCAGGACCGCAAATACAAGTCTGTGCCAGTGTAATTAAAGAGCATCTGACAGATTCATAGATTTTTCTTATTCTGACTTGGTTTGTAGCACCTGTAGTCAAGATTTGTCATAGTTTAAAAGCAGTTTAAAGACAGAGTACAGTTTAAAAAAGTTTCTACAATCACAACTGAACCAGTGCCTTAAGGGTCTGTATTACGCCGTTTTCTGATCTGTTATAATGTTGTTCCTGCTCTCAAACTGAACACTTTTCCATGTTGTGATGTCATGTGGTAATACAGGAAGTGCCCCACTGTGTTTTTAAACTAAAAAAAAAGCCTGCACTGCAATCATTTGGATAATTTCAGCCCTGGAACTGCCAATCTCTAGCCTGATTCATCAGCTGGTTTCACTTTGTGGAAACCGTCTGACCTCACAGCATTAGGATTTGCTCTCCCGACTGTAGCCTGGTACTTTTTAAAATTTAATCAGTCGCTGCTATTTGATCGTGACGTATGTAATGCGCCAAATCCCGTAGGAAGAAGGGTAATAACGTCTTTCCCCTTGATAAAATTCACCAACATTCTCTTTGTTCCGGCTTTAAATCCTCAATCTCGGGGAATCGTCGCCAACACAGAATGTCTGTCTTTGTCTACATTCATCTCGACGCTTTGTTTACTGTTGTGCTGTTCCACAAAAGGGACACAGACAGACGCTTGAGTTTGATGTCATGGCTTCACAGCTCTTCACTGATTGGCCGTTGTGTAGTCTACAACTTCTGGGGTTCTTGTAAATTATCTAGTGTATTCTGATTCCTGACCTAGTCACTGAAGAGAAATGAAATTGAGCGGAGGCACTAGGTGGCCCCAGCCTGACTAGTCAATCTCTACTGCAAAAGGTAAAAAGTAGCTGTTAACTTGACTTCACAAGGTGTTTTGAGCTTTGGAGATGTAAACAGACTAATAATAAAGAGTTACTCAAACGTGTGCGAATGAGTCAAAACAAAACTCCAGGTAGAGCCTTGCACGGGACCCGACACAAAACAGGGCGAGTGGGATGATAAACTGCAGTCCCACAAACAAAATATGAGTGTAAAGTAAAATATACAAATGATAAATGTTTCTATCATACATAATTTGTGCTGGATATTTTATTTGGCCTTAATAAAAACATTTTAAGCAGCCTAAATTTGCAGATGTGGTCTAATCTCGCTCACATTTTAGACAATTCCTTTCCACTTCTTCGTGTTTGATAGAGCTTAAGAAAGTGAACGTCCCCATCCTGCGGGAATTGCGGGCGGGAGCGGGGTTGAAAATTCAGTCAATTCAACTTTGAGGAAGAAACATTATAACATGGTTTAAGTCAATTTTGTGGAATGTAGGACCTTTTAACCTGCAGATAGAGACACATCCAAGTTTGTCTCAGTCTCAGTTTATGGACAGACCTCATGTGAAACTCAGAACCTCCAGAATTCCCTCCCTGAGCTGCAGAGGCTGCACTAGCACTGACTCATGACATGATTATCAATTTTAATTTGCATATGTGGATTTATGTCACAGTTTCCAAAGAACATTGCTTTTGTTTTCATGATATTTAGAGACTTGGAGAGAGTTGGATTTGAAAAAACATTACTTTGAAATGACGTAACTATTGCTGATGCTGCGTCTTTATTTTTTTCAGGAGGAGGTGGAGATCAAACATGAAGAGCCGAGCTGTGGAGGTGCAGTGGAAGAAGGTGAGTGTGGAGCTGATGGAACTGGGTACAGCCTGAAGGATAACACAGCCAGTTGAATCAAATGTATAATTGCTGTATGTTTCACACTGGGATTTATGAAAGAAAACGTTTAAAGGAGCACAGTGTGACTTCTCTGGTGGAGGGACAGATGCTCGGCTCCATGGGGATGTTATTGCTTTGCCTGGAGGCTGGAGATTTTGTCTGGCATTAAAGAGCCTGTATTACACAACATGGATTTACGCCGTGTTGTGATTTTGTGTCCACATCAAGATCACGTTTTGTTTTATTTACGCATGTTTGAGTATTCCTGTATTATTATTTATTTAAAAATCTGTCATTATCTGTCATGTAGTGGTAGTTTTCAGATTAAAAACCTCATTTCAGTAGAGTTTTGCAATTCCAGGGCTGAAATTATCCAAATGATTCTAGTAAAGGTGCATGGAGTTTATTACCACATGACATCACAAGGTGGAACAGTGTGTTTTCTGTTTGAGAGAAGAAGTCTACCTAAATATGAAGGGTTTGTGTGTTAAACATGTGAAACAAAACACAACTCCAGGTTTGTTTGTGATGAGGAAACAACATAACATATATCATAAAATAGCATAATTTAAACTTCTTTAAATTTCTCTGTGTCTGTAGAAACGAGCAGCCGAATCACAGTAAGAATGTGTTTTTATTCACAACATAAACTCATGTAGTTGATGCAAGATAGAGGGTTTAATGCTGTGAAACTTTTCAGGCAAAGGAATGAGATGTAAAGTGTCGCGTACCCTCACACAAAGAGCATCTGACACAGGGGGACATTTCAGGACATGTTTGTAAAGGTCTGAACTACAGAGTCAGCAGATTTTAGACAGAATAAAACCCCATGGAGACACAGGGACATTTGCATAGAACATGACATGACCCAAAGAACAGTGGTATAACTTGTTTGATTCTCTCAGATATGCAGCGAGTGGACAGCAGAGGAGCTCCCACGCCCAGTGCGGACCACAGCGCCCCCGTGAGGACACCTTCTCCTGAGGCGGGCTCCAGCTCCGGCGCGCCTGGGAACACCTCCACGTTCAAGGTGAGCTCAGACCCAAACTGTCTCAGCCCTTTCATGCACAGTGGTCACTACAGTGGACGGAAATGAGTTTGAATGTCACAGTCGCACATGAGTCAGTACAGTGGACGCTAAAGACAAATGTATGGTCTTTGCGTCAAATCGTTTGCGTTGTGAACTGTGAACCCCCACGGCAGATCGTCTGCGTCGACCGACATGCACCTCTGAAATGTTGTAACTACATGTCGAAACCGTCACAGACAGCAAGGGAAGGAGATACAGAGCTGCGATTGGCCCTCTGTACATCTGCTCTACATACAAACTCCATCCGGTACTCCTCTTTCCTGCTTCATTTTGTAAACATGAATGCCTTTTTTAAATCCTCGTCCCCTAGGCCTTGTGGCGGTGAATTCGCGGTGCACAGACCTCAGCCTCGATAAACCTCATAAATCAAAAACAACGGCATTGAATTGATGCAGAACTGTAAATCCATCTTAATGTGTCATGCAATACACTGCCACCCACTGGTCAACTTTTGTAAGTGCAACAAAAACCTTTAAAACCAGATGACCCACAGGAAGGAATGTCTGTCCATTCCGTCTGTTCTAGGAGACCCGGGCAGGTAAACAAAAAATATGAGGACATCAAGCAAGAACAAAGGAGCGATATAATTGTTAAAATATCAAATCTCCAAGTGATTTTGTGATTTGAGGAAATTGTGATTAATCACGTGTCCACTCAATTGGACATCATGCATCGCTAGCTATATTTAGACAACAATTTATAGTATGAATGTGTTTTTTTTTCTTTTTAATATGCCATCTGTAGTAATGCTTTGGCTGAAAATCTATTTAATTTTTATTACAGTAATATTTTGTGCATATTAATTCTATCATGAACTTTTAAATGTATTGCAAAAACTTAACGTAACTTCCATCCAGACACCAAGACGAGGAAGACCCAGTGCCACTCCTCCTCCTCTGAAGCGCAGAGCAGTGGCCAGGCCGCCCCCTGAGGTAAAGTTTGGACCTGGAGAGCACTGGCCCAGGCTCACTGAAGTGAGAAATGCAAACAGATGCCATGACTCCGCCTGCACACGAAAAACAAAGTACATCTGCATGCAGTGTCTTGTGGCATTGTGCCCTGGATGCTTCGCCAGTTTCCATACAAGATGATAACCTTTTTCCGCTAAAGACGCACTGCACTGATGCCCTTAAGCACGTTTGAGAGAATGTTTGCCAGAAAAACAGGCTGCATAAGTAGTGGTCGACTTGTTCATTGTTATGGTTGGAGTTATTTACACTGTATTAGCTTTATTTTCCTCTGGTTAAATGTTTTTGCAATACATTTAACAGTTCTGGAATATGATCAAAATATATGAACACAGTGTTAATGAGCAAACAAAAACATGTTTTATAGTCCTGAATCAGAAGGGGTTAATGACATGAATTAGATTGTTCATCGCTCGCTTGATTGTGTTCTTGCTTTTGCACAGAAACTTTATCTGCCACTGTGAAGTAAACTATATTTACACACAATAAAGTTTGAAGTCAAAATTATTTGGTTTGTGTTTTTTGTTAATTATGTCTTAACAATTTAATTTTCATGTTGTAATTCTTAACGTCATTTTGCTGTTTTAACGAGTTTCATCTGTCTATGTACTCAGTGTGGCTGGTCATGAACACATTTAAATGAACTTGGTTTCAACTGTTTAAAGCATTACTTATTATGTTTTAACCAAAAAAAAACTAATTTGAAGCTGATTCTTTCTCATACTAATGTCTTCTACTCCACACTGGCAGCTGTTGCCGTTGGTATGAAACAAGTCAAGTATAAAATGACTCCTGCACTAAATTTGCTTTTTGAGCTTTTAACCTTGTTTCAGTGTTTATTCCCTTTTCTTCCTGATTGTTCTTGCATGTTTGAGTAATCCTACAGCTCTAAACACGTATTATTATACCTTGTGACATCACAAGGTGGCAGTTTAGGCAGTGCCCATCCAACAAATCCAGATGTCCAGTGTCTCCAGTAGAGTAATGGATTGTACAGTTATAACTAGTATAACCTCTTTTCCTGTTTTTTTGCAGTGTGAACTGTTAAACTTGGACCTCCAAGTGGTGGAGCAGCATCTGTCGGAGCCACCGTCAATCTGTGGACCGATCTTCTGCTCTTCATCAGTGGTGGGCACCCAGACTCATGCTCAGAAGGTGGAGGTGCCCGCTGCCTGGAGCAGTCCGTTTGGGAGCTACCAGCCGGAGAACAGTGACGCCTTTGGGCTGAAGGTCGTCAGTGTGAGCGGGAACCTGTCAGAAAACTCTACTTTAGATTTCAATAACATGATGCCAGGGTTTGGGCAGAGCTCAGAGGAGAAGTCAGCAGTGAGACCCAGAGGCAGGGGCAGGGGCAGAGGATTGGGTGTGAAGCGCTACGTGTGCACCATCTGTCAGAAGGTCCTGACCACCGCACAGGCCCTGGAGTCCCACATGAGGATCCACACTGGGGAGAGACCCTTCAAGTGTGAAGAGTGTGGGAAGAGGTTCACACAGGCATGCCACCTCAAGTCCCACGGCCTCAGTATCCATGGCAACCCGCCTCACCCGTGCCCTATCTGCGGGCGCGGCTTCAGCTCCCTGGGGACCATGCAGACGCACATGAAGAGGTGGCACCCAAACTAGGACTCAGTCAGGACTAAAACAGATCCAAATGGGAGAGTTGCACCACGTCTAGTCAGGGTCTATACTGTGGACTCAAATCGAATTTATCGGATAATGGCTCGAGTGGAAAATGCTCAAAGTTTTGTATGGTGCTCACCTGTGCTCCCGAGTGCACAGAGTGATCAGACTTCAGCTCTCACACTTCTCCTTTGGCTGTTTCCAGAGAAATGACTAAACCCTGTCACCAGTTTAGTGACCCTGATCTACGTCATAAGAGCTGTTCGTGTGTCATATGGAGTTCCGTTTTTGGTAGACACACGTTTGTTGCAGCGGACCCTCAGTTTTTTTTCTTCCTTCTCCCGTTTTAAAGAGCCTTGTGATCACCAAGTGTTCAAAAAAAATGTTTGACTTTTTTATATTACATTTTATTTTTGTTTGTACTGTTTTTTTTAAGTGAAATATGAAGTTTTTATTGAAAGTATTTTAACTTTCTATGACGACGCGGAGCATTGTCTCTGCCAAACAGGACATAAGCTTTCAGGGAAACACATGGACGGCGTCTCTGTCTGTCCCACATACACACTACTGAATCCTGCTCTGAAGATTCTAGTGGACAAACCCTCCTCCACCTCCTCCTCTGTGGTCTGTCTCCTCCATCCTCCTATCAGGACAAAAGGGACGTCTGCACTCTGTCCTGTGTCCCACACTCTCTTCAGCGCCTCATTAAACTGTACCATCTTGTATGTGCTCATAATCAAGGACTAAACTGGACCAGAAGTGGACTAACCGAGTCTATGTCAGGACTAAAACTTGAAGAGCTAACACGCCCTTCGTGAACCATGTGTGTTTTTCAAATGGAGGAAAAAACATGAAACAATGAACTGATTTAATTCACAGTAGAAAGAGACAGAGGCTGGGCTATTTTTTAAATAAAAGAATAACATACTTCCTTGTCTGTTTAATTTTATCCCTATGGTTTGAAACGGGATGTGATTTAAATCCTCGCGCTTGTGTGGATGTTTCAATTACCACCTCTAGATGTCACTGCGGGGAAAGGTTTCAGACTGAGAGCTGCCGCATGAGTTATAACAGGTGTCATGATAAATGTTGTTGCTTAGACTTAACCAGAATTCAACCAGGTTTGAACCCCGGGGCCTCAGCACCGTTAGGCCCCTCAAAGCCAACATCAGCTAGTTCAAGTTCAACTTTATTTATTTATATGGCACATTTAAAACAACTTCAGCTGACCAAAGCGCTTCACATACAAGATAACAAAATAGAAGAAACAGCTACACATACATATATACAGATAACGTGAAACCTACAATAAAAATCTAGATGTTTTGCTTTTCATGTAACTCTTCTCGAAGCTTGTATGTGGGTCCGGTCAAGTGGCAACAGAGGGAAACGGGCAGATTTTTTACATTCAAATAGCTTATTCAGAAACTAGAGGGACTATTGAAATAACTTTCCTACATTTTGATACCTTACTTAACACTCCAACAGGGTAAAGTTAAACCTGCGATATTCTTTCAAGTTGTTGACAAAAAATTTAAAAAACTCATGTCGGTAACGGAGGGAATGAAACATGCAGCACTTTTTGGGCAATAAATACAAACAGTGATAACTCTTGGTTCTCACTTACATATCCTTAACAAACTGGTTTGAATATTTGCTTCATATAGTTTTCTACCATATGGTACAAGATTAGGTTGAAAAACCTCTTACTTTTTGAGTCATGAGATTTTTTATTAAGAAAGGTCATGGTAACGGAGGGAAAAGTAACAGAGGGAAAATTGTTCAAGCAAGTAGAAGTTGCAGGATTTTGCATAATTTGTCAACTTTTTTCTTCCGAATACTTTAATATTACTTCAAAATGAAAGGAAACTATTTCTATAAAATATGTCAGTCCTTCTAAGCAAATTTTGTATCATTTTAAATACATAAAAAAAAAAAAAAATCATGTACCTTCATCAACAGTTTAAAGATGGAATAACACAAGATATGATGAAATCCATTTATTTACATCATTTTCAGGTCTTTGAAATTTGGGAAATAATTTTTGTTCCATGTTTCATACATGGTCTGTTTAAAACATATGTAACTTTAGAACCAAAAATGGTACAGAAAAAAGGTCAACAGTTTCATAAACTAGAGTACATATGTATCTGTTCAATACATTTTTATATCAGATGCATTAACTTGAATTTTTGGCCTTGTTGTTTACTTCTGCTTGACTGGGCCCTAATATATTTCCTGCTTGTAAAAAAACAGACACGAAGAGTTTATGTATAAAGTTTATTTATTGAGAGTTGATCACATGCACGTCGTGTTAGTAGAACTCACGTGAGCCACAGGAAGTGCCCCAATCGATACAAAAGCACACGTCATGAACACAGAGTACAAACCCCCGACAGCTGTGAGGGCTCGGATCACTTTGAAATGCGGGCTCCTCTGTTTACCTCACTGCGTCCTATACGTCTGCGGTTTACATTTTGCTTCATTAAAAAGTTTCAGTGCAAAAATTAATAAGTTATTACAAATATAATATAATGTAAAATACAGTCGCTCACATTATTATGAGAATACTTTGATATAGCTTTAATTTCTATTTCATTATCAGTTTGTGTCAGATCAGACTTTTCTTTTTAATGAAACAACAGCCCCATAATCTCAGTAATACAGTACATTGGTCACAATAGCAAAACATCTGAAGTATTATTAACATACTATAATATAAATGCGGTAATACAATAATAATAAATTCCTCTGCAGCGCCCCCTACAGGAGGAGCAGGCGGTCTTTATCCAGCTCTGTCCATGAGATTATAAAATACCGTATTTTCCGCACTATTAGGCGCTCTGGATTATCATTAAATGGTCTATTTTCAAACTTTTTTTCACAAATAAACCACCCCGGACTTTAAACAAAACACAACAGTGTGATGGGTGAGTGGTTTTGTTTGTTTGTGGCGTTCACAGTGACTCTGGGCTTTGTTCAGTTGTGGCGTGTAGGGAGGGTGCTGTCTGGGACCAACGGATTGTCGGCGTGTTCGCAGTGACTCGGTTGTTCAGTCGCGTCTAGAAGCGGCACGTTGCGCTCGCTTTTTTCGGTTCGTTCCTCCGTTCCGTTCCTCGTCGGCGTGGAGTGATGAGTGTGTCTGTGGGTGTTTGTCGCTGTGCGGTCGCTGTCTGCTCCGTGTGTGTTTGCGTGTTCTGCGGGTGATGCGGTTTTGTAGTTTACTGAAGTCGTGCTGGGACACCCGAGCGGATTCGTGTATAGGGCGCTCTGGATTGCGGGGCACGCAATCGTTTTTTGATGGGGTTGGAGGCTTTTGAGTGCGCCCTATAGCCCGGAAAATACGGTACATGAATCAAACACAGCGATGGAGGATCTAAAGTCTAACGCGTTGGTTCCTAAATTACTTCTGGACAGGTCACTTCAGGAGCGATTCTTTCTGCGATTCTGAAAGCGCGCCGGCTGTAAAGAAGCACGATTTCTGGCGTAAGGACGAGGCGGGAGGAGGCGTTTCAACTTATGGAGCTGTATTTCTCTTTCCTTGGTAAATCTTCTATACAACTTTTAAATCTAGTCCGGTTTCAGAGTCCAAACAGCGTCCTCCGTTTGGCACTGAAGGGTTGAGCCAAGTCCTCCACATCGCCTTACAAACCTTCTCATTTCTCATTCGCATTTGGAGAGGAGGACAGGAGGATGTGGACATTTTGGAGTGGACAGACATGTTTTTCGCTACACGGTCGCTGTCTGCTCCGTGTGTGTTTGCGTGCGCTGCGGGTGGTGTGGCTTTGTAGTTTACTGAAGTCATGCTGGGACACCTGAGTGGATTTGTGTATAGGGCGCTCTGGCTTATGGGGCGCTCAGTAGTTTTTTGATGGCGTTGGAGGCTTTTGAGTGCGCTCTATGGTGCGGAAAATACGGTACATGATTCAAACACACGCTGGTTTGGTCTGAGCTCATTTTGACACAACATAATCACAACACCGACACCACAATCTCTCCACACTCCAGCCACGACACTGTTTAGTACACGATTCATCTTAAACCCAACAACAGAACTGGTTAGAGTGGGTTTTTACAAGCACAAACCTTCCAGTCACAGGTCAAACACTCGACCGTCTGAGCCACCGCTTGTACTTGAGCAAGACACTTCACCCACCTGAGTACGGCGGACGGGATTCTGCCCTATTGATGGGTTTCTGTTGTGACTCCATTTTGAGGACTTCTATATAATTTAAAAGACGCATTTTATTTTGCTTTTATAAATTCAAAGTTATTGCTATGGCAACAGTCACATTTCCACATCGTCGAAACCCATGGATAGGCTAAAATCCAGCATAGCCTATTTACATGTCCGTCTTGTATTACCATGCACAGTCTCGATACAAGAACTAAACCATGTTCATTAGTGATGGGAGGATCGATACCAGAATATCAATACTAACTGAGGTATTGAAAAATATTAATATTGAAAAATTGTAAACAAATTGTACTGGCCTTTTTATGCCATATTTTATATTTGCCGAAAGATCTCGCAAGACAAAATTGCCACAAGATTAGACACGCACGAGAAAAATGATTTTGTGAGATTTTTTTCCCCCTGAATTTACCTTCGGCTTGGAAAAACTGAATCAAGAGCTTTTGAGTACAATTTGAGAAGATGTATTTCCAAAAAAAAACAAAAAACAAAAAACAAAAAAAAAAACAGTACTACAGCGGCCGCTAAAGTATTACATAAAATAAATACGAATATTCAAAATTCTGAAATGAATTGCACTACTTATCTATTAATTCAAGGAACATCTGTCTGTGTCTCTGTTTGTCTGTTCCATGCGTAACTCTTAAACAAAGTCATGATGATAGTTATTAGACTCGCGTATGACACTGCTGGTGTAGATTGTCTGAACGGTTAAAATGGAAAGCCAAACCTGAGTGTGTTTTGCTCGTGTGCTGTGCTGCTGCGCTTACACACTGTTGTGCTTTGGTGTAACTAGGAGGTTATTTCACATCAATCACCCTGAATAATCCAAGGACGACAACAACATGGACAACAACATGGACGTGTGCGATAGAAAAATGCGGAATATACTGGACAGGTGGCAGTCATTAGAAAAGGAGCATATGAGACTTCAGAGCATCTGGCTTGAGGAAAAGCAGCTGTAGCTCTCTTGCAAAACTGACCAAAGCGGTTGCAAAGCAGGTTGAGGTGAAGATTGAGGCAACCTTCACCGCCTTGGTCAGTTTTGCAGGGGAGCCACAGCTCTCTTGCTCTCTGTAGGAGAGCAGGTTGCCTTCAAAGCTCTCTCTCCCCTTGCCCTTGAGGCTCTTGCTCTTGAGGTCAGTCGAGATAAAGCTGAACAGTGAGCTGGACAGTGAGTCTTAAGGACCCAATGGCTCCAAAAAGAGGCCTCGCATCGTGGGATGGAAGAAAATAGCCGATAACTTCAGAAGTTGTTGCTGGCTACACTTCCCCGTGGGGGTCAGTCAGATGAGCAGTTCGAGAGTTACATGTTGAAAAGACAAACAACAGAGACACAGATGTTCCTTGAATGAATAGATCAATATTTCAATATTCAGGTTTTAAATAAAAGGTGATAATTTCAGTGTTCAACTGACTAAACAGTAAACACCTTGTAATGGTGCACAAATATCGTTTTTGGCCCAATTTGAAGCACTCCTCAGTGTCCAAAAAATGTAATAACGATTACCACCTGATGACATCATACAGTGGTGTCAAGTATTTTTCGCTCTGGAGAGGGGCTCAAAATGATTGTGAACGAAACAAAATGACCTAGATTATTTTATTTTATTTTTTTGATGACAAAAAAAAACTGAGCTGGACTAAAGTGTTGCTTGTTTAATACAAATAATGTCAAAATCTCATCTTGTCTTGTTCTTGTGGATCAAATCTTGTGGTGCTTCTCGTCTTGTGAAAATTGCATCTCGTCCCACCCCTTGTAGTAATATAAAAGATTCAAACTCATCGGTATCAGCACTGGATCGATATTGAAATATTTGTCATAGTATTATTTTGTATTGTATTGAAACAAAAGTCACTGGTATCGCCCATCACTAACATCCATTATTTTCAGGTATAAAAAATCCACAAAGTCACAAAGATAAAGATATGATTCTGTTCTTAAAAGCTTGGTTCTAGGTTCCCTGATGGACCTAACTAAAAAGCCACATGATCATTTTGTAACACGAGTCTAAGGCTGCTACGGAAATCACCTCCACCTCGTCGATCAGCTGCCTCGATAAACACAAACGTACGATCAAAACTGTAGCGACAGGTCTGGGTCAAAAAAGTAAAGCAGGGATCCTACACTGACCTGAATATTATCAAATAGAGTGAGACATTTAAAGGTTGTATGGAGGATTTTTAAGTTCAAAATAGCTTTATATAGACGCAGCAGCCTTGTGATTATGACGACCAAAAAAAAAAGAATGAAAATCCAACCGTGGACGTGTTGGGGCCAAATAAACATCAACCGTCTCTCGTGCATTCCACATACTGTATTTTTCGAACTAAATTAACCCCAAACAGTGCGACTTGTATATGTTTTTTTTGGCTGGTGTGACTTATACTCCGGAATGAATTATAGTCCCGAAAATACAGTACGCAAGACGCTTTTTACTCGACCAACGCAGCGGTCCTTAGCGGCTTTTTCGAACTGTCGCGCAAAGTTTGTTACGATGGCAGATGAAAAAGAAAGTCCGTTTTTGAGGTCACTGAAAGAAGAAGAGAAGGGGAAAAGGAGCGAAGACAACCTAAGGTGATTCTGGGCGATTCCTTCCAGCGACGGCGCGACTGAAGCAGACGATGGGTCTAAAGACTGACGCTTTGGTTCCTAAATGATGACTGGAAAGGTCACTTCAAGAGCGATTCGTTCTGAGATTCTGAAAGCGCGCCGGTCGTAAACGAGCACGATTTCTGGCGTAAGGACGAGGCGGGAGGAGGCGTTTCTGCTTAGGGAGCTGTATTCCTCGTTCCTTGGTAAATCCTCTATACAACCTTTAAATCTAGTCCAGTTTCAGAGTCCAAACTGCGTCCTCCGTTTGGCACCGAAGGGTTGAGCCGGGTCCTCCACATCGTCTTACAAATCTTCTCATTTCTCATTCACATTTGGAGAGGACGACCGGAGGATGTGGACATTTTGGAGTGGACAGACACGTGGACATGTATCAGGGTCGTCTCAAAGTGGACGTTGGGAGAGGACAGGAGGACGTGGACTTTGGAGTGGACTCGTCTCACCCTTTACTCGTTCCTTGAGGTGATGTCCTGTAAAGAAAAGACGACCGAGTTAGACACGGTCCTCAGAGGGACATCGTACACGTGGACTGAGTAAGGCCAGGGTTACGTCAACTAGTGACGAATTTTTGGACTAAACCAGGACTAAACCAGGACTAAACCAGGACGAGATCAACATTTAACCATAACTAAACAAGAACTCAATTAATAGGCTACAAATGAGGTTTAATCTAAGACTAAAAATCAAGGCTGATTGAGGGTTTAGCAAAGTTTTAAGAGTTAAATCCTGAGATTGTCTGGTTTAGTCCTGGTGTAGACCTTATTTAGTTTTTGTTTAGTCCTGGTTTACACCTGATTTAGTCCTAGTTTAATCCTGGTTTAGTCCTGGTTTGGTCCTGTTGTAGACCTTTTTTTTTTGTTTGTTTGTTTAGTCCTGGTTTAGACCTGGTTTATTCCTGGTTAGTCCTGGTCTAGACCTGATTTAGTCCTGGTTTGGTTCTGGTATAGACCTTAGTTTTAGTTTAGTCCGGGGTTAGACCTGATTTGGTCCTAGTTTAATCCTGGTTTAGTCCTGGTCTACACCTGATTTAGTCCTAGTTTAGTTTTAGTATGGTCCTGGTGTAGACCTTATTTAGTTTTAGTTTAGTCCTGGTTTAGACCTGATCGAGTTTTAGTTTAATCCTGGTGTAGTCCTGGTTTAGTCCTGTCTAGACCTGATTTAGTCCTAGTTTAGTCCTTGTTTAGTCTTGGTCTAGACCTGATTTGATCCTTGTTTAGTCCTGGTGTAGACCTTATTAATTTTTGTTTAGTCCTTGTCTAGACCTGATTTAGTCCTGGTTTGGTCTTGGTGTAGACCTTATTTAGTTTAGTCTAGTCCTGGTTTAGTCCTGGTCTAGATCTGATTTAGTACTTTTTTGGTCCTGATTTAGACCTGATTTTGTCCTAATTTAATCCTGATTTAGTCCTGGTCTAGACTTGATTTAGTCCTCGTTTAATCCTAGTTTAATCTTGGTTCAGGTCATGGTTTAGATCCTGGTGTAGTCCTTTAATTCCAAATACATCATGTGCAGTGAACTGGAGAGAGAAAGGTGACAGTGTAAGAGCTGTACCTCAGTCTTGGCCTTCCTCCACTCGCCCATGGGACCAGACTTTGTCACGACTGAAAAACACAAGCACAACAACAAAGTTCAGCTCACACGGTGGTTTAAAACTGTCAACATTTATCTGTTTAATAAATGACTCTATAGACGTCTAAGAACAGTCAGAACGATCCGCACAAACTACAGGCGATTCATTTCACCAGAATCAGTGAAAAAGTGAAACGTACTACAGTCTGTCTGCTGGTTACGCTGATGAAGACAAGTGCATTCTGCTGTTTACGCACATGACCTTCGGTATCAATATAACTGATATATTTTCTGTACTTTATATTTATATGAAACTCACTCATGAATGTGGAGACTGTGAGGAAGAGAGCCGAGGTCACCGCCGAGCTCCACCACAGACACCTGACGCACACACAAAAACAACAACATGAGCAACAAAACAGCAGCTATTAATGGAGCTTTCTATTCATTTTTCCAATCGATTTGAGAAAAATGTCAAATATTAAGAATTCAAAGTCACTGCAGAGGCTAACCAGCTACACGCTCAATAATATCAGTCTGTTTTCAATTGCAATGCCCTGAGATGGGACTCTTTTAGAGAAGTGGTAAAGATGATTATCTCAAAGAATATACCAACAAATCCTACTATGTTTATTTTAAATATATATCTCAAAAAGCACGTGGGTTTTTTCCAAGCAAAAAGAACAACTGGAACATTTTGGAAAAAAAACTTGTAAGCCCAAGTTGGTGTACTGGGTAAAACAGATGCTTATAGTTTTTACCTTGGAAACATTAGGAAAGGAAAGTTGAAACAGCTTGACAAGGTGTGGGGTCTTCTTAAAAGTTTTGTAGGGAATTTACTTATGTTTAGGTTTGGGGGAAAAAAAAAAAAAATAAAAAATGCATGGATGGCTATAACTTAATTTTCTAACTGTACTTGTTTTTGTTTTTTATTTGTTTTCATGTACAGGACTGGCGAATAGATTGTAATTATGCTTTGATAATGTACAAAAACAAAATAAAAACATTGTTAAGTAGTTTTTTTTTTTATTCTATAAGAAAAATTAATGGAAAATTTACTTCTGGACCTGGGGGTGGGTGGTCACTGTTGCGATCCATAAGACGACCGAGTTGATCATAGAGTGTGTACAGAAAATTTAAGTTATTGTACGACTATGAACTCAATGTCACCACACTGCATTCAGATACAGACCTAAGTCCTTAATGTTTCAAGTTTTATTAATCACAGCTCTGACAAAATTGCAAAATGCTCCTAATGAATCATTGTATTGACCACTGGCCTTTGGTTCTGCATTTCAAATGTTTCAAAATGTGGCTCATGGTGAAAAAAGTTCACCTCTGATCTGTGTAATATTGTGTAATCATCTTCAGTAAACAACCCACCACCAGAAACTTTAGAGCACAACTGTGTACTAACATTCCTCACTGTATTACAACACAAATTTACCCCTCCGTGTATTAAATATGACAGAATATTGTGTTGTTGTGAGAAAATCATGAACTGCTAGATATTATTTTATGAATGATCCTGAAGTCAGTATCTTCATTTGGCTGCTGCTCGTCCAGATCTACACAAACGACCGAGAACTATGGCTCTTCTTCTTGTGAGTGTGCGGATGTGTGATTACCCTGAGTACAGAGCCGCCGTGATGAAGAGTGTGAAGATGAAGAGCAGGAAGCCCCTCAGAGTCAAACCTGCGATAAACAAACATTAACATGGTCAGATCAGTTTACGGAGTCCATGAAAAGTTTCCTGAAGTGAAGAGTCCTCGCCTGTTTTCTGCTCGGAGCTCGGACAGCGGCAGCTCTTTGAGAACAAGGAGGGCGGGACCTCGGACAAACCGCCCACGGATTGGCTGAAGGCGTCCTGTGATTGACAGGTGTCAGGGCAGGTCTCTTCCTGGATCAGTGGTTGTTTGTTTGGAGGGGGCGGAGCTTCAGTGGGGTCTGGAAGAAAAAAAGCAAAAGTTCAGAAAGAAACATTTAGATGAAGACTTACGTTAAGAAAACACTTTGCCTAGAATGTTCCACAGTATGGCTTTTTTATACAGTCGTCCCTCGCTATATCGTGGTTCATCTTTCGTGGTCTCGCTGTTTCACGGATTTTTTTAGTACAGTGTTTCTTGTTTTTCTTGTTTGTTTTTTTTACAGCATATGAGTGCGTATTGTGTTCCCCCCCTGAGTCCTGATTGGCTGTAGACCACTGTCAATCAATCTCCTCCGTGCCGTGTCTCCTGTACAGTACAGAATGTGTTCAGCTGCCGAATTCACATAAATGTTCGATTTCTAGAAGTGTGATTCTGAAGTGCAGCGCGATCGGGCGACGGCCGGGTTTATCGTGAGGTGCCGGAGCTCTGAGCTGGTCCTTTCTCCTGCGGTCACCTCCGAGCCCATCCTGACAGTGAGTCCTGGTTTAGTTCTGGTTTAGTCCTGGTTTAGTCCTGTTTTAGTCCTAGTTCAGTTCTGGTTTAGTCCTGGTTCAGTCCTGGTTCAGTTCTGTTTTAGTCCTGGTTTAGACCTGGTTTAGTCCTGGTTCAGTCCTGGTTTAGTCTTGGTTTAATCCTGGTTCAGTCCTGTTTTAGTCCTGGTTTAGACCTGGTTTACTCCTGTTTTACTCCTGTTTAATCCTGGTTCAGTCCTGGTTCAATCCTGGTTTAGGCTTGGTTTAGTCCTGGTTCAGTCCTGTTTTAGTTCTGGTTTAGACCTGGTTTACTCATGTTTTACTCCTGTTTAATCCTGGTTCAGTCCTGGTTCAGTACTCCTCTTTAGTCCTGGAATTAGTCCCGGGTTAGTCCTGGTTTAGTCTTGGTTCAGTCCGTGGTGTGCGCAGTTCAAAAGTTTGATATAATGTCAGGTTACAGGGCGGGTGTGGGCAGGTGCGGGCGGGTGCGGTCCTGTAATGCGCAGGTGTGGCCCTTCAAAAATGGACCCGTGCAGGACTCTGCGCGAATAAATTAATCTTCGGTTTGTTACATAAAGAAGGAGGAAAATAACAAAAGGATGACAGCAGCGATAAGTTTTAAGAAGGATGTAAAAAGGTTTGTAACTGTCCTGTCTGAGAAAAGTGTATAAAGTTTGTGCTGAAGGGTTTTACAGACTTAAAACAGATATAAAAATTGTAAAATATAAAGTTGATTACTTCGCAGATTTCACCTATCGCGCGTTATGTTTAGAGCGTAACCACGGTGATAAACGTTTTTTACATTGTGTGAAATTTTGAGGTTATTTCAACAAGAACAAAAACACACCGTATTACCTCATAAAAATATTTTCCGTTTAAACGTCATTGTCAGTCCCGCTGCACTTAATCTTGCAGCTCAATGACTACAGTTTCTTTACAGTGATTTTCTGTACAGTGATTTTCTGTACACCACATAAAAGGTCTATTGTCTTCCTCTGTTTGCACTAAATCCGGTCTGGTGCCTTCAGTTTGGGGCTGTGTCTTCTCAGGTAAAATCTGCGCTACAGTGATTCTCATCAGACACGAGGAGGAGGGAGAGATTTAGTTTCATCGAGTTTTATTGGCTCCCTACCCACTAACCAAATGGTGCTGCATAATAAAAGGGGGCAAGGCTTACTATAGTCTTGGTTTATCGTGCTGGTTTAGTTCTAGTGAAGTCCTGGTTTAAATCTTGTCTAATTCTGGTTAAATCCTGATTTAGTATTAGTATTTTCGTCCTGGTTTAGTACTAATTTCATCCTGAATCCGTGTATCGTTCGTTCATTCGTTTTTTAATATAAAACAAAAAATAAGAAAACAAAAAACAACAACAATTTTTTTCATTATGTGTCTCCAAAACCAAAATGAAAAAACAGATAACGATTTGATTCCCATTTCTGTGACTTAAACTGCAATGACGGATTTTGCACTGCAAAACTGACTGAATCAGGACTGAAACAAGACTAAATCGTTTTCAGTCCTGGTCTCAGTCCTGGTCTGGTCCCAGTCTCAGTCCCGATCTGTTTCTTGGTCTGATCCCGGCCTCAGTTCTGGTCTCAGTCCCAGGCTGGTCCCGGTCTCAATTCTGGTCTGGTCCCGTTCTCAGTCCAGGTCTCCGTCCTGGTCCTGGTCCAGGACTCAATCCTGGTCTGGTCCTGGTCTGAGTCCTGGTCTCAGTCCCGGTCTCAGTCCCGGCCTCAGTTCCGGCCTCAGTCCCGGTCTCAGTCCCAGTCTCAGGCTTGGTCCTGGTCCCTGACTCAATCCTGGTCTGGTCCCGGTCTCAGTCCTGGTCTCAATCCTGGTCTGGTTCTGGTCTGATCCCTGGTTTAGTCCTGTTTTAGTCCTGGTTCCGTCATCGCAGTTTAAGTCACGGAAATGGGAAATGTCCATTATCCATTTTTTTTTCCATTTTTGATTTAAACACAAAATCAAAAACTGAAAAAAAATGAATCGTTATCTGTTTTTTTCATTTTAGTTTTGGAGACAAATATTGAAGAAAACAGTTGTTTTTTTCATTTTCTTATTTTTGGTTTAATTTTGAAAAATAAATAAACAAATGACACATGGATTATCCTGGTTAGGTTTGTTTTAAATCTGTTTTAGTCCCGGTTATGTCCTGGTTTCTGGTTTTGTTTTAGTCCAAGTGTGGTCCTGGTTTATTCTTACGGTGCATTCACACTTTTATCCCACTAAATCTGCGTCAAAACTGTGACTAAACCGAGACTAACGAAGGAACTAAACCTGGACTAAACCAGAAGTAAAACAATTGTAAGAAATAGTTTGTCAATGTAGTTTGTCACAGTTATGGATTGTAAAAAATAAAGTATTGAATAACTCACATTTCACATTCACACAGGGGGTTAAATGTCTTGCCCAAAGACACAACAGCTGCATAACAATCGCTAAAGGTCTGGAGGACTGAAGCGAAGAGGTCTGGATACATACCGTATATAAAGTCCCTCTTTTCCTCCAGTTCGGTGCTGTTGAGTCTGGTCCACAGAGACTCGTCGGTCCTGCTCCAGTCCAGGTCCTGGTCTTGGTCTTGGGTTTGGTCTAGGTCCCAGTGGGGTCTGTCTCTGCTCCGGATGGGACTCTGGTCTAAGCTCTGGTCCAGACTCAGGTCCTGGCTCAGATCCTGGCTGAGATCTTGGCAGTGGTTGGTCCTGAACATTCCCCCGAACACCTTCTGGTCGAGCCATGACTGACAGTTGTCTTTGACGTCGTGGAGCAGACTGACGAGGGCGCTGTGAGGACGCCGCCTGCGCCTGAACACCCTGAGAACACAAACAGGAAACAGGAAGTGAGAGTTGTTCTAACCTTCTTCACCTCACCGTTAAATCCTCGTGGACACTAAGCCAACAGTGACTGAGGCCCTGGAATTTGGCCCCACTGTTACAACGTGAGGGCCTTTATTTTTAGAGGAAGGATTTGTTGAAGAGAAACCTTTTTTTTTACCTGGTCCCTGAAGGGTTGACCAGGTTTTGTATTCACCCTATGTGTCTGTGCCACAATGCCACAAAAAAAAAAAAAAAAGGGTTGGCGACGATCCAAGGTCATTTGAGGTCACGCAGGTTAATTGAAAAGTCACGGCGTTACTAAAGGATCGGGCAATTTCGGCAATTTCTGAACCATCTGCGCCCTAAAATATTCACCCAATCATCACACAAGTTGGCACACACATAACCGGGGCACACTGGATGTTACAGGTTGAAACCGGTCAAGGTCACTTGAAGGTCAAGGTAAACAAGGTCAAATATGCGTTTTTGGTCATAACTCCGTGAAGAATGGAGCTCGAGCAACAGGAGTGTCTCAAAATCTCAGGAAAAATATTATCGATTTATAATTCTATGTATTTGAGCAGTAAAATACTAATAGTTTTTGAGATAATCACTAATTATAACAGTTCCTTTCTCTTTCAGTGTAGCCATTAAAATTCTAATTGGAATGAAAATAATTTCCATTTCTTCTTTTTCTGGTGATTCACAACACACTGATCTACAGTCACACAACTCACATACACACAACTCATGAAAAATTACACACTCGTTACACACAGACATTCTCATGTGTGACCAATATCACACAAATGTTCATGGGCCTGTACAGATACACACATTGTATTGTGGATATAATGATCATGTAATATGGGCTGAGCTCCTCATAAACTGCTTCTGTGGTGATGAACTGACCCACCGACGCCTCATGGGGACCAGGCTGATATCTCTGATTGCACTTGTTTCAATTAATTTTTAACACATTCACAGTAAAATGTACACATAAATGCACCATTACGCACATGACACACCCTCACCACCAGGAAATTTACGTTTAATGATGAGATAAAACCTTAAAGAGAAAAGTGAGATCCAGAACCTAAACTTAAATGAGTTCACTTGCTTTGGTATTTCAGTCAAATGTTTCATGTACATGTATAAAACCAGAGCACTGCATATCACATCAGCTTTGTATCATGTTTTTATATATTTATGGAGAATTGGCTCTTTTCACGCTCTGGAGTCACAAAACCGGCTGACGTTTGGAAGTCTGACAAAATCTGCGAAAACTGAGAAAATGTCCCTATTAAATTTTTGTATTATAATTTTTACCTGTACATTATGTTGTCATACTGAGACCAGAGACCGGCCTCCAGACTGTTTTTTTACGGTCTTGGTTTCGTCTCAGACTCTAGCGCAGTTGGACTCGGTCTTGTCTCGGTCTTGAAGGCGCATGGACTTGGTCTTGTCTCGGACTTGAGGTCTTGTGCAACGCCAGGACCTCAACTTTGACTTTATTGGTTAATGCAACATCAGACTAAACTGCTATTGGTTTCTCAGTGTGTCCATCAAAACAAATTTACATCTTTTAACACCTTTTTTTTATTCTTTTTAATGCTTTCGATACATATTTATGTACTTATATTTAAGTATAAGTTAGACTGTAGTCTAACTGGGTTAGACTACAGTGTCCACACTAGGGATGGGCATTCGATGAAATTTTCTTAATCGATCGTCGGAAGAATTAACGATCGATTATCGATTAATCATTAACGTTTTTATATTAAAATGATCATCATTATTATTACTATCTGCACTACTGAATCTGCATAAATAAATTCAACTTTACGACATATAAACCGTAACGACTCTAGAGCCACATCAGCCCGTTTGACATTATAATGTGTTTAATTCAGTTTTGCGCAACTCTCACAGAAACAAAACTTAAAACCGCATTGCTAATTTGCATAAACTCAGCGAAGATAAAACTACAGCTCTTGTGTCACTGATGCGGTCAATTTCTGTCGGATTAAAAGACATGACTCAGGTGAATACAGGTTAGTGTGAACAGATTTGTGTTTGTCAAAACCAGGACAGCGTACGGGGGGAGGGAGGTGGGGACTCGTCATCGACATTGCGCGACTCTCACCTGGCAAAACTTTTCCCACTGGACACAGAAACATATGTGCTGCTTTATACACTGTGCACATGGCCTCACACTTGTCCCGAACGCAACGGAAAGTGTGGATTTTCTTGTATAAATCATTGTTAAATACGCATTTGTGCTTCAGTACACTGCAGACTGACCGAATGTTTGTGTCTCGCTCCTTCTGAGTGCAGAGAGACACATGTACACACCTGTTTGGTCACGCTACACACAGCAACCTACATTCGGTTTGTCGATTAAAATTAACGTAATCGATGAAATTCTTAATGATCAATTATCGATTAATCGATTAATCATGCCCATCCCTAGTCCACACAGAGCAGGTCTACTGCGACATGTGGCTGAAGTTTGCCAAATAAAAGTGCGCATCGAAACTATTGCTATTTGTCACAATGTGTGTTTGGTAGATGTGCAAAGGCTCGTCAATATCACTGCAAAAACCAGTAAGATAATGTAACTCCCGTTAGGAAAACAGGTTTAAAAATCTGACACAGTTTCTTCACTTTTAAGTAGTTTTCTGTAAAGTGGCAGTGGAAGTTGGCTTAAAGAAGAGCTTCTGAAACTGTGAGTGAGGGTCCAAAAAAGTGTTGTATTTAAGTGTATTATAGTTTGCTTGAAGATTAAATTAACATTTATCAGATAAAATGTAGATAGATTTATAAAAATACTGACATATATGTGCCAAAATAACTGTAAAATACAAATAAATGTCAAAAATGACAAAGATGGTCTCGATTTGATCTTGATGGGCCATGGTCTCGGTCTTGTCTCGGTCTTGTCTCGGTCTCGACCATCAAATGTGTTGGTTTTGTCTTGGTCTCTGAACCCTGTGGTCTCGGACTGGTCTTGGTCTCGGTTAGTGTGGACTTGACTGCAACACTAAGATGTGAGTCTCATGGAAAGCTCTGGCAGGTTGTGAAAACACTGCTGCTAAATCCTTGATTTTATCACACGCCCAGCGTCGGTAAGTAACTACACCGAAAGTCGTCATCCGCATGTTTCTTAACGTCTTCCACTAAGCATGAATAGAGCCAGTTGTCGTGGCAGAGCATTGTACAGACTCAACACTAACTGTACGGAGGGTTCCAATAGGGCCCGAGAGAGATCACTAAATTCTACAAACATGCATGAATGACATCTACAACCTCTTCCATGTTTTTTGATGAGGGAATATTCCACTTTTTTTTTCATAATACCCCCTCTTTAACTGTTTATTTATTTGCAAATGAAAGCGAAGATAAAAACGAGATAGAAAAACTAAGCAAGAGGCTGTTTGTTTAGTCACTTCAGTCACATGTCTAAAGAGCAGATCTGGTTGTGTTTAAAATGGGAAGTGTCTAAAATAAAACAGCAAAACACAGAAACACATCAGGCCCCTGCAGCGATGAGCTCAGCCGGATCTGAACCAACAGAACTAACCAGGCTTTTACCCAAACTAAAATACATCATACTTGGTTTTATGCAGTGGACATTCAAGATTAATGTAGCTAGAACCAATGAACCAGGACAAAAGCAGGACTGAAGCAAGACTGAACAAGGACTGAATCAGGTCTAAGGTTGACATATTGTAAAAGCAGAGCAGAGTGTGTGCGGGGTGTGACATGTGAAGTGAAGTCAGCCCAGAAGAATGTGACATGTGCTCAGACTGTTCCCGCACACACTGTCCCACAGCATAACAACCTGAGATACTGTTAAAGCTTCTCAGGATTTTACCAGGGTGTACAGTAATACCGTATTACCAAAATGTTTTAGTACAACTTCGGTAAAGCTACGAAAACGCACCGCTGTACGATCTATGTGTATGACCTGCACAAGTTTCACATGAATCATCTCCAACGCGACACACACACAGAACAGACTCACCATCAGCAGCACATCCTCTGTCACAGAAAGAACACTCATATTCCACTGAGTTTAGTTGTTTAGTCCAACAGAAGCTGAACCGCATCAGTGCACAAGGAGCGAGCTGTTTTTATCAATGCTTTATAATATATGCAAATGAGTCATGTGGTTTTAAGTTTTGTTTCTGTAATGTAAAAATGTAAACAAATGTGTCCTGAAGCCAAAATGTTGCCAAATTGCAGAAGTACTAGTATTTTTTTTTTTGGGACCAACTGGCTTGCGGCCGTCTTGTCTTGGTCTTTCTTAAGACCGTCACATGACAACGGAACAAAACTAATCAAATGTCATCTCCCCACGCAGTTAAAAGAAACATTATAGATAATATTAGTATTAAATCGTGATAAAATTAATCTGAAAATACAACCATTCATTTGTGCTGAGTAAACAAATGTAGGTATCAATAAATTATAATATTATATCAGGTTCTTATGCGCTGCAGATTTTTATCATGACAGTAATAAAACTGATGCCATTGCTACTTTTTGATAATACCGCACAACCCAGTAACAACAACGCTGTACAACACTATACAGTCAAATTACATTAACTTTGTGTTTGGATTAGTGTCAGTTCCTATAAACTACTAGCCTGATTCATCAGCTGGTTTCACTTCGTAGAAACCGTCTGACCTCGCAGTGTTAGAATTTGTTCACTCGACGGTAGGTGGATACTTTTTATCATTTAACCAATCGCTGCTGTTTGGTTGTGACGTATGTAATGCGCCTCTAACGGGGCTTAACTGGTACCATATTTTCCGGGCTATCAGACGCGCTCTTAAGCCTTTAACCCACAGGTGTCAAACATAAGGCCCGGGGGCCAGATGCGGCCCTCCAAGACCTTTAATCTGGCCCTTGGCTGATTTTCTACTAAAATATTTAAATTATATTTTCCATTAAAACATTGGTAAGTTTCTGCGGTGCTGAGCATAACAGCGTCTCCAGCATCTCTGTACGTGGCCCCTCCCACCAGCGCAGCACAAATGAAGACTTGTCTCTTTCCAAATGCTCTTAAAGGACGATCGTTTTGACTGTTGACACCCTCATCGGAAAAATGTCAAAAATGAGAAAAGTGGAGCAGAGTGCAGGATTTTACAAGAAAAATTGACTTATTCCTGTTTGCACACAAGTTCATGCTAAAACATTGTGTTGAAATTGCATTTTTCTTAAAGTTTCAGGTTGTTCATAATATTATAATATTTTGTAAAAGAAAGAGTTCATCAATTAAAAAAGATTTCTGTAATAGATTTGCGTTTCTCTGCAAAAATATTTGAACTTATTGTTATTTTTGGGGTTTATATGACATGAGTTTTCTGATCCGGCCCCTTTAGCATCAAAGTAGGTTGGATACGGCCCCCGGACCAAAATGAGTTTGACACCCCTGATCTAACCCCGTCAAAAAACGACTGCGCGCCCCACAATCCAGAGCGCCCCATACACGAATCCACTCGGGTGTCACAGCACGACTTCAGTAAACTACAAAGCCGCAAACACACACGGAGCAGACAGCGACCATGCGGCAACAAACACCCACAGACACACTCATCACTCCACGCCGACGAGGAACAGAACGGAGGAACGAACCGAAAAGCGAGTGCAATGTGCCACTTCTAGACACGACTGAACAACTGAGTCACTGCGAACACGCCAACAATCCAGCGGTCCCAGACAGCACCCTCCCTACACGCCACAACTGAACAAAGCCCAGAGTCACCGTGAACGAACAAACAAACAAAACCACTGACCCATCACACTGTTGAGTTTCGTTTAAAGTCCGGTGCGGAATATTTGTGAAAAAAGTTCGCAAACAGACCATTTAATGACAGTGCACCTTATAATCCAGAGCGCCTAATAGTGCAGAAAGTACGGTATATTTAACTTTTCCTAAATCCCGTAGGAAGAAGGACAATAACATCTTTCCCCCTGATAAAATTCACCAAACATTCTCTTTGTTCCAGCTTTAAATCCTCGATCTTGGGAATCGTTGACAACACAGAATATTTGACTCTTCACTGATTGGCTGGTGCACGAACTCGCCCTTCCGGGGTTTTTGCGAACCGTCTAATGTATTCTGATTCCTGACCTAGTCGTTGGAGAGAAATGAAATTGAGCGGAGGCACTAGGTGGCGCCAGCCTGGCTACTAAACTACGGCAAAATTTACGTTTTCCACAAAAGAAGATCCTCTGTGTTCCCTGTAGTAGCTGTAAACCTCTACAAACATGTTCAAAAAATGTGTCAGATGCCCTCCCTGTGTCTCCATGAGGTTTAATTCTGTATAAAAGCTGTTCATCATGTAGTTTAGACTTCTACAAACATGTTTATCAGTTCAGATTTCTGTCTTTGCCAAATGTGAATCCTCCAGACCAGGTTTGTAAAATGCACTGTGAACTGAATTCTGAATGAAATCATGATAAAAATGTTCCTCAAAAACCAGGTCTAAACCCGGACTAAAGCGGGCGTGCTCTCACCGGACCAGGTTCTCCTTGTAGCACACGCTGGTCTTGCCGGTCGCCAGGGAGACGTTGCCGTGCTCGTCCCAGGTGAAGCTGCCCTGCGTCACGTCGTAGTATCCGTTGGTGAGGAGGCGCGGGGAGCGGCGACAGCAGCAGGGGGCGCTGTCCGACGTGTCCAGCAGGTACGACGAGTCCGGGGACAGGAAGGACTCATCAGGACTGCAACAGAGAAAGGGTGAGACCGGGCTGAACCAGGACTAAAACAGGACTGAACCAGGACTGACCCAGGACTGAACAGGACTAAAACAGGACTAAATCAGGGCCAAAGCAGGACTAAACCAGACTAAACAAGAACTAACCCAGGACTGACCCAGAACAGAATCAGAACTGAACCAAGACTAAGGCAGGACTACACCAGGACTGTCCCCGAACAGGATCAGGACAGAACCAGGACTAAAGCAGATCTACATCTGGGCTGAACCAGGGGTGAAACAGGACTTCATCAACCAGAATTAGACGGACTACACCAGGACTAAACCAGGTAAAGTTAAACAGGACTGAAGCAAGTTATACCAGGGCTGAACCAGAACTGTACCAAGACTGAAACTGGTCTGTAGTCGGGGGCTGGAGGTGTGAGGAACAGTGTGACTAAGTCGAAGTGTTTGTATGAGAAACACGTGTCTGTAATCAGGGCAGTCATGTGTGATGTCACGTAGTGCTTGAAACTGCAGTAGAGTGGCCACTGGAGGCAGCACACACTTTTTGACAGCAGTTCAAAAGCAAAAAAAAGTGTATTTTGTGGATGAGTGGAAAAAGCGTCTAAACCAACCACTTTTACGCACTCCAAAAGATGGCACATGCGTATCCAAGAGCGACTTTTCATGAAAAAAAAAAAACAGGACAAAGATAACAGAACTTAACTCTCCCTTTTGTTGGTTTTCCGGCGAGGTAAAGCTAAAACAGCGTTTCTAAAAGAACTATGGTTGCCCTGGAGTAGTTTTCTGTCCCGGTGTGTTTTTTTTCTTCGTAGTTTGAAGTGAATATTTATGTTAAAGTGTCAGAAATACGTGTCTGTAATCAGGGCAGTCCTGTGTGATGTCACATAGTACTTGAAATTGCAGTGGAGTGGCCACTGGAGGCAGCACACACTTTTATTGGAGGAAGCACACACTTTTTTTGATCAGTGAGCTGGACATTTACCTAGATTGCACCAAATCTATCAAAAACGGACTCAGAACTGTACACCATGCTATTTAAACACCATTTACACAATTCATTAGCAAATAAAAAGTGTATTTAGTGTTTAGTTCCACTTTAATCATGTATGTATGAGTTATTTACCCGTGCATGAAGTCGCTCCTGAGTTTGCGTTTTACGGGTGAACCTGAAACAAGCAAGAAGAGGAATGAAATTTGGAATAATGTGTATTTAATTTGACAAAAGTGAAGTGAGACGTACTTGTGACGGCTCCAGAGAACATGACGACGTCCGAGGGATCTGTGAAAACACAAACACACTCCAGTGAGAAGAGAGGACTGAACCAGGACTGAACCAGGACTGAACCAGGACTGAACCAGGACGGAACCAGGACTGAACCAGGACGGAACCAGGACTGAACCAGGACTGAACCAGGACTGAACCAGGACGGAACCAGGACTGAACCAGGACGAACCAGGACTGAACCAGGACGGAACCAGGAATAAACAAAGACTAAACCAGGACTAAACCAGGACTAAACCAGGACTGAACCAGGACTAAATCA
>NW_026571095.1:33100871-33120871 GCF_026225935.1 Boleophthalmus pectinirostris | reverse complement strand
GTTGTGTGAACGAGATACTAAAATTCCATGACTGTTTCAAAACTTTCATTCAGTTTACAAAATTCCATGACATTTCCAGGTCTGGAAAATGACATTTTCAATTTCCATGATTTTTCTAGGATTTGTATGACTGCGGGAACCCTGTTATTATAATCGGCTAAGGCAAAGGAAACAGTGTACTAATAATAGTGTTCTTGCGATTAAAGCATCTGCTTATGAACCAAATGGTTGCTGGTTCAATTTTTGCCCAAGCACATAGAGTCTACAAAATAAAAGTATGCAAACCGGAAACGCGTTTTAAAACCCAGATATTATGCAAAATAGTCTCTTGTGAGCTTTATGACATGTTATAATGTTGTTACCTCCTCAAAAACAGACTTGGAGTTGTGTTTTGTTTCATTCACACGTTTGAGAAACACTTTATTGTTTTATTATTATTATTAATGCTCTGTTCCATGTTGTGACGTCATGCAGTGGTAGTTTTCAAGTTAACAGCTCCTTCCTTTTTACCTTTAGTTTGGTAGAGATTAGCAATTCTAGATCTGAAATCATCCAAATGATTTTAGTGAAGGTGCATTGCAAAGTGGACCAGAGTGTTTTTCATTTGAGAGAACAAACAATGAGGAAGCAACATTATAACATAGATCAGAAAATATCATAATTACAGCCCTTTAATAAACAGATCTACAGATAGATCTACAATAAATAAATTTATGTAATTCATTTTTTTAATTACACAACTTTATAAATAAATAAATAAATATAGTAGGTTGTCTTTTTTTGTTTTGTTTACTACAGGGTTCCCACTCTTTTTCACTGACAAAATTAAACAATTTTTCCTTAACTTTTCCATGACCTAAAGTGAATTTTCCATGACTTTACTGCACCTATTGAACTAATCAGACTTTTAGGGCTAAATATGAAATGTTAACCCTTTCCACTCACCTTATGGTTTGGTATTATAGCTTTTTAACATTCAAAATCCTGTCAGTGCGTTTATTGTCGTCTCTTTAAAACAAAAGGCGCAGACGTTTAGAAATAATCAGAATAGCCTCATGAGAACAGAACGCTGTAGTTACGTGAAACAGATACTAAAATTCCTTGACTTTTCCAAAAGTTTCATTAAATTTACAAAATTCCATGACATTTCCAGGTCTGGAAAATAACACTTTCAGTTTCCATGACTTTTCTAGTATTTGTATGCCCATGGGAACCCTGTTACTATAATCGGCTAAAGCAAAGGAAATAGTGTTGTGATTAAATTATCTACCTATGAGCCAAAGAGTTGCTGGTTAAATTTTTGCCGAAGCACATAGTGTCACTTTGTCATATGGGCAAGACTTGACTCCAGTGACTCACTCTGCAGTAACACAGTTGTGAAAGAAAGATCGTCTGGTATAAAACTTTCTCTGCTTCTCCACCGTGTAGTGTGAACAAAAGCAAAACAAGAGAACAGAAGTAGCAAATACATTTTACAAACATGATGTATTTTATTCTTTGTCCTGTTCAGGATTAGAAATATAAAAGTATACAGGAGTGTGGAGTATACACAGTACTAGTTGGGTAGTTGGTTAAGAGCCAGAACCTGATTTTAATATCCTCTTGTACAGTCATGAAAAAAGCTCGTTACACCATGAATTATTTGGTAAAAAGTGCTAAATAACAAAAGAACATTGAGACTGTACAATATAATCTATTAGTTTTTCATTTTCACATGTAATGCCTTACTTGTTTCTAAGATAATCACGGGAAACCAGCTGCCTGACACCATCCCAGACACTATTTTCTGTGTCACGGTGCAATGACCTCGCAGCATTAGAATTCGTTCGCTCGATAGTAGACGGGTACTTTTTTATTTAACCAATCGCTCCACTTTGGTCGTGACGTATGTAATGCGCCGCTAACGGGGAATAACTGGTACCGTATTTTCCGCACTATAGGACGCTCTGGATTATAAGGCGCACTGTCATTAACTGGTCTAATTTGGAACTTTTTTCACAAATAAACCTCACCGGACTTTAAACGAAACCCAACAGTGTGATGGGTGAGTGGTTTTGTTTGTTTGTGTCGTTCACGGTGACTCTGGGCTTTGTTCAGTTGTGGCGTGTAGGGAGGGTGCTGTCTGGGACCAACGGATTGTCGGCGTGTTCGCAGTGACTCGGTTGTTCAGTCGTGACTAGAAGCGGCACGTTGCACTCGCGTTCTCGGTTTGTTCCTCCGTTCCGTTCCTCGTCGGCGTGGAGTGATGAGTGTGGGTGCGGGTGTTTTTTGCTGAGCGGTCGCTGTCTGCTCCGTGTGTGTTTGCGTGCGCTGCGGGTGTTGCGGTTTTGTAGTTTACTGAAGTCGTGCTGGGACACCTGAGTGGATTTGTGTATAGGGCGCTCTGGATTGTGGGGCGTGCGATAGTTTTTTTGATGGGGCTGGAGGCTTAAGAGCGCGTCTAATAGCCCGGAAAATACAGTATATTAAGCTTTTCCCAAATTCCGTAGGAAGAAGGGCAATAACATTTTTCCCTTGATAAAATTAACCAAACATTCTCTTTGTTCAGGCTTTAAATGTCTGGCATTTTCTTATTATAAAGACAGCTCACCAGAGGAAAAAAGTTGGAGACCCCTGAGTTACACGCTCTGATAGTGAATAATTAGCTGGATTAGATCTCATATTTTATTTAAAGGAAATAAATGCAGTTTTCAGTCTCTGCGCTGGTGTCGGCTCATATCAGGTATGCGCAGATACTTAGAGCGATAGTTTCGAAATAAATCTGCATCGGAACTGAAGAAGCTGGACACTAAGAGTACACGCTCCTCTGATGAAATGTCCACGGATACTCTCTGTGTATAAAAACTCTCAGCTGAAGGGCCCCGTGGCGCTGTCGGGGACGTGGTGCATGTCCCGGGTCATGTTGCTCTTCTCCTTGAGCTTGGCCTGCAGGAGGCTGTGCTCCACCACGCCCATCCTCACCTCCATCTGCTGCGTCTCCTGCTTCAGCTTCATCACCGCCTGTTTGATGCGAACCACAGGAGCTGAGAGAAGGACAGAGAGGGGACAGAGAGAGAGAAACCAGGGTTATAACCGAGTCCGCACACACAGTACCACACACAGTACCACACAGAGTTTCAGTGTAAAGAGAGTACCTCCGTCAGACATGCTGCTGCCCTTCTCCTCCATCTCCTGCTTCACCTTCTCCAGCTCCTCACTGATCTGTCTCACACAAACACAAACACAAAACAACAACATCCTCTCTATTATCATCACTATACATTTCATTAGGACGGTCACAATTACATATTTTCTTCAATAACGTGTGACGGTGCATTCACTGACCTTGGCCAGAACTCTGGTTCTCTCGGTGACTCCTCCGCTCGCCTGCTTGTAGCGCTCTCTGACCTGGAACACAGATACATGCTGCTTCAGGTGGGTATGACAGAAACAGAGACAGACCTCTGCAAATTCCAGGCTGTTGTTGCTTTCATTTTCGTTTATGGAATCAGTTTTAACTTTTTCACTGGTCTCATGGTTTGAGAGAATCTCTGCGAAAAACAAGAACTCCCTGAATCAGTTGGGAAAGTAAAAGGAGACTGTCCATCCTCAGAGCGGTCTGGACTCCCTGTACTCAAGACAGTTACAGCAGACGTCCTAGAGGATTCTAAAAGATGTGCAACATCCTCTAAACCAGGGGTCTCCTACCTGTAGCTCTCCATTCCCTTCCAAGTAGCTCACCCAGGGATTTCTGAATTGTACATATTGTGCTGAATAACTCCAGTTTGTTTGATTAAATGCCTATTTTCTTTGTAAATGTATAATTCTGATGCCTAATTTTGTGCACTGATAACTGGATAATGTGTTATGTTTTATAGACTGACTGATCCTTAAATTTTTCATTCTCATTTTTGTTTATTTTGTACAATCATAAACAATAAACTTTGTGCCTACTTTAACATTATTATTAGTTTGTACGACCATAAACAAAAATATACTTCTACATCTTCATCCTACTCCTTTTGAGCAACAGGTCCCAAATATGTTCATGTTCTTTGTTTTTGTTTTTGAATTTTGGTGTACATGTCTCAAACAAATAAAATGAATGAATGAATGAATTGTACTTCATTTTCAGCTCACCATGGCTGTTATATTTACAAATTTTCTGGCAAACTCTAAATTTAGCAGCTCTCTGGCATTTTCGTTTTACAAAAAGTAGCTCACAAGAGGAAAAACGTTGGAGACCCCTGCACTAAACTCACAGTTTCAGCTGCTTCCCTGTGGTCAGAGGCTTTTAGTCCCAAGATCTAGAAGGAATCATTTTGAAAAGAGCTTTGTTCCAGCTGCTATCGTTCTTATGAATAAATTGTAATCTATTTATCTATCGATTTCATGTTTTATATATACACTACTGGTCAAAAGTTTCACAACACCACAGTTTTTCTACTTTTTACTGTTGTGACCAAAACATATTCTAAACTTTTGATTGATGAAAGTGTCGACCTTTGGCAGATATAACAGCTGAACACACTCGTGGCTCGTTCTTTTTACAACAGAAATCAAATATTCTTCAGAAAGTTCTTCTCAAGTCTGTTGCAGAAGTTTCCATAAATGTGTGGCACTTGTAGGTCACTTCACTCTTCTGTCCAGTTCATCCCAAACCAGCTCGATGAGGTTTTCAAGCTTTACCATCTTGTTCTTTTTTCCTGAGGTGGTTTTGGCAGAGCTTGGACTTGTGTTTTGTATCTTTTATCTTTTTTTTTTAACCTCTGTCTGTTCAGTTTTTACATTTGTACAATTCTGAGCTCTTCATTGGACTTGCACGACTTGAATTGCAATGAATAACTGGAAAAATTAGGGTCTTCTAAAACTTTTGACCGGTATTTATCGTATTATTTTATTATTTTTAGCCAAGCGTGTTGAATGAATTAATTATTTATGGAACAAAACCTTTCTGCATTGGAGCACTGTAACACTTTATTTGTAATTGTGATTTTATTTGTTTATTTTGTACAATGTGGATGAATGAAATGTGAAATGTTGGACCAGCCTCACAAATCTGCAACACAAATTTACCTACGGAGCACGAATGAAGCGACCTAACCTGATCTGGTGCGTTCACTGACCTCTCGGAGCTTGGCCTGCGCGCTCCTGTACTCCTGGATCAGTCCTTCCAGCTGGTTGTTGATGTACTTCTCTCGGCTGCTGACCTTCTCCAGGGTTTTGCTGATGTCCTCCTGCAGTTTGTTCAGGTGACCCTGCGCCGTAAATAAAGAGTTAGTTAGTTACTTTGCCATTCTGTTATTTTCTGATCTATGTTAAAATGTAGTTTCTTCATCACAAACAGACCTGGAGTTGCGTTTTGTTTCATTCTCGCATGTTCAAAACACAAATCCTTTTTTCTACTTTGTGAGTTCATGTACTAATACACGAAGTACTCTACTGTGTTTTTAAACTCCACACACCTTCAGTAGAACCATTTGAACAATATCAGCCCAGGGATTGTCAATCTCTAATGAACAAAAGCTAAAAGAAGCTGTTAAAACTACCACTACACTTCTTAAAGATGTGAGACAGGCCTCTACTTTGACTCCAGGCTCAAAACGGTACGGAAAGGTTTTCATTTTTTATTCTGCACTCTTCTCTCTCATTTAATGTCTCTCTATTTTTTATTTTATGATGATTATGTATGTTTTGATTTGTTTGTATTGTGATTTTAATATATTTCTTATTCTGTAAACCACTTTGAATTAATTTGTGTACGAACTGTGCTGTACAAATAAACTCGCCTTCCCTTGTCTTACACAGTGGAGCATTTTGAGCTTTGGAGATATAGATTAATAATAAAGAGTTACTCAAAAATGTGTGAATAAAACAAAACACAACTCTGGTTATGTTTTTGATGAGATAACAGCATTAGAACATGGTTTAAAGCTCACAGGAGTCAATTTTGTGAAATAGAGAATCTTTAAATAAAGAAAGTAGAAGTTTACGTAAAGAAAGTTTCCGACGTTTGTTTTCAAAAATAGGCATGTAAAATCTCATACCTGCTGTAAAACCTAATAAACAAACATGTATTAAACAGAACACTAAACTCAGTGTTTTTCTGTTTTGAGCTTTTTAAACCTAAAATGCCTCTCTCTCATCTGAATGGTCACTATCTAAACCCCACTGCACTGCAGAGTTCAAATGCTAACACAAAAAGTGACTCAGATTGGGGAGTGACGGGGCCCAGCAGGGGGCAGTGTTCTCACACCTTGGCGTCTGTCAGGGAGGAGTTGATGCCCTCTTTGTGCTGGTGCATCTGGTCCACATGGATCCTCCAGTCCTGTGCACATAAAACCACACATGAACAACGACAGCACAAACAGTAGAACAACTCCAGCTCACAGTTCACACTGACATTGTGCCCTTCATGGAAACCATCTGACCTCACAGCATGAGGATTTGTTCACTCGACAGTAGGTGGGTACTTTTTTTATTTAACCAATCGCTGCTATTTGTTCGTGACACATGTAATGCGCCAAATCCTGTAGGAAAAAAGACAATAACGTCTTTCCCCTTGATAAAATTCACCAAAACATTCTCTTTGTTCCGGCTTTAAATCCTCGATCTCTGGAATCGCTACCAACACAGAATGTCTCTCTTTGTCTACATCCATCTCGACGCTTTGTTTACTGTTGTGTTATACCACAAAAGGGACATGGACAGGTGCTTGAGTTTGACGTCATGGCTTCACAGCTCTTCACTGATTGGTCGGTGCACGGTCTACAACTTCCGGGTTCAGTTCATATAAACCGTCTAGTGTATTCTGATTCCTGACCTAGTCACTGGAGAGAAATTAAATTGAGCGGAGGCACTAGGTGGCACCAGTCTGATTAGGAAATACTAGATAATAGATAAAGTATTCAGGATGCACCGACCTTGTCACTATCATGAATCCAAAAGTCCCAACATCTGCTCAGTTGTATAAGGTCAATTTAATACCTACATGTGCCCTTTTTTCTGCCGCATATAGAAAGATTTGAGCTTCAACATGCCAACATGTAAAAGCAGTAATTTTTCTATTAAAATGGATTGAAACTCCTCCACCATAAATAATCTGACCTTAAAGAGATTATTTATCATTATTTTATTTATATTTATTTTTATTTATCATTATCTTTTCCCCACCACAATTTAAAAAAAATAAAAATCTATGTGAAGATGAACTCAAATATAAACAGTACCTTCAGTATTGTTGTATTATTGTATCAGTATTTTTGGATATATAATTTATTTGTTTTCTTATTAACTGCACTTGTGGATTAGGAGCTGTCATAACAGATTCTTCACCGTAGGATCAGTAAAGTTCTACCATGTATTACGTAAGATTATTGTTACTTTGAAAAATAAAATCTAGAAAAGCTCATGAAGATATTTTTCCTACAGTTACATTGAGCCTCCCACAATTTTTAAACGTAGGGCCTATGCTTAACGACTGATGTAGACAGAGTAAAGCTGAAGCTCTCAGGTTTGTCCAGAGCCTCCAGTGAACCTGAGCTGTGGCGGGTGCAGACCTTATTGTCCGTGCGGATGGTGACTTTGAGCTGAGGCAGGACCCTCTCCACCTCCAGGTTCCACTCGGCTGCGTCCACCGTAGACTCCAGGATCTCATCGGGCTTCAGACGGGACTCGTGCTCCTGCTGCCGGACGCACAGAAGCATCGTGAGGAGAACATCTGAGCAGATCTGAGAAGCTTCCACCGAGACGTGCAGATCTTACCTTGTGAGTGGAGCGCAGTTTGAGAGCGTCCAGGTCCATCACGTCCTCCTCTTCGTCCTCTGCTTCCTCCTGAACACACAAACAACATTCAGACTCAAAAATAGACACACAGGGCTTTAAAAACTGGACTTATCTACAGTGACATGAAGAACTGAAGGTCCAACCAAGGAGTAAAATAAAACTTTACCAAAGAAATTGTTGAAAATCACACTCTTAAACAGGACCATGGACGTTCATATTGACCACAGGCTGCTGAAAATGTGTTGTTTAAATCAACTTTTTGTTTTTTTTTTGATGATGTTAACTGTGTTTTAGTAAAGTCAGAGGTCTAACTCGTCATATGAACTTTACATCAGGGGTTCCCAAACCCCAGGCCGGAGACTGGAACCAGGTCCGGGTCGTGGGTCATTTGGTAACGGGTCGCGAAAGTGAACCCCCCCGTCCCCCCCTTCCCATACTCTGTGCGGACTGTGCCCCACAGGCCACGTCTCTAAACCAGAACCAAAACCAGGACTAAACCAGAACTAAAACAGGACTAACCACCAGAACTAAAACAGAAAAAACCAGGACTAAACCAAACCAGAACTAAAAACCAGGACTAAACCAGAACTAAACCAGACTAAACCAGAACTAAAAACGAACTAAAACCAGCACAAAACCAAAACTAAAACCAGGACTAAACCAGAAATATGCCAGAACTAAAACAGGACTAAACCAGAACTAAAACCAGACTAAACCAGAACCATAAACCAGAAAAGAACTAAACCAGGACTAAACCAGAACTAAAACCAGGACTAAACCAGAACTAAACCAAGACTAAAACCAAGAATAAACCAGGATATTAGGTCCAAACAAACTATTCTAAATGCATCATTGGAGGGGATACGTGTCTCCTCTGCCTGAAATTATGGGCTTTTCGAATTATTTTGTCAACAATGGCCAACACATGCAATATGAAGATCAGAGCAAGTACCAATGTGCGAATGTGTCGCTCCATAGTGACTCAAAATTGGGGATGTGTACCTATGTTCCCCGGACTCAGATGACCTGGAGCAGGGAGTGATGTTAGGTGCCTCGGCCTGAGAAGCCAGCGTATCCCCAGGTTTGACTACCCCAAATTTAAGACTTTTTAAAGACCTTTTACAGACCACTAAAATTAAAATTAAGACCAGCATCGCACCCATTATCTGGGCGAAAAAACACCAGATCCAATTCTAATAATGACCAACCAACAACGGTACTATATCTAGAATCGAAGAGCCACTGTGGATTAAACCGACACTTCCCCAAGATCCATCCAACGTCTACTGATTGTTTACTCATCGTTAGAAACCAGAGTATTGTTTGCACATACTCCAAATTAGACATTCATTCACGTTACATGATTTCACATTGTTTTATTTTTTTTGTTCCTCAATCCATTTAACATTTGCACTGCAGTTGAGTAAAACAAAAAAAATAGGCTAATGAAATTTAAGACCTTTGTAAAAAAATAAGACTTGGGACAACATAATTTAAGACTTTTTAAGGCCTTAATTTAGGGACATAAAATTTAAGACCTTTTTAAGACTTTTAAGACCCTGCGGCTGCCCTGGAAGCGCTTTTCCCGGGAAGACCGAAGCACACGGAGGACAGACGCTCAAAATAATATATAATGAACCAAATCAGATTTCTGCTGGGGGGTGGGCCTGGTCGATGGGTGCGGAGCGGGGGACCCGCCTTGGTGGGCATGAGTGTGGCTTGGCCTGCTCCCACTTCAGTGGGGATCTGAGGCAAAATGCCACACACACTTTTTTCAATACTCAAATTAAATAGCAATAATACAGGTCAACATTAAATCATCCGCATAGCCTGTCTATCCCCCCCACACATACATACACACGCGTATACACACACATACACACACACACACAGACACGCACATACACACGACACGCACAGTTCACACTGTCACTATTTGTATGTACAGTCGTATCTGTCTTGTATCTTGTATGTCGTTTGGTTCCTACTATGTGTAATCATGTCAACCTTCTCCACTGTTTTTCACTTTCACCGCACGGGTCCAGCACGCAGTTCATTGCGCACTGATCTTACTCGCCACGTCTGGAACCAGCACATTGAGGACGGAGTATCTGGACCTATCTGACCATCTGATCCTAACCCCCCCCTCGGTCCGTGAAATATTGTTGGACATAACACCGGTCCGTGGCGCAAAAAAGGTTGAGGACCACTGCTTTAAATGATTATAATGAGCTGCATGTCTGTGAACGCACCATGACCTCGTCTTCGGCTCGGCTCAGGTTCATCTCTGCGTCTTCCTCCAGCTGCTCGTCTTCCTCTGTGACCTCTGTGGGGTACACGGGCCTAAACACAGCACACAAACACAAACACAAACACATGTAGTTCCCAAAGCAGCGTGCTCCAGTCTCCCACACTCTGCCCCCTCCCTGAACGCACCGCTTGAAGGAGAAGCCCCGCCTCTTGAGCGCCTCTTCAGCCAATCGGTCGAGCACGAAGCACACCTGCTCTCCAGAGCCAGATTTGAGCTTAGAGGGAGGAAAGTCCACCTTCACCCCCTGAGAGCACAAACACAGACACACACACAGAGAGACACTTAAAAATAATAGTTTTTTTGAGTATCCTGGGTTTTTGTGTTTCTATGTATACACATTCAATTTATTCCTATGTGCTGTGGTGTAGGTGTGGTTTGATGTAGAGCTGCAAGATGAATCGTAACTGAATGAAAATGGCTATAATATGAACAGACGCCATGAGCAAATCTTAAAGACTTACTCAAATTACCATAATTTCCTTCACAAACAAGAATCTCCTGTCTTGTTCTGCATAAAAGCTGCAAACCCTGTAGTTTAAATCTGTACAAACATGTTCAGAAATGTGATTCTTGTTTCATGTTTAAGTCTTTTTGTAAATTCCTCTGGAGATGTTTAAAATGTGAACTTTGAACAGAATCTTAAAACACTGGTTGCAAATCGAATCACAGTCATAATGCTCACAACTACATTTTTCCGAAATCTTGCTGGTTTGATGATCAGTGGATTTTAACAACGAAACAAAGCACTAAAGATCGATTGATATGAGTTTTTTTTCATGACTGATGCCAGGACTGATTGTTTCGAATCCAGAGCAACCAATGACCAATGAGCTCTGGTGATATTTTTGGGAAGGTTTATATGGCGGATTTAGATTTTTTACCCCAAATTATATAATTTAAATTTACGAAAAACCCACCCACAGCGTTTTTGTCACCACCAACTCATAAGAGAGCAGTGTAGTCACAGTTTCAGCAGTAATGTCTTTCAAAGATTGTTCAAATAAAGTTTCACTAGCTAGGACCACGCCAACAACGACATAGTGCGAAGAAGTATATTGATAATGTACGAAGCGAGGCAGAGATGGCTGGGTTGAGACTGTGGGTGGGGGCTCCGTCTCAATCTGTAATTGGCTCAGTCGGAACGGGACCCCCCTTTGTAGGGGTCTTATGACTGAAAGACAAAATAGGTGATGGGAGGGTGGGGTCGAGTTTGCCGAGACAAACTGGGATGATGGGAAAGGCTGCTACATACAGGCTTCTGGGAAATTAGAGGCGTGGTCGAGGTAAGTTGTGGTTTGCTGGTGAGAGGAGAGGGCGGCTGAGGCGTGGTCCTGCTCCTGAATCTCAGTTAATCATATTAACTACATTTTATGTGTATTTTGCAGGTCACTCAAAACAAAATATCAGTGGTTACTGTGTGGTTACACTGCAAATTTCTCTGATCTGACCAAGATTTTAAAACATATATCAGGTTATTCATTTGTTTTCAGATTTACTATCTATTTACTAGTTCTGAGACTGCTTAATTCTAGTGTAGAGGGAGTTAATTCACTACTTTTAAGTCATTTTCTGATAGATTTAAGTGTTTATATCTTAAATTTTGGCCAATCTTGTTTTGCAGTGTAGAGTGTGGTTAGTGTGTGTATAGTGTGTGTATAGTGCGCGGTCAGTGTGTGCTTGGAGTGCAGTTAGTGTGTCTCACGTACAAACGTCCGTAGCTCTGCCAGGATGTTGGACACGGTGGCGTTGGGCTCGTCAAACTCCTGCGGTTCTGTGAAGTTCCGCCCAGCCGCGTTCAAGAGCCAGGCCGCCAGCACGGAGAACATGAAGAACTGCTCCCCCGGGTTTGCCACCAGGTACGGACTGGACACAAAGTAATGTCTGCAACAACACGGGACAGAGGCACGGGTTAAATAAGACTGTATACAGAAGTGGACTAAGGGAGTGTGACGTCTAACATAGCACTCGACTCCAGTCAAATGAAGGCTTACAGTTATAGGAGCGAATTTGGAGTTCCATAAGCAACTAGAAAACAGGAATTGATTAAAGCTTGGACAAAATTTAAGATATAAACACTTAAATCTATGAGAGAATGGCTTAAAAGTAGTGAATTAACTCCCTCTAAACTAGAATTAAGCATCTCAGAACTAGTAAGTAAATAATAAATCTGAAAAAAAGATGAATAACCTGATCTAAGTTTTTAAATCTTGGCCAGATCAGAGAAATTTGCAGTGTACATTTATATAATTATGCCTTATTTGACACCAGTCTCTTCCTGTCTTTTTTGCTTCTTATTTAGAATCTATTATTACCATTTCTATTTTTTACTCTTTGTTATTATATTATGTGATGTGTGAGCTACTGTGTCCAAATAATTTCCCTTGTGGATCAATAAAGTTTGTCTAAGTCCAAGTCTAAGTCTGAAAACACGAGGATCACGTAGACCAGGTGAGTATGATCATTTGAGGTTCAAGTCTGGCACAGTCGTGAAAGGAGCATAAAATAAGACACAAAGTGCAAACACCATCACACCCTTGTCTGGGAGATGGTTAATTGTAATTTCTCCAATATTATTAGGAAATTTTCAGTGCATCTCTCCGCTCTTCACATGTCAGTCAAATATTATTTCTTATATTTATCAGATTTTGTATTGAGGAAACTACCCAAGATTGCAAGGTTCATCATGTGGGTCAGACTAGTCGTGATTTTGACCTGGATTATACCAGGATTACACCATTTTAGTCCTGAATTTGGAGATTCACAATCACCACATCAAATTTGGAACTAAACTGGGACTAAACTCAGAACTAAACCAAGACTAGGCCAGAAATAAACCAAATCTACAACAATAAATTCAAACCAGGACAGTTTTAGTTTTTAGTTCTGTTTAGATTTAGGAAGCATTCACACTTGTTTAGTCCTGATGTACCAGAGTTGATCTAGTCTAGTCTAGGTTTAGTACTCAGTGCAAATGTAAAAACACCCTTGGTTTGTGTTGGATCAGGTCCTGGTTTAGTCCTGTATTCACTTGGTTTAGGTTTTGTTTAGTCCATAGTAACCGAGTCCAAATTTCTAGTGCATAAGGACCATGTCATAATAGAACAGATTGATGGTAGAGGCGGCGATGGCAGGTCTGGTGGTCCCTCCATGATCAGGCCGAGCCCCGGGGCCACTCACTGGGACAGGGCTTCACGATGTGGGCAGTGCTGGGAAGGCTACTTTTAAAATGTATTCCCCTACAAATTACAGATTACATACCCCAAAATGTAGTTTGTAACATAATCCATTAAATTACTTAAAGAGTAACGTAATCTGAATACTTTGGATTACTTGATATTGTCATGCTTTTTAAAACTACATGAATGCAGAAACCACATCCCGAAACTTCTTGTTTGTCTCTTCAAATTGTCTGTTGAGCCCAAGTCTCCATGAACAGGCGTTTGTTTACTGTAGAGAAGCAAAGACGAGGATCTTAACATAAGAGATTTTCTTTTATCTGATAAAAGAAAATAAAAAGCCCAGTCTTTCCTTAACCGTATTGAAAATATTATTGATAGAGAAATGTTTATATGAGATCACTGCTGCTTTAAAGTATGTCCACCCTACTGTTCTGGTGTCATATTGTTTAGTCCTGGTTTAGTCCTGGTTTTATACCTGGTTTTAGTCCTGGTTTTAGTCCTGGTTTAGTCCTGGTTTTAGTCCTGGTTTTAGTCCTGGTTTATTCCTGGTTTATTCCTGGTTTTAGACCTGGTTTTAGACCTGGTTTAGTCCTGGTTTAAGTCCTGTTTTTAGACCTGGTTTTAGACCTGGTTTTAGACCTGGTTTTAGACCTGGTTTAGACCTGGTTTAGACCTGGTTTTGGTTTTAGACCTGGTTTAGTGTCCGGCAATGAGTGGAATTACCGAGAAAAAAAAGGGACGGGGGGGATATAGCCCAAAATGTGAAAACAGGAAAATACCGCCGTGTAATCCATTTATTTCAACAAAGTAGCTGTAATCTAATTACCACTCACTGAAACAGTAACTGTAACTGAATACAGTTACTCATAATTTGTACTCTGATTACGTAACGCCGGTACATGTAATCTATTACTCCCCAACGCTGGCTGTCGGACGCACTCACCGGGACAGGGGCTTCACTCACCCGGACAGGGGCTTCACTCACCCGGACAGGGGCTTCACTCACCTGGACAGGGGCTTCGCTCACCTGGACAGGGGCTTCACTCACCTGGACAGGGGCTTCACTCACCGGACAGGGGCTTCACTCACCGGGACAGGGGCTTCACTCACCTGGACAGGGGCTTCACTCACCGGGACAGGGGCTTCACTCACATGGACAGGGGCTTCACTCACCTGGACAGGGGCTTCACTCACCTGGACAGGGGCTTCACTCACCTGGACAGGGGCTTCACTCACCTGGACAGGGGCTTCACTCACATGGACAGGGGCTTCACTCACCTGGACAGGGGCTTCACTCACCGGGACAGGGGCTTCATGTTGTGCCGGACCAGCAGCTCTTCGTAGCGCAGCAGTTTGAGTTTCTCCAGCAGATTCTCCATCACCACAAACACCTGGTGCACCGCTCCAGGGCCGCGGTCCTCCTCCTCTCCCCGCCGCCCGTCCTCCGCCATCGCCCCGCGGTGCTCACAGACTCGGGGCCGGGGCTCGGGGGTCACATTCAGGCAGCGATCAGCCGCACTCCGCGTGTTTATCCTCATTAGCAGAGCTAATGGTAATGAACTCGGCTAGTGTTAGCTTCTGGAAAAAAAAAAAAGTACCTTCACTGTCTCTATTTTCCGGTGTAATTCCGTAAATAAGAGTTAAACTAAACTCCGGTCCGCACTAACTAATCAAAGCGTCCGTATTTTCTGATTAAATGTCATTATTTGTCAGAGAACATCGGAGCAACACGAGCGGATGTAGCAGCAGAACTAATGACAGTGAATTACCGCCTCCTGCTGGACACCCCGGACAACTGCAGATTACAATGAAAAAAAACAAAAAAACACTTATCCACAGCCAAAAAACATTTAACCCTGGAGAACCCACGGGGTCAAATTTGACCGTTGTTAATTGCTGCTACCCAAAATGAACAAACAAACCCAAAAAAAAAGTCAAATTTAACCTCAAAAGCTCAGAGTGCTACTTCTGGCCCCTGCATAGAGACACCTAGTGGATAAATATTGAACTGACACGAGCCAGAGTGGGAGTTACAAGATGGCTGACCAAATGGTGTTTTGTTGAGCTGGAAACCTACCCTAACAAAATTCTCTTCTCAGCAAACCAGCGATAGTGATTCTGATTAATTGTTTCAACCAGATGTTGAAAGTGATGATGTGAATCTTCTGCCCAAGACAATGACTCGTCCAATGATGAGGATGTGCCGTTTGCCGAGACTGCTAGCTCACATATGGAGCCAAATCGTGCCGCAAAAGCTTACAAGTGGCAAAAGAAAGGCTTTGAGTTGCCATGACAACCCAGATCAGAAAGGCTTTGAGTTGCCATGACAACCCAGACCAGAAAGGCTTTGAGTTGCCATGACAACCCAGACCAGAAAGGCTTTGAGTTGCCATGACAACCCAGACCAGCAAGGCTTTGAGTTGCCATGACAACCCAGACCAGATCAGCTGAACATCCAGGAGTACAATGATTCCATGGGAGGAGTTGACATGCTGGATGTGCGTCTTGAACACTGTAAATTTCCCATTCGGAGCCGTTGTTAGTATATGATACTTTTCTGGCATTTCTTGTCTATTGCGGTGATCAACATTGACAGTGTTTCCTATTGTTATTCTTTGAAATGATACGCGTAAAACCCAATGGGTCAGATTTGACCCTAATCCTAAATCAGGGAATAAAGGGTTAAAATTGAAAAAGTTGATATTTGGTGTTCAGTGGACTCATAGCAGTCATTTAATGTATAGTTCATAATTTTCCAAAGAAGAAAAGGGGTCTTGGGTTCTCCAGGGTTAAACCAGAGGGAAAGGAAATAATTACACATACATCACTGTAAATGTGTAGATATTTGATATACTTGTTTCTTATTAATTTGGAAATCTATTGTTGTGTTTACTCTGCTTTAGTCCTGGTTTGAGTCCTGTTTAGATACCAGATGATGACCAGATGTCCCTATTTACCCAGGACAGTCCCACTTTTGAGCTCTATGTCTCCTGTCCCAGCAGATTTACACAAAACCAGTGATTTATTCTCATTTTATACAAGAAATGTCCCAGATATCTGTATTTTTTTTTGACAAATTTGATCTAACCTGTTACCACCCGCCTCATTTTGGTGTGTGCACAATGGTAAGACATACCCAAGTGCCATAGCTTATTAAAAGAAAACCTTAGAACCCACATGCTTGTGTGAGGCACCATTTTAAAGCTTAGGCCTTCTAGTTTCTGTAGATATGTACATGAAGACTGTGAGTGCTGCCTAACCTACAGTACAGTCAATTAAAATTTATTTATTTTTATTTTTTTTTGCTTCGAAAAAAAAAAAGAAAAAAATAAAGGCCTTAGCTTGGGCATACTTCATGCTAGGCATTTGTGACTCACTACACTCATTGTTCAAGTTGTTGGCAACAACTGTGTAGAATTTCAGATCTCTAGGACAAAGGGTTTTGATGCTGTGAGCCTTTGTGTATACAAAATGACAATTCGGCACAAGATTGCCAAATTTGTGCCAAAATAATAATAATAATATAATAATAATAATAATCATTGTTATTATTATAATACTAATTCTTCTGAGCTTTAGGCATGTTTTCTCAAGAAAGAAAACTAAAAGTAGCCAAAATTGTCTTCCAACTGGCAGTTCTGCACTGCCACACTGCTCTCTGTGTCCCTCTCGGCTGCGCGTATAAACACAGGGTCCGTTTCCAATACAATCTGAATGTCCCACCCACCGTTTGAAAGCTCTGGTGATAGGCTAAAACAATATGTCAATCACTTTCTGGAAGATCCAATGACTGAAGAGATTTCCCGTAAACAAACTGATGACGCGTGCGTAAAGCCAGAAAGTACGTGAGTGCGTTAGCTTCTTCAGCGGCTTGTCCCAGCTAAACCCCGCCACCGACAACAGCGGGGAGGGTCTCATTTTGAAGCTAAGAGTGTGAGGAAAACAAGCGTACCCAAGAGCGGGAGAGAAAGGGAAGTGAGAGCGGGAGAAGAGGCGGAGAAGAGAAATAATATTTTCATTCACGGATTCATCCACTCATACGGACGACGATTTTCTGGATTATTCCCCCACATGGAATTATTTTTTGGAAAAACAACTTGATATTCTTTTTCTGTGGATTATTACGGATTTATTGAGTACAACTTTTCATGGATTGAACGCGTTTTGGACCGACAGAACCGGCTCAAAGGTAAGAAACGCGTATCTTATTCTTTGTTTATGATGTGAATTTTTAAATTCACATAAATTCGGGCTCGTTGTACGGCATAAAATGAATGATATGGCTGTTTTATTGATAAATTAAGCTTTCAAACGATGTATGGCATGCCAGTAGTGAAAACAATAATGAAGGTGAATATACAGAGTGAACATTTTTTAATGGAAAATCGCCCGCCGGCGGGCGGGTGGATGGTAAGTGGTTCTAAACTAGGACTAAACTAAGACAAAGCCAGGTCTACATCAAGTCTAAACCAGGACTATCACAATTTTTGACTATCACAAATCTTGACTAATCATAAATTGTCAGAAAACTGTGTTTGCTAATGACCATAAAGCAAAAAAAGGCAACGACAGATCATGACTGGCACAAGAATGTGCAGTCTTACATCGTCTTTTCGCAGTTTCATTCATAACATTTATACCAACATCCCAGCCCAGGTGTGTCACAGTTTATAATTTTGAAAATCTGGTCACCCTATAAAGTGCACTGTAACTGAGCAAATATTTGAGGTACTTGTGCTTTTGTTTCTTGTTGATTTTGAAATCTCTTGTTGTGTTCACACTGGTTTAGTATTGGTTTGAGTCCAATTTAGATCTGGTCCAGTTCTAGTTCTGCTTCTGATCTAGGTTTAGGTCCAGTTTTAGTCCCAGTTTAGTTCCAGTTTTCATGTGATGTGTGTGCAAGTGTGAGCTCACGCTAATATAATGTTTGGCCAGTTGCTTAGTGTTAGGCCTATTATCCCTCTTATATAGGGTGATCAGATTTTTGAAATAAAAAAATGGTACACCCACGCTTTGGGGGGGTTGTTAGTAATAATAAAATTGTGAAACAAGTGCGTTATTAAGGAGAACTGTATTGCACAAGGCCCATTCATGACTAACGTGAGTCAGTATAGTCACATTTTCTTTGCTCGCTTTTCTGTATTTTACCTAAATAAATGACAATATTGTGCACTTGCGAACCAATGCCTTTCATTCCTCATATAGTATAATCAATATGTTTATTTGTATTCTTTTGTATATTTGTTATTGTTGGTGTGTGTGTGCAGTTCTAATTATTTGTATATATTTCTTTTTTTCTCTGTTCTAGATGACCACACACACACACACACACACAAGTACAGTCACAATCCCAGTCTTTATTCTTATCCATAACAATCATCAATAAACCTTCCTATTCAAACCTCTGGATCCTGCTGCAGTCTTTCTGACCGAAGACTTAGGCCAGACTCCCGTAGGCCAGCATACATCATATATCCAATAATTCACATATTAGTTTGATTTAGTTGAGGGTAAAGTATCAAACTTAATCTCCGGGTCTTTTGAGCATCTTCATTCATGTTTCAGTCGGTTTCCGCTTCAGTCATTGGTCCATTCACTTGTTCCACCCAGTGACATCGTGAAAAAGCGCTTTTAAAACTCGCGCCTCGTACGTGACGGTGTTTTTACCGATGTGAACGTGCGTCTCCTCCAGCGGGGCCTCGATGATCGCCGGCACCTCTTTACCGTAAACTTCACAGTGCTGGAGGAACTGCACACACTCCTGGACCACGGCGTCTCGGAGCATGACCATGTGTTTGGACATGTTCTCCAGCAGAGACAGGAAACAGCGCTTCGCATAGAACCACGTGTCTGTGCCCAGCTTCTTGTTGTAGGGCTCCAGACTCTTAATGACTCGGGAGATGCCAAAGTCGTAGTTTCCTTTTGCACAGTACAGCGTCCCGATCACCAGGTTGACGATGCACAGGTGGAACACTTTCTTATCTGGGTCGTCATATGAAATCTGCTCCTCCTCTTTCTCGATCTTCCTCATCAGCTCCTCCGCCTCTTCCTTCTGGCTGGTCATGATGTAGGACACACACAGGTTTGCCAGCACCACAGCGCTCACGTTCAGGATGCTGTCATAGTGTTTCTTGACGATGGGCTCGTAGAAGCCTATGGCCTCCTTGTATTTGTTCTGCATAAACAGCACGTGAGCCACGTTCAGTTTCCACGTGTCGTCTTCATTGCAGACCTCCACAGACTTATGGAAGATCTTCTCCACCATCTGGAAGTTCTCTCGGTTCCAGTAGATTTTAGCCTGAGCCATGAGCACCACGATGTACTTCTCCAGCATCTGGTCGTACTCTTGCAGCGCCCTCTTCTGGCCTTCATCGTCTCGAGCCAAATGAGCCTCCTGGAGCTGTTTGGCCACTTTACGAAGCTGCTCCGTCAGTTTTCCGTTCATTTCATCAAATGTCCTGAAAGCCTCTTCTGGTGCTGTCTGGCAGGTCAGGAGTGCATCCAAAAACTCATACATGTATGGAGAGAGAAATTTGTAGGTGAGATGAGCGTTTTCTGCCAGGACGTCTGCAGCCAGGTCAAAATACTCGTGTTTGCAGTAGAGCAGCAGCAGGTTTCCAAAGGTGACCGGGGGGAAGGAGGGCTGCTGCAGGAGGAAGGCCAGCTTCTCAAAGCCCTCGCTGGGCTTAGAGTCCATGTGCAGCAGGGCCTGGTTATGGAGGGTCACCGGGTCCAGCTCCTCCTCA
>NW_026571095.1:33092271-33099380 GCF_026225935.1 Boleophthalmus pectinirostris | reverse complement strand
ACTAACGTGTCTCCTCTCCGTCCATTCACAGGTACGATTTGAAGAGTTGTTTTGTTGACTCAGACTTGGTTCAGATACATTTTTGTTCATTGTGTAAAGGTTTTCAAAAAGTTTCAGAGAGTTTAGCCAACATTAGCAATGTATTTTTGGTACTATTTCTAATTTCTACCCATTTCTAACGTCAGTTACGTTATCGCTACTGAACTGCTTAGGACTTATTTCAAACTATATGTATTTATTTGCATTTTATGGATTATTTTATTGTCTGTTAGTATTTGTTTATTTACTTATGTAATTTATTGTTTTGTCAATTATATAATTTTGGAGAGATTGAGCCAATCGAAATGAAATGAGAAAGAAATGAATAACAATGAGCTTCAGAATTAAACAAGCTGTGACCAGACTAACGTGTCTCCTCTCCGTCCATTCACAGCAACACCACACCTTTAGGCCACACAGTTTAACCTTAACTGTGTGCCACTTGCTACCGCCCAGCTTTCCCCTAGGGCTGGCGCCGGTAACAATTGGGGGCTCGTCCGGGATTGCAGCAAAAGCAACCGCCTGGTGAAGAGTGCACCTGTACCGCTTGAGGTGTCCAGAACTTCAGGGAAGGCTCCTACTACGTGTGTCATCCAGAGAGTGTTCACCACTATCAAGACGTCATGGCAACCAAAGCACCACGGCGAGCGCTAATCGTCCAGATCCAGAGACAACTTTCCAGTCTGAACACAAGCCAGCTCCAAGCCATCACTAGCTCCATTGATGATGGCAGTGTCACTGCTAACATTGATCAGTTAGGTGACACTGACTTGTATGAACTCATCGTTGATTACCTGAGGGGTGACAAGCTCAAGTCACTGGAGGATGAAGGCATGTCGCAACTACTCCATATGGATGACTTGATCACCGACCTACTGAGACCTACAGCTGCAACAGGTCCTGGAGGTGAGGGTCCCGCTGTCAGCCAGAGAGAGGACCAGACCATCGCTCCGGCTCCAGCGTTTGTTCAGCCCACCACCTACCCAGAAGAAACCGTCACTTCTGCATCACTTCAGCGCAACGAACTTCGCCCCTTACCCAGTGATTACTCTCCTGGAGAAAACAGAGATGTTGGGACACCACCAAGAAGTTCCGCTCCTCCAGGCCAGATGAGCAGAAATGTTGGCCCTCCTTTGAGTGGGGCAAGTCCATCATCCAGTTTGAGAAACCAGGTGTTGAGTATCAGTGATGTTGCAAGCTTACTCCCACGCAGAGAGTTTAAGCTCCATGGTGGACAGGTTTCAGATACAGGTTCAGATGTTTCTTATGGTAACCTGTGTAAGCAAATTGATGAAGGGTTATATGAGGGTTTTTCTGAATCTGAGGTTATCAGAAGTGTGCTTAAAATCACAAAACCTGGTACGTTTAGAGATATGCTACTCAGCAAATGTGATTTAAATGTCGATGGGCTTAAGAAGTTCCTTCGCTCTCATATTCGTGACAAAAACAGTACAGAGCTTTTTCAAGAATTAAGTAATGCTAAACAGTTAGACAAAGAGAGTCCACAACAGTTTTCGTATCGAGTAATGGGCTTGAAACAACGTGTTCTTTTTGAGTCACAACAAACTGGTACTGGTTTTACTTATGATGTTAAACTTGTACAAGGTACTTTTCTCCACACTCTCTATCAGGGGTTAAATGAGAAAAATGACTATGTCAGACGTGACTTAAAACCCTTCCTTAATGACATGCAAGTTAGTGATGACCTCTTATTAGAACAAATCACTAAGTCCACAAGTGAAGAAGCAGAAAGACAGAAACGACTGGGTACAACTGTTAAGACTAAGACAGCAACAGTTGCTGCATTTGACAGTGGTGACAAGACTAAAGACAATGATGTTGACAAAGAGCGACAGACTCAACAGGATGCTATTAGAGAACTAACAGCACAAGTGTCCTCACTGACTAAACATCTAGCCCAAATGACTAGAACACCTGGCAACCCCAAACCTGTTGACTCTAGCCCCCAGAGACAAAACCCACAGGTACGAGGTGAAACACGGGGCAGATGCAAATTGTGTGTACAACAAAACATTCACCCATGTCATCATTGTTTTGTATGTGGTCAAACAGGACACAGGGCAATAGGCTGTCTTCAGCGCAAAGTGTCGGGAAACGCAACAAGGTCACAGGAGAGGGGCAGCCAGTGACCGAGACAGCCCAAGCGCCCCCAGTCGCTAGCAGCCTAAATCCAATGCCAAAGTCGACTCTACCATCACCAAAGAAAAAACTCGCTCAACTCATAGGTAAAAGATGTATGGTGTCATGTGCTCTTAATGGTGCTCCAATCCAGATGCTACTTGATTCAGGTGCACAAGTGACAATGGTGGGAAAAACATGGATGCAAGAGACATTACCAACAGTTCCCATTCAACCGCTCACATGCCTCTTTCCAGACCAACCTTTCGAAATTTCTGCTGCGAATGGTAGTAATGTTCCTTTTGAGGGTTGGGTAGATATGGCACTTGAGATCAAAAGCAGTAACCATGGACCTGTAACTATACAGGTACCAGTTATAGTCACTCAGAACTGTCTTAACCACCCAATTTTAGGCAGTAATGTTATTGCTGAAGTGATTAAAGCTTACAAAGACACCGACACTAATATCACAGATTTACTCAAAGAGGCTTTAAGTGTTAATGCAAGTACGGTTGAGGCTTTAGTGTCTGCACTTGATGTTTCTACCTCAATTGATAATTGGATCGAATGTGCAGTCAAAACTGGCAAAAGCGGTGTAATGGTACCTGCCGGTCAGATCTGTGAAATTAGGTGTAGGGTTAGGGAGTGGCCAGCAGGAGGTGCAATGTTATTTCAGCCCACTATACCAGACAACTGTCCCGATGGTCTAGAGTTGTTCCCTGCATTAGTAGATGTTCCTAGTGGTTTAACAAAAACTGTGAAAATCCCTATTCAGAACATCACTAAACATGACATCTATCTTCCGAAGAGAATTGTTTTGGGAACATTAGAAGAAGTTACAGAAGTAAAACCTCTTAACAGTGTTTCAGACAATCTAAACTTAGACCATCAAACAAATGTAAACCCATGTTCTGCCAATCTCAGTTCAGTGCAGAAGACCAGTGACAAATGCCAAACAAAGGAAACTAATGTGAAAAGTGAAAGATGGCATCCACCTGTTGAATTGTCACATTTGAATGAGGAAGAACAAAAGACTGTAAAGGACATGCTGTTTGAGGAGTCGGATGTCTTTGCAAAAAGTGATTCAGACATTGGCTGCATCCCAAGTCTGCAACTTAAAATAAATCTTACAGACAATGTGCCAGTCCAGACATCCTACAACTCCATTCCAAAGCCGTTGTATAAGGAAGTGAAGGACTATGTTCAGAAGCTACTTGATCATGGCTGGATTAGGAAATCCACTTCTCCCTATTCCTCACCATTGGTCTGTGTGAGAAAAAAGGACATGTCATTACGACTGTGCGTTGATTTTCGGGGGGTTAAATCGCAAAACTATCCCTGATCGCCACCCACTCCCACGCATTCAAGACCTGTTGGATAACTTGGGGGGCTACTCATGGTTTTCAATATTAGACCAAGGTAGTGCCTACCACCAAGGTTTTGTGGAAGAGGACTCAAAACACCTCACTGCCTTTACCACACCTTGGGGGTTATATGAGTGGAACCGCCTCCCATTTGGCCTTACCAACGCCCCAGCAGCCTTTCAAAGATGCATGGAAGGTGTTCTTGAAGGGTTAAGAGATGAGTGTTGTTCTCCCTACTTAGATGATGTGTTATGTTATTCTAAGACTTTCACTGACCATGTAAATGACTTAAGACATGTTCTACACAGACTTCGAGAACATGGCGTTAAGTTACGCCCTAACAAGTGTGAACTTTTTAAACGTCAGATCAGATATGTAGGCCGTCTTGTCACTAGTGAAGGTGTCCAGATAGACCCTAAAGACCTAGAAGCAGTTAACCAGCTCAGAGAGAGAGAACCAAAAAATGTCGGAGAAGTTAGAGCTCTCCTTGGCTTCTTAGGTTACTACCGGACATTTATTCAGGACTTTTCAAGGCTAGCAAGACCCTTATTCAAACTTGTTGAGAGTCCAAGTGAGGTGCAGCATAGGCCCACTAAAAGCCAACCTAACAAGTTCAAGAAAAAACACTAATGGTCAGCTTCCATCCAAAACGCCTGTTAATTGGACACAAGAACACTGCGCAATTGTGTCACGTTTTGTAGACATGTTAACCAGTCCACCTATTCTAGCATACCCAGACTTCGACTTACCTTTCGTCCTCCATACAGACGCTTCTCATGAAGGACTAGGGGCTGTACTTTATCAGCAACAGAACAACAAACTTCGTGTCATTGCCTATGGGTCCAGGACACTCACGCCTGCTGAAAAAAACTATTACCTTCATTCCGGCAAGCTCGAATTTCTCGCGCTCAAGTGGGCAATCTGTGACAAATTCAGGGATTACCTTTATTATGCTCCAACTTTTACTGTATTCACAGATAATAATCCCCTCACATATGTGTTGAGCACGGCCAAGTTAAATGCAACAGGGCATCGCTGGGTGGGTGAATTAGCAGATTTTCACTTTACCATCAAGTATCGTCCTGGAAAATCAAATGCTGATGCTGACACATTGTCCAGATATCCAGTTAAACTGTCTGATCACTTGCCGGAGTACACGGAGACAATGCTGCCTGAAGTTATTTCTGCAATTTGGCAAGGTGACAAAGCAATGAGAGACAGTGATGTACCATGGGTTGCCGCTTTACAGTTAAACTCAAATGACAATGACACAAACACTGAAGGTACTCCCGTAATCTCACCCGAAGATCTCAGAACTGCACAAAAAGAGGACAAGTCAATCAGTGAAGTGATACAGTTGAGAAAAAGAGGATGGAATCCAAATGAAAAGGATAAAAGACGAATGACACGTGAAACACTGAGACTAATACATGAGTGGAATAGACTAAAACTTGAAAAAGGACTGCTATACAGGCTTACTGGAAAAAGGAAACAATTAGTTCTACCAGACAAACTGAAAAAGACTGTGTTGAAATATTTGCATGATGATATGGGTCATGTAGGTGCAGACAAGGTCATTCACTTAGCTCGAGAACGCTTTTATTGGCCATTCATGCAGCGCGACATAGAAGAGTATGTCATTCGCCAATGCACTTGTCTCAAACAAAAACATCCGTGTGTCCCAGACAAAGCTCCAATGGGTTCAATCACCACAAGTGCCCCATTTGAACTTATATCAGTAGACTACCTTCATCTTGAACCGAGTAAAGGCGGTTACGAGTATATACTAGTCCTGGTAGACCACTTCACGCGTTTTGCGCAAGCTTATCCAACTAAAAATAAGTCAGGCAGAACGGCGGCAGAGAAAATATTCCATGACTTCATTCCAAGGTTTGGATACCCTGAAAAACTCCACCATGATCAGGGTCGAGAGTTTGAAAATGGTCTATTCCAAAGACTCCAACAACTCGCGGGAATAACCCATTCTCGAACTACCCCTTACCATCCTCAGGGGAACCCTGTTGAGCGTCTAAACAGAACTATCCTTCAGATGTTACGTACCCTGCAGGAAGAAAAGAAAACACAGTGGAAAGATCATCTGCCTCACATTCTCCATGCATACAACTGTACAAGACATGAAGCAACAGGCTACTCACCATTCTTTCTTTTGTATGGTAGAATGCCTAGACTACCAGTAGATTTGCTTTTTGACATTAAACCTGAAAGTGACTGTAAAACAAAACAAGAATATGCTGAAAAATGGGCAACTCGTATGCAAGAAGCATATAAAATTGCCTCAGAAAACAGCCAGAAAAGCTCAGCTAAAGGGAAAAAGTACTATGACCAACACGTAAAAGGCATCCCTTTACAACCTGGAGATCGAGTATTAGTCAGGAATCACTCTGAACGAGGTGGACCTGGGAAACTAAGAGCTTATTGGGAACAGCGTATCCACAGAGTTGTTGAAAAGATGGGAGATGGTCCTGTATACAAGGTTCAAGCTGAAACAGGAGACCGCAATCTCAGAGTTTTACACAGAAATCTTCTGTTACCAGTCAATGATTTACCACTGGAAAAAGAACATCAGAACGTAAACCGGACAAGACAAAAACAGAGAAAAGAGCAAAGACAAAATCAGGAAGCTGCTGAGCCAGAGTCTGAACAGTCGGATGAGGAGGAGTACACGTATAACTGGCAACATGTAGCAATATCTCAAAATAAAACTCAATCTCAATCACACTGTGACCTCAGAGCCACAGCACCTGCATTCCAACCTGAAAGACAAAGTACTCAACCAATCCAAGTGCCTGAACAAAGTGCACCCACACAAATTGAGGTTCAGAACCCCGTTGTGTCAATCCCAGCTGTCGAATTTGAAGCAGCACCAATGGCCAGCGCCACTAGTCACAATTCCAGCTGTTGAATTACCTGAAATGGACAATATCGATAATGTGGAAACAGAACAACAGTCCAATAATGTGTCTAATGCACATGAGGAAACTGGAGTCCGCAGATCCACCAGAACCATTAAACCAAAAGAAATGTTCACTTACCATCAGTTTGGACAGCCATCTTATCAGGCATGGAGACCCGAAGCAAATATGATGCTGGTTTGGGTCCCTATGCCCTATCACCCAGCTCAACCTGACCTGTACTATTACCCTACTCCCGTATGGACATATTAGACCTTGAAAAAAAAAAAAACTTAAGTGACCATTCAGATTATCCTATGACTTCTTAAGACTGTGTGTGACCTGACTTGAGACACTTAGTGTAAGATGCCGGAGTCATCTTTTAAAGCAGGGAAGAGTGTAGTAGGTTGAAAAAAGGCTGTATTTAAGTTTTTATATGGAAACAGACACCCCCTCTATTTTGTTGAATGATTCCTAGCGTGCCTTTTGTTTTGGGTGCAGTACATACTCCGACCAGTAGAGGGTGCCGTTAGCGCTACTGTGGGGACTAGGGGAACACGGCGTAGGCGCAGCTTCAGAATTAAACAAGCTGTGACCAGACTAACGTGTCTCCTCTCCGTCCATTCACAGGTACGATTTGAAGAGTTGTTTTGTT
>NW_026571095.1:32979105-33091771 GCF_026225935.1 Boleophthalmus pectinirostris | reverse complement strand
ATTACCAACATTGAATGACATTCTGATTGAATATGGGGAAATTTCCGGTTATGTAATTAATGAATCTAAGTCAGTAGCTATGAGTATATCAGGTACATGTCCCTCTGAAACAAAAGAGAAGGTTAAATTCAAATGGACTGATGAGGGCTTTAGATATTTGGGCATTAATATTACCAAGAATACATCACATCTTTTTAAAGCCAATTATGAGAAAGTTATAAAAGAAATAAGTGCAGATTTGAAACGATGGGAAATCCTCCCGTTGACATTAATGGGGCGAATAGAAGTCATTAGGATGAATGTTTTGCCCAAATTTTTGTTTTTGTTCCAATCCCTACCCATTCTGCTCTCTAAAGAAACTTTCGTAAAAATAGATAAACTCATATCAAATTTTTTATGGAGAAATCAAAAACCAAGAATTCGGTACAAGCTACTTCAGAGCTCTAAAGAAAAGGGTGGCCTAAACTTACCCAACATTAAAAAATACTATTGGGCATCACAGCTAAGAGCCCTAAAAGTTTGGACTGATAAGGATGATGAGACAGGATGGAGGGAAATGGAGCAAAACTCCTGCCCAAAGGTTCCTCTAGAATCTTTACCATTTCTTACAAAGAAATTACAAAAGGATTTAAAAATCAAAAATGAATGGGTTAAAGCAACATTAAGAATATGGACTATAGTAAAAAGAAAACTAAATATGTCTGATTCAATCTGTAGGGCCACTAAAATCGGTTTAAACCCAGACTTTACACCATCAATGGAAGGGGTATTTTGTAAATGGAAAGAGAAAGGATTGGTTTATATCGGGCATCTTTTTGAAGGTGAACACATGAAATCTTTTGAACAGTTAAAAAAGGAATTTGGTTTAAAAGCACAAGACTTTTATAAGTTTTTACAAATAAGAAATTATCTTATGAAACATAAGGATTGGAAATATATTTGTAATCAGCCTAATTATCTAGAAGAATTATTAATGACAAGTACATGTAACACTAAAAAACTCATTTCAAAAATATATAAAGCCCTACAGATTGATACAGATGACAACAATATGGGCATTAAAGACAAATGGGAAAAGGAAAGAAATATTACAATATTAGAGGAAAACTGGGAGAAATCATTTAAAGATGGACACAAAATGTTCAACATTATTTCATGGAGAGAGTTTGAATGGAAATCCAAGATGCAATATTTTATTGTCCCAACAAAGGTAACAAAATACAGTACAAAATCTGACAAATGCTGGAGGGGTTGTGGTCAGACAGGAGACACACACACATATTATGGGATTGTCCCCTAATCAGAGACTACTGGATGAATGTAAAAAAGAAAATTGAAAGTATTTGTAAAGAAAAACTAAATTTAGATCTTCAATTATTTATACTGAGTATTGTACCAACCACTATATCTTCAAAAAATAGAAAAATTATTTTAATATTAAGTTCAATAGCAAAAAAAAATGATAACTGTGTCCTGGCTAAAACCACAACCTCCTACTAAAGAAAACTGGTGGGAAAAGGTTAAAGATGTGATGGAAATGGAAAGAGTAACAGCAAGACTGTGATTTAAAATGAAGGAATTTGAGGAGTTATGGGCACCGGTAATACAAGAAACAAGATAATGTATACCCTACCTTAGGCAAGGCAAGGCAAGGCAAGTTTATTTGTATAGCACAATTCGTACACAAAGTAATTCAAAGTGCTTTACAGAATAAGAAATACATTAAAATCATAATAAAAACAAATCAAAACATAAATAATCATGAAGATTAAAATGTAAAAAGAGAGACATAAATTGGAGAGAAGAGTGCGGAATGAAAACCTTTCAGTTATATGCACAGTTAAACAGAAATGTTTTGAGCCTGGATTTAAACAGCATCACAGAAGAGTCTGTCTCACATGTTCAGGAAGACTGTTCCTTAGATGTGTGCATGGGTGTATGTGAGTGAGTGAATATGTATGAATGTGTATGTGTGTGTTTATTAATTCATAATGTGATTTTTATTTATTTAGTTTGGTGAGGGGTCATTAATCGGGGGAAGGGATTAAAGGGAAAAATATGAGTGTAGATATATGTATGTATGTGTATATATGTATATATATATATGTGTGTATGTATGTGGGTACATATGAATATGTATGTGTGTGTATGTATGTGTATATGTATACATATGTGTGTGTGTATGTATGTATATATACACACACAAGGAGAATACAAATAGATATAATATTAGGCTCTGCCTTTATAATATGAAGTGTTAAAATTTTTTTTATATATATATATATTATATATATATATGAAATATATGTATATGTGCCTATATGTATATAGGTGCACGGATTTAAATGTGTATATGTATGTATATGTGTGCGTGTGTGCACGCATGCATGTGCGTATGTGGGTGGGTGCGTGCATGCATGCGTCCACACGCGTATATAAACAAATAAGGAGTATTGTTATGAACATAAGGTAAATGAATACAGAGTATGTATGTATGTATATATGTATGTATGTGTAGGTGTGCATGTATATATATGTATATAATGTGTGACATATGGATGTGCTTACACTCGGGTAAATAGCTAAATGGACACTTAATATCTCTAATGAAATGAATAAACATATATTTATAAAAACTCTCAGCTGAAGGGCCCCGTGGCGCTGTCGGGGACGTGGTGCATGTCCCGGGTCATGTTGCTCTTCTCCTTGAGCTTGGCCTGCAGGAGGCTGTGCTCCACCACGCCCATCCTCACCTCCATCTGCTGCGTCTCCTGCTTCAGCTTCATCACCGCCTGTTTGATGCGAACCACAGGAGCTGAGAGAAGGACAGAGAGGGGACAGAAAGAGAGAAACCAGGGTTATAACCGAGTCCGCACACACAGTACCACACAGAGTTTCAGTGTAAAGAGAGTACCTCCGTCAGACATGCTGCTGCCCTTCTCCTCCATCTCCTGCTTCACCTTCTCCAGCTCCTCACTGATCTGTCTCACACAAACACAAAACAACAACATCCTCTCTATTATTATCACTATACATTTCATTAGGACGGTCACAATTGGTGCATTCACTGACCTCGGCCAGAACTCTGGTTCTCTCGGTGACTCCTCCGCTTGCCTGTTTGTAGCGCTCTCTGACCTGGAACACAGATACACATAAACGCTGATACAGATGGGTATGACACAAACAGAGACAGACCTCTGCAGATTCCAGGCTGTTGTTGCTTTCATTTTTGTTTATGGAATCAGTTTTAACACTGATCTCATGGTTTGGGAGCATCTCTGCGAAAAACAAGAACTCCCTGAATCAGTTGGGAAAGTAAAAGGAGACTGTCCATCCTCAGAGCGGTCTGGACTCCCTGTACTCAAGACAGTTACAGCAGACGTCCTAGAGGATTCTAAAAGATGTGCAACATCCTCTAAACCAGGGGTCTCCTACTTGTAGCTCTCCATTCCCTTCCAAGTAGCTCACCCAGGGATTTCTGAATTGTACATATTGTGCTGAATAACTCCAGTTTGTTTGATTAAATGCCTATTTTCTTTGTAAATGTATAATTCTGATGCCTAATTTTGTGCACTGATAACTGGATAATGTGTTATGTTTTATAGACTGACTGATCCTTAAATTTTTCATTCTCATTTTTGTTTATTTTGTACAATCATAAACAATAAACTTTGTGCCTACTTTAACATTATTATTAGTTTGTACGACCATAAACAAAAATATACTTCTACATCTTCATCCTACTCCTTTTGAGCAACAGGTCCCAAATATGTTCATGTTCTTTGTTTTTGTTTTTGAATTTTGGTGTACATGTCTCAAACAAATAAAATGAATGAATTAATTGTACTTCATTTTCAGCTCACCATGGCTCTTATATTTACAAATTTTCTGGCAAACTCTAAATTTAGCAGCTCTCTGGCATTTTCGTTTTACAAAAAGTAGCTCACAAGAGGAAAAACGTTGGAGACCCCTGCACTAAACTCACAGTTTCAGCTGCTTCCCTGTGGTCAGAGGCTTTTAGTCCCAAGATCTAGAACGAATCATTTTGAAAAGAGCTTTGTTCCAGCTGCTATCGTTCTTATGAATAAATTGTAATCTATTTATCTATCGATTTGAGCACCCTGTCTTGGAAAATCATGTTTTATATATACACTACTGGTCAAAAGTTTTAGAACACCACAGTTTTTCTACTTTTTACTGTTGTGACCAAAACATATTCTAAACTTTTGATTGATGAAAGTGTCGACCTTTGGCAGATATAACAGCTGAACACACTCGTGGCTCGTTCTTTTTACAACAGAAATCAAATATTCTTCAGAAAGTTCTTCCCAAGTCTGTTGCAGAAGTTTCCATAACTGTCCAGTTCATCCAAAACCAGCTCCATGAGGTTTTCGAACCCTCTTGTTCTTTTTTCCTGAGGTGGTTTTGGCAGAGCTTGGACTTGTGTTTTGTATCTTTTATCTTTTTTTTTTAACCTCTGTCTGTTCAGTTTTTACATTTGTACAATTCTGAGCTCTTCATTGGACTTGCACGACTTGAATTGCAATGAATAACTGGAAAAATTTGGGTCTTCTAAAACTTTTGACCGGTATTTATCGTATTATTTGATTATTTTTAGCCAAGCGTGTTGAATGAATGAATTATTTATGGAACAAAACCTTTCTGCATTGGAGCACTGTAACACTTTATTTGTAATTGTGATTTTATTTGTTTATTTTGTACAATGTGGATGAATGAAATGTGAAATGTTGGACCAGCCTCACAAATCTGCAACACAAATTTACCTACGGAGCACGAATGAAGCGACCTAACCTGATCTGGTGCGTTCACTGACCTCTCGGAGCTTGGCCTGCGCGCTCCTGTACTCCTGGATCAGTCCTTCCAGCTGGTTGTTGATGTACTTCTCTCGGCTGCTGACCTTCTCCAGGGTTTTGCTGATGTCCTCCTGCAGTTTGTTCAGGTGACCCTGCGCCGTAAATAAAGTTAGTTAATTAAATTGTCATTCCGTTATTTTCTGATCTGTGTTATATGTAGTTTCTTCATCACAGACAGACCCGGAGTTGTGTTTTGTTTCATTCTCGCATGTTCAAAACACAAATCCTGCACATTTAGACTGAGCTCTACACACTTTTCTATTTTGTGATGTTATGTGGTGATACAGGAAGTGCTCCACTGTGTTTTTAAACTCCACACACCTTCAGTAGAACCATTTGAACAACATCAGACTTGGAATTGTTCATCTCTAATGAACAAAAGCTAAAAGAAGCTGTTAAAACTACTACACTTCCTGAAGATGTGAGACAGGCCTCTACTTTGACTCCAGGCTCAAAACGGTTCTGACAGAAAGGTTTTCATTTTTTATTCCACACTTTTCTCTCTTATTTAGTGTCTCTCTCTTTTTAATTTTATGATGATTATTTACATTTTGATTTGTTTATATTGTGATTTTAATGCATTTCTTATTAAACCACTTTGAATTAATTTGTGTACAAATTGTGCCATAAAAATAAACTCGCCTTCCCTTGTCTTACAAAGTGGAACCGAGCATTTTTTGAGCTTTGGAGATATAGATTAATAATAAAGAGTTACTCAAACGTGTGAATGAAACAAACACAATTCTGGTTATGATTTTGATGAGACAACAGCATTAGAACATGGTTTAAATCTCAAAAGAGTCAATTTTGTGTAATAAAGAACCTTTAAATAAAGAAAGTAGAAGTTTACGTAAAGAAAGTTTCCGAACGTTTGTTTTCAAAAATAGGCATGTAAAATCTCATACCTGCTGTAAAACCTAATAAACAAACATGTATTAAACAGAACACTAAACTCAGTGTTTTTCTGTTTTGAGCTTTTTAAACCTAAAATGCCTCTCTCTCATCTGAATGGTCACTATCTAAACCCCACTGCACTGCAGAGTTCAAATGCTAACACAAAAAGTGACTCAGATTGGGGAGTGACGGGGCCCAGCAGGGGGCAGTGTTCTCACACCTTGGCGTCTGTCAGGGAGGAGTTGATGCCCTCTTTGTGCTGGTGCATCTGGTCCACGTGGATCCTCCAGTCCTGTGCACATAAAACCACACATGAACAACGACAGCACAAACAGTAGAACAACTCCAGCTCACAGTTCACACTGACATTGTGCCCTTCATGGAAACCATCTGACCTCACAGCATGAGGATTTGTTCACTCGACAGTAGGTGGGTACTTTTTTTATTTAACCAATCGCTGCTATTTGTTCGTGACACATGTAATGCGCCAAATCCTGTAGGAAAAAAGACAATAACGTCTTTCCCCTTGATAAAATTCACCAAAACATTCTCTTTGTTCCGGCTTTAAATCCTCGATCTCGGGAATCGCTACCAACACAGAATGTCTCTCTTCGTCTACATCCATCTCGACGCTTTGTTTACTGTTGTGTTATACCACAAAAGGGACATGGACAGGTGCTTGAGTTTGACGTCATGGCTTCACAGCTCTTCACTGATTGGTCGGTGCACGGTCTACAACTTCTGGGGTTTAGTTCATGTAAACCGTCTAGTGTATTCTGATTCCTGACCTAGTCACTGGAGAGAAATTAAATTGAGCGGAGGCACTAGGTGGCACCAGTCTGATTAGGAAATACTAGATAATAGATAAAGTATTCAGGATGCACCGACCTTGTCACTATCATGAATCCAAAAGTCCCAACATCTGCTCAGTTGTATAAGGTCAATTTAATACCTACATGTGCCCTTTTTTCTGCCGCATATAGAAAGATTTGAGCTTCAACATGCCAACATGTAAAAGCAGTAATTTTTCTATTAAAATGGATTGAAACTCCTCCACCATAAATAATCTGACCTTAAAGAGATTATTTATCATTATTTTATTTATATTTATTTTTATTTATCATTATCTTTTCCCCACCACAATTTAAAAAAAAATAAAAAATCTATGTGAAGATGAACTCAAATATAAACAGTACCTTCAGTATTGTTGTATTATTGTATCAGTATTTTTGGATATATAATTTATTTGTTTTCTTATTAACTGCACTTGTGGATTAGGAGCTGTCATAACAGATTCTTCACCGTAGGATCAGTAAAGTTCTACCATGTATTACGTAAGATTATTGTTACTTTGAAAAATAAAATCTAGAAAAGCTCATGAAGATATTTTTCCTACAGTTACATTGAGCCTCCCACAATTTTTAAACGTAGGGCCTATGCTTAACGACTGATGTAGACAGAGTAAAGCTGAAGCTCTCAGGTTTGTCCAGAGCCTCCAGTGAACCTGAGCTGTGGCGGGTGCAGACCTTATTGTCCGTGCGGATGGTGACTTTGAGCTGAGGCAGGACCCTCTCCACCTCCAGGTTCCACTCGGCTGCGTCCACCGTAGACTCCAGGATCTCATCGGGCTTCAGACGGGACTCGTGCTCCTGCTGCCGGACGCACAGAAGCATCGTGAGGAGAACATCTGAGCAGATCTGAGAAGCTTCCACCGAGACGTGCAGATCTTACCTTGTGAGTGGAGCGCAGTTTGAGAGCGTCCAGGTCCATCACGTCCTCCTCTTCGTCCTCTGCTTCCTCCTGAACACACAAACAACATTCAGACTCAAAAATAGACACACAGGGCTTTAAAAACTGGACTTATCTACAGTGACATGAAGAACTGAAGGTCCAACCAAGGAGTAAAATAAAACTTTACCAAAGAAATTGTTGAAAATCACACTCTTAAACAGGACCATGGACGTTCATATTGACCACAGGCTGCTGAAAATGTGTTGTTTAAATCAACTTTTTGTTTTTTTTTGATGATGTTAACTGTGTTTTAGTAAAGTCAGAGGTCTAACTCGTCATATGAACTTTACATCAGGGGTTCCCAAACCCCAGGCCGGAGACTGGAACCAGGTCCGGGTCGTGGGTCATTTGGTAACGGGTCGCGAAAGTGAACCCCCCTGTCCCCCCTTCCCATACTCTGTGCGGACTGTGCCCCACAGGCCACGTCTCTAAACCAGAACCAAAACCAGGACTAAACAAGAACCAAAGCCAGGACTAAACCAGGACTAAACCAGAACTAAAACCAGGACTAAACCAGAACTAAAACCAGGACTAAACCAGAAATAAACCAGAACTAAAACCAAGACTAAATCAGAACCAAAACCAGGACTAAACCAGAACTAAACCAAGACTAAAACCAAGAATAAACCAGGATATTAGGTCCAAACAAACTATTCTAAATGCATCATTGGAGGGGATACGTGTCTCCTCTGCCTGAAATTATGGGCTTTTCGAATTATTTTGTCAACAATGGCCAACACATGCAATATGAAGATCAGAGCAAGTACCAATGTGCGAATGTGTCGCTCCATAGTGACTCAAAATTGGGGATGTGTACCTATGTTCCCCGGACTCAGATGACCTGGAGCAGGGAGTGATGTTAGGTGCCTCGGCCTGAGAAGCCAGCGTATCCCCAGGTTTGACTACCCCAAATTTAAGACTTTTTAAAGACCTTTTACAGACCACTAAAATTAAAATTAAGACCAGCATCGCACCCATTATGCGGGCGAAAAAACACCAGATCCAATTCTAATAATGACCAACCAACAACGGTACTATATCTAGAATCGAAGAGCCACTGTGGATTAAACCGACACTTCCCCAAGATCCATCCAACGTCTACTGATTGTTTACTCATCGTTAGAAACCAGAGTATTGTTTGCACATACTCCAAATTAGACATTCATTCACGTTACATGATTTCACATTGTTTTATTTTTTTTTGTTCCTCAATCCATTTAACATTTGCACTGCAGTTGAGTAAACAAAAAAAATAGGCTAATGAAATTTAAGACCTTTGTAAAAAAATAAGACTTGGACAACATAATTTAAGACTTTTTAAGGCCTTAATTTAGGGACATAAAATTTAAGACCTTTTTAAGACTTTTAAGACCCTGCGGCTGCCCTGGAAGCGCTTTTCCCGGGAAGACCGAAGCACACGGAGGACAGACGCTCAAAATAATATATAATGAACCAAATCAGATTTCTGCTGGGGGGTGGGCCGGCCTGGTCGATGGGCGACCACGTGCGGAGCCCTGGGGGTGGCCCCCGCACCCGCCTTGGTGGGCATGAGTGTGGCTTGGCCTGCTCCCACTTCAGTGGGGATCTGAGGCAAAATGCCAACACACACTTAACAAATTTTCAATACTCAAATTAAATAGCAATAATACAGGTCAACATTAAATCATCCGCATAGCCTGTCTATCCCCCCCGGCACACATACATACACACGCGTATACACACACATACACACACACACACAGACACGCACGCATATACACACACACACAGACACGCACACACACAGACACGCACATAAGGTTCACACTGTCACCAACCCCTGTCATCTTTGTTCCTATTTGTATGTAATGTTCAGTCGTAATGTCTGTCTTGTATCTTGTATGTCGTTTGGTTCCTATTTGTTGTAATCTATGTAGTTTGCAAATAAAAATTATTATAAAAAAAAAAAAAAAAAAGATTTCTGCTTCTGTCCGGATGTTTTGCACCACCTCGGAACCAGCCGCAGGATCAGAGCAGCCCACCCAGACCTGTAGTCCACTGCACATTCTCACTTTCACCGCACGGGTCCAGCACGCAGTTCATTGCGCACTGATCTTACTCGCCACGTCTGGAACCAGCACATTGAGGACGGAGTATCTGGACCTATCTGACCATCTGATCCTAACCCCCCCCCTCGGTCCGTGAAATATTGTTGGACATAAAACCGGTCCGTGGCGCAAAAAAGGTTGAGGACCACTGCTTTAAATGATTATAATGAGCTGCATGTCTGTGAACGCACCATGACCTCGTCTTCGGCTCGGCTCAGGTTCATCTCTGCGTCTTCCTCCAGCTGCTCGTCTTCCTCTGTGACCTCTGTGGGGTACACGGGCCTAAACACAGCACACAAACACAAACACATGTAGATCCCAAAGCAGCGTGCTCCAGTCTCCCACACTCTGCCCCCTCCCTGAACGCACCGCTTGAAGGAGAAGCCCCGCCTCTTGAGCGCCTCTTCAGCCAATCGGTCGAGCACGAAGCACACCTGCTCTCCAGAGCCAGATTTGAGCTTAGAGGGAGGAAAGTCCACCTTCACCCCCTGAGAGCACAAACACAGACACACACACAGAGAGACACTTAAAAATAATAAAGGTTTTTTGAGTATCCTGGGTTTTTGTGTTTCTATGTATACACATTCATTTATTCCTATGTGCTGTGGTGTAGGTGTGGTTTGATGTAGAGCTGCAAGATGAATCGTAACTGAATGAAAATGGCTATAATATGAACAGACGCCATGAGCAAATCTTAAAGACTTACTCAAATTACCATAATTTCCTTCACAAACAAGAATCTCCTGTCTTGTTCTGCATAAAAGCTGCAAACCCTGTAGTTTAAATCTGTACAAACATGTTCAGAAATGTGATTCTTGTTTCATGTTTAAGTCTTTTTGTAAATTCCTCTGGAGATGTTTAAAATGTGAACTTTGAACAGAATCTTAAAACACTGGTTGCAAATCGAATCACAGTCATAATGCTCACAACTACATTTTTCCGAAATCTTGCTGGTTTGATGATCAGTGGATTTTAACAACGAAACAAAGCACTAAAGATCGATTGATATGAGTTTTTTTTCATGACTGATGCCAGGACTGATTGTTTCGAATCCAGAGCAACCAATGACCAATGAGCTCTGGTGATATTTTTGGGAAGGTTTATATGGCGGATTTAGATTTTTTTACCCCAAATTATATAATTTAAATTTACGAAAAACCCACCCACAGTGTTTTTGTCACCACCAACTCATAAGAGAGCAGTGTAGTCACAGTTTCAGCAGTAATGTCTTTCAAAGATTGTTCAAATAAAGTTTCACTAGCTAGGACCACGCCAACAACGACAGTGCGAAGAAGTATATTGATAATGTACGAAGCGAGGCAGAGATGGCTGGGTTGAGACTGTGGGTGGGGGCTCCGTCTCAATCTGTAATTGGCTCAGTCGGAACGGGACCCCCCTTTGTAGGGGTCTTATGACTGAAAGACAAAATAGGTGATGGGAGGGTGGGGTTGAGTTCGCCGAGACAAACTGGGATGATGGGAAAGGCTGCTACATACAGGCTTCTGGGAAATTAGAGGCGTGGTCGAGGTAAGTTGTGGTTTGCTGGTGAGAGGAGAGGGCGGCTGAGGCGTGGTCCTGCTCCTGAATCTCAGTTAATCATATTAACTACATTTTATGTGTATTTTGCAGGTCACTCAAAACAAAATATCAGTGGTTACTGTGTGGTTACACTGCAAATTTCTCTGATCTGACCAAGATTTTAAAACATATATCAGGTTATTCATTTTGTTTTCAGATTTACTATCTATTTACTAGTTCTGAGACTGCTTAATTCTAGTGTAGAGGGAGTTAATTCACTACTTTTAAGTCATTTTCTGATAGATTTAAGTGTTTATATCTAAAATTTTGGCCAATCTTTTTTTGCAGTGTAGAGTGTGGTTAGTGTGTGTATAGTGCGCGGTCAGTGTGTGCTTGGAGTGCGGTCAGTGTGTCTCACGTACAAACGTCCGTAGCTCTGCCAGGATGTTGGACACGGTGGCGTTGGGCTCGTCAAACTCCTGCGGTTCTGTGAAGTTCCGCCCAGCCGCGTTCAAGAGCCACGCCGCCAGCACGGAGAACATGAAGAACTGCTCCCCCGGGTTTGCCACCAGGTACGGACTGGACACAAAGTAATGTCTGCAACAACACGGGACAGAGGCACGGGTTAAATAAGACTGTATACAGAAGTGGACTAAAGGGAGTGTGACGTCTAACATAGCACTCGACTCCAGTCAAATGAAGGCTTACAGTTATAGGAGCGAATTTGGAGTTCCATAAGCAACTAGAAAACAGGAATTGATTAAAGCTTGGACAAAATTTAAGATATAAACACTTAAATCTATGAGAGAATGGCTTAAAAGTAGTGAATTAACTCCCTCTAAACTAGAATTAAGCATCTCAGAACTAGTAAGTAAATAATAAATCTGAAAACAAGATGAATAACCTGATCTAAGTTTTTAAATCTTGGCCAGATCAGAGAAATTTGCAGTGTACATTTATATAATTATGCCTTATTTGACACCAATTTCTTCCTGTCTTTGCTACTCATTTAGAATCTATTATTACCATTTATATTTTTTACTCTTTGTTATTATATTATATTGTGATGTGTGAGCTCCTGTGTCCAAATAATTTCCCTTTTGGATCAATAAAGTTTGTCTAAATCTAAGTCTAAGTCTAAAAACACCAGGATCATTTAGACAAGGTTAAAATGAACATTTTAAAAGCTCGAGAGCAGCAATTATGAACATTCTGAGCAATAGCTTTAGAATGATCTTGAGCTGTTTCAGAGTATAAGTATATGAGCACATAAACTACTATATGCCCATGGACCACTGTGGAACCTACCTGGACCACTGAGGAATTACACAAATATAAGACCACATGGGAATAGAAAAGAATATACTATTATTTAAATGTTGAAAATCCTATTATACTGACGAAAGAAAAAGTGTTTTTTAATAATCATGGTGTTGAGTATCAGGTCTACTCCTTAGTATCAAAATCAAGTTAGAATTTTTTGTATCGTGACAACACTAGTGTAGTTATTATCGTGATCACAAGAGTCAAACGGTAATTTAACAATGCATCAGGAATACAGATAGATCGATATGTTTTTTTTTTTCATGGCCACTGCTGAAGTATATAACTTTTATTGACTACAAATTGATCAAACTGAGCCCTTTTTTAAACCATAAACCTATAAGGGAGCTGTATAGTCATATTTTCTACAGCTATCCTTGCATTAAAGGGTTAATATAAAACTTTGTGCATTTTTAAGCAGCAGATTGATTTAAAAAACATGTCCGTCTATGCTGGAGATTTAAGGCTGATAGTCGATACACTAAAAAGTCCAAATATGTGCCTGTAAATGTCTCTCTCCACATGTCAGTCAAATATCATCTGCTTCTTATATTTATCAGATTAGAAGTTAAATTGTAACTGCAATTTTTATTGAGGAAATGACCCAAGATCACAATTAACGGTCGGAATAGTCCTGATTTTGACCTGGATTAGACCATTTTAGTACTGAATTTGGAATAGTTTGGACTTTGTTTGGCGTGTTCACACTTCACAATCACCACATCAAATTCGGGGACTAAACTGGGACTAAACTCAGAACTAAACCAATACTAGACCAGAAATAAACCAAATCTACATCAATAAATTCAAACCAAGTCAACGCCAGACCAGTTTTAATTCGTTTTTAGCTCTGATTTAGATTTAGGGAGCATTCACACTTGTTTAGTTCAGGTTTGAAGACAGTTTATTCCTGATGCACCAGACTTGATCTAGTCTAGTTTAGGTTTATTGTTTGGTGTTCAGTGCAAATGTAAAAACACCCTTGGTTTGTGTTGGATCAGGTCTTGGTTTAGTCCTGTATTCACTTGGTTTAGGTTTTGTTTAGTCCATAGTAACCGAGTCCAACTTTCTAGTGCATAAGGACCATGTCATAATAGAACAGATTGATGGTAGAGGCGGCGATGGCAGGTCTGGTGGTCCTCTCCATGATCAGGCCGAGCCCCGGGGCCACTCACTGGGACAGGGGCTTCACGATGTGGGCAGTGCTGGGAAGGTTACTTTTAAAATGTATTCCCCTACAGATTACAGATTACATATGTAGTTTGTAACATAATCCATTAAATTACTTAAAGTGAGTAATGTAATCTGAATACTTTGGATTACTTGATATTGTCGTGCTTTTTAAAACTACATGAATGTCGCGACCACATCCTGAAAATTCATGTCTGTTCTCTTCAAATTGTCTGTTGAGCCCAAGTCTCCATGAACAGACTTTTGTTTACTGTAGAGAAGCAAAGACGAGGATCTTAACCTAAGAGATTTTGTTTTATCTGATAAAAGAAAATAAAAAGTCCAGTCTTTCCTTAACCGTATTGAAAATATTATTGATAGAGAAATGTTTACATGAGATCACTGCTGCTTTAAAGTATGTCCACCCTACTGTTAGGTGTCATATTGTTTAGACCTGGATTTGTCCTGGTTTTGTCCTGGTTTTAGACCTGGTTTTAGACCTGGTTTTAGATCTGGTTTTAGACCTGGTTTTAGACATGGTTTAGAAATGGTTTAGACCTGGTTTATTCCTGGTTTTAGTCTTGGTTTAGTCCTGGTTTTAGACCTGGTTTAGTCCTGTTTTAGTCCTGGTTTTAGTCCTGTTTTAAGACCTGGTTTAGTCCTGGTTTAGTTCTGGTTTAGTCCTGGTTTAGTCCTGGTTTAGTCCTCGTTTTAGTCCTGGTTTTAGACCTGGTATAGTCCTGGTTTTAGTCCTGTTTCAGTCCTGGTTTTAGTCCTGTTTTAGTCCTGTTTTAGTCCTGGTTTTAGACCTGGTTTTAGACCTGTTTTAGTCCTGGTTTAGACCTGGTTTAAGTCCTGTTTTAGACTTGGTTTTACAGACCTGGTTTTAGACCTCACAGGGGCTTTCACTGGACAGGGGCTGGGGTGGACAGGGGCTTCACTGGACAGGGGCTTCACTCACCTGGACAGGGGCTTCACTCACCTGGACAGGGGCTTCACTCACCGGGACAGGGGCTTCATGTTGTGCCGGACCAGCAGCTCTTCGTAGCGCAGCAGTTTGAGTTTCTCCAGCAGATTCTCCATCACCACAAACACCTGGTGCACCGCTCCAGGGCCGCGGTCCTCCTCCTCTCCCCGCCGCCCGTCCTCCGCCATCGCCCCGCGGTGCTCACAGACTCGGGGCCGGGGCTCGGGGGTCACATTCAGGCAGCGATCAGCCGCACTCCGCCGTGTTTATCCTCGTTAGCCGCGTTAGCCGCAGAGCTAACAGGACGCGTTTGGCTTGGCTCGGTTGTCAGGGGCAACGACGCAGAGCTAATGCTAATGAACTCGGCTAGTGTTAGCTTCTGGCAAAAAAAAAAGTACCTCCAGAGTCTCTACTTTCCAGCGTAACTCCGTAATTCAGTAAATAAGAGTTAAACTAAACGCCGGTCTGCATGAACTAATCAAAGCGTCCGTATTTTCTGATTAAATGTCATTATTCGTCAGAGAACATCGGAGCAACACGAGCGGATGTAGCAGTAGAACTAATGACAGTGAATTACCGCCCCCTGCTGGACACCCCGGGCAACTGCACATTACAATGAAAAAAAAAAAAACAAAACACTTATCCACAGCCAAAAAACATTTAAACCAAAGGGAAAGGAAATAATTACACATACATCACTGTAAATGTGTAGATATTTGATGTGCTTGTACTTGTTTCTTATTCATTTGGAAATCTATTGTTGTGTTTACTCTGCTTTAGTCCTGATTTGAGTCCTGTTTAGATACCAGATGATGACCAGATGTCCCTATTTACCCAGGACAGTCCCACTTTTGAGCTCTGTGTCTCCTGTCCCAGCAGATTTACACAAAACCAGTGATTTATTCTCGTTTTATACAAGAAATGTCCCAGATATCTGTATTTTTTTTTGACAAATTTGATCTAAACTAGGACTAAACTAAGACAAAACCAGGTCTACATCAAGTCTAAACCAGGACTATCACAATTTTTGACTATCACAAATCTTGACTAATCATAAATTGTCATATGTTTGGCCAAAAATACAGAAAACTGTGTTTGCTAATGACCATAAAGCAAAAACTGCAACGACAGATTATGACTGGCACAAGAATGTGCAGTCTTACATTGTCTTTTCGCAGTTTTATTTATACCATTTATACCAACATCCCAGTCCGGGTGTGTCCTAGTTTTGAATTTTGAAACTCTAGTAACCCTATAAATTTCATATACATCACATACATCACTGTAATTGAGTAGATATTTGGTGTATTTGTACTTGCTTCTTATTAATTTTGAAATCTATTATTTTGTTCACTCTAGTTTAGTCCTGGTTTGAGTCCTATTTAGATACCAGATGATGACCAGATGTCGCTATTTACCTGATACAGTCCCAGTTTTCAGTGCTGTGTCCCTTGTCCCAGCAGATTTATAGAAAACCAGTGATTTGTCCCAGTTTTATACAAGAAATGTCCCACGTGTTCCTAGTTTTTGACCAGTTTGAGCTAAACTAGGACTGAACTAAAAGTAAACCAGGGCTACATGAGGTCTAAACAAGGACTATCACAATTTCTGACTAATCAGATCTCCACCCTCAGTAAAGACGAGCATAAATTGTTGTTTATTTAGCAAAAATACACAAAACAGTGTTTACTAATGACCATAAAGCAAAAGAAATGCAGTGACAGAAGCCCCTCAAGTTATGACTGGCACGAGAATGCACAATGTTACATGCTCTTTTCGCAATTTTATTTCTACCAAACATCCAAGCCCGGGTGTGTCACAGTTTAGAATTTTGAAAATCTGGTCACCCTATAAATTGCACATACATCACTGTAATTGAGTAGATATTTGAGGTACTTGTGCTTTTGTTTCTTGTTGATTTTGAAATCTATTGTTGTGGTTTACACTGGTTTAGTCCTGGTTTGAATTTAGATCTGGTCCAGTTCTAGTTCTGCTTCTGATCTAGGTTTAGGTCCAGTTTTAGTCCCAATTTAGTTCCAGTTTTTATGTGGTGTGTGTGCAAGTGTGAGCTCACGCTAATCTAATGTTTGGCCAGTTGCTTAGTGCTAGACCTATTATCCATTTTATAAAGGGTGACCAGATTTCCAAAATCAAAAACTGGTACACCCACGGTTTGCGGTGGTTGTTGGTAATAATAAAATTGTGAAACGAGTGCATTATTAAGGAGAACTGTTTTGCACAAGACCCATTCATGACTAACGTGAGTCAGTATAGCCACATTTTCTTCATGTTTTGGTCATTTTTAAGCAGCTTTTCTGTATTTTATTTAAACAAATGACAATATATGCCTCTCGTTACTATTTGCAGGGATCAAATTGGTCAAAAATAGGGACACATGGGACATTTCTTGTATAAAACTGGGACAGATCACTGCTTTTTTGTATAAATCTGCTGGGACAGGGGACACAGGGCTCAAAACTGGAACTGTCTTGAGCAAATATGTCTGGTCCTCTGGTCACCGTAATCTTATATCCAAATATGCTGCTGTCAAGTCTATAACGTAACCATGCTCCCTACACTTTCCCACAATGATTCACTAAGGTCATTCATAAAAAAAGACATGACAACATTTGTTTAAATCATGTTTATTAAAAAAATGTGCATGTGAGTGGGCGTCTTGTGATACGTCGTGTAGTAAAACATGCATAATATATGAACAGAACTGTAGTATTGCACACTCGCTGGCCTTATATCATTCCTTGGACAATTTCATTTAGTCGTTTAAACTCTGCTAATATTCTATAAGCTATACTCAACACAAAAACTAAATAAATAAAAGCTAATTTAAATATATAATCTTATTCAACCATGCTCACTCAAGCGGCTACACACACACACACACACACACAGTGCATCAGAACTGGAGGCAGTAGATTCCACCTTTAAAACGTTCAACAACACAAAGTTTCATGTGAATTTAACTTTGTGATCGTAAACTATTATTGCACTTTAAAGGTCCCATATGACGCAAAGTTGGTTCTTTTGAGATTTAAGCCACGTTATAATGTTGCCACCTCCTCAAAAACACAAATGCGCAGGCTATGTTTGTGTGTTTGTGATGGAGAAACAACATTATAACAGATCAGAAAATAGTGTAATATGGGCCCTTTAAGGTTTTATAACAACTATGTATAAGGACTTGTGCAATACCCCTTTTGTCAACGATTGTACGTCAAGAAGCACCAACATGCACGATCATAAATAAACAGATAAACACAATGTTGCATCATTTCTGTGACTAGGGGCTGGATGATGACACACTACAATGGTTTCCAAGCTTATTAAGAGTTACTATACAATCTGTTATTCAACTGTAAACTCAGAATTGCTGGGTTTCAGATGACATTCTATAATTTTATTCAGTGGGGCTCCTAAAATTAATGAATTAATACTGTTCAAATGCTAATTTTGAAGTAACAGCGGGTTCTAGCAGAGGTGGGGCCAAGTTGTTTTGCAAGTCTCAAGTAAGTCTCAAGTCGAAGTCAAGTCCCAAGTCAAATACAGGCAAGTCCAAGCCGAGTCTCAAGTCACTGGCCCATAAGTCTAAGTCAAGTCCAAGTCGTCTGCTTTGAGCTTTCAACCAAAAGAACCAAATATAGCTTAGATTTTTGCAATTTATATGACTTTTAAGAAACTGTACTTAGAAAATCATAATATATTTAGTATTTATAGAGTATGAACAGTTGTAGAAATTTTCCTTTTTAAATGTCTTGACAAGATCTAGTGTGAATCATTACAGTCGGAATAGAAAGAATTGAGATTTAAAACTGCTTCAATCTTCTCAAGTCACAGGCCTCAAGTCTGAGTCAAGTCCCAAGTCACTGACCTTTAAGTCCAAGTCGAGTCCCAAGTCTTAGTCCATTTTATCAAGTCAACTCTCAAGTCCCCACCTCTGGTTTTAGGGTCTATTAACAGATAGAAATGATCAGATTCAACATTTATTAAAATTCCTTTTAGATATTAGATTATAAATATTATTCGATTTTTAGTAAAAGTACAATATTTTCAATAGTAAATTCTGGCTCGAGCCTCCATCTGGGAGAATATTAGAATTATCACCTTGTAGAATCTGAAAACCACCAATAGGAGCAGTAAATACATTTATAATACAAAAGAAAAACACATTTCTAGTGGCGGCCGTCTAAAGAAGAAGCACACTTCACAAATCACTGCTTGCATAGGCGTCCTATGCAACGAAATAATTCACTATTTCAACTGGGCCTACTCTATCTAGAAACAGCCTTAAAACATGAAATACATTCTGTGTTGATCTAATAGTTCAAAAGGTTGTTGTGGTTAAAATCACGAGTATTCAGAAAGCCTGTTGTGAATTTCTTCTCCGATAATGATGCAGAGAAGACGCTGTAGACGTTCTCAGAAACCAGCTGAGAACCAGTTTTCTCAGATGGAAAGTCCACATGTGCTGACCACCTTCGACCAAACTACAGGTTTAATGAGCACCGACTGGGATGACCCGGTCAAGGACCATCCCTGGAATCTGATTGGCTGATTGCTGGATTGGCAATGACCTGAGGAAATATGTAAAGGGAAAATGACTTTGTTCATTTACTTTACTAATATTGTAACAAAACTAAGGAAATGGACATGGATTTTTAATTGTTATACAAGGTCATTATTTAATTACTTAAAACTTGAAAGTATTTTTAAATTTTTCTTCATTTTTTTTATTTTTATTTTGCAACCTTAGCAACACCAGTAAAAAAGTCTGGACATGCCCCTCTGCCTTGAAGATAAACCAGGTTTCTGCTCTCACACAATCTTGGATTTTGGACCGTGCTTAAAGGGCCCATCTCGTGCAAAATCAACTTTTCAGAGCTTTCTAGCTTCTAAGAGTGATGTGTGGGCCTTGTAAATGTCGCTGAAGTGGTTTTTAGATTGATTTGATGTTTCTTTTTTTAACAAATTGCAGTGTATTTCTGCCACCCTCCGGCGTGACAATGAACAAAAGCTGCTACACCTATGACGCTTCACACCCGCTCCACCGCCTCCACCCCACCTCCACCCGGCATTAGCTGACAATTCCCACATGAACACCTGAACAAAAGCGACAGCATAAGCTCATTGTTCTACACTGCAGTGAACACGATATAATACGTTTTTCTACTAGTGTTTATTAATACTTTATCAATCAGTAATGTTCAGCTGATGTGGACGCGGTGCTTGAGCTTCGTGTTCCTCAAAGTCCTCGTCCGATTCCGGGTCCAACACATGCGGCTGAATGCGCTGTATGTCCATGATGAATAAAAGTTTATTCCTGCCGCTATCAGGGTGCACGTCTGTCTCCCCTTCCCTCCCTGAGATGGCGGAGGAAGGGCGGCTCACTCAGAACCTACGTCACGTTTGGAGGGCGGAGCCTGTGCTTTCTCAGGACAGGCAGGGGAATGAGCAATAGTCGGACTTTCATAGTTCCTGGTCTGTGACTGTCTCCAAAAAATCAGTAAAATTTCAGAACTATTGTGTAATGGATGTTCCAAAACCCAAATTGTGCTTGTATATGTGCAGAAGATACAATGTGAAAAGAGTTATTTTGCATGAGATGGGCCCTTTAAATTAATCTGGTTAGGTTTGTGTCTTTCTCATTGAATTCTACACAGGGGAAGTCACTGTTTTTATTATCAGTGCGGCATACAGTAAACCGTTTAAAATGAAACTCCAGTGGATCTACATGAACTGTCTCTGTAAAGCATGCAATGAGAAATGTCCAGTCATGTTTAGGTCCAGCTTTCTTCTGGTGTGGTTGTCATCCTGCCTCGTTCCAACGCCTCTCCTGCCTCCACAGGTTAGCTCATGTTAACGTGCTCTGAAATTCTCTTCTCTTTTACTTTCTCATTCTTCAAGTCCATCTCTTTTTCTCAGTTCTTTTCATCCATACTTTGAGTTACTTCCAGATCTTTCCATCCTATCGTTCTTGTATCTCCATCCTCTGTCTCGTGTGAAGACTTTTCCTCTCTACTCCGCTGTCCGGCCCTCGTCTTTCTTGGCGTCGGTGGTCACTTCTGTGTAGGTGACGGCTGCGGGCTGTGCCTCTGGTTCGGCCTCTGCTCCCTCCTGCCCTTCCGCCACCACGCGCTCTTTCTTCAGTTTGATCCTGAAGGTCTCCTTGGTGGGTGCTTTCTTTGCGATGTTCTCCTTCAGCCTCTCTCCTGACTGCTTGAGCCTCTCACCCGCCTGGTGCATCTTCTCCCTGCGCTCTGGAGGCATCACCTTCTCGCCCAGGTTGTGGAACTTGGTGCCCAGGTTGTCCTTGGTCTTGGACATGTTCTCCTTGGAGAAAGCGGCCTTCAGGGTCTCGGTGCTCTTGGCTACGGACTTCTTGATGCGGGCGGCGCGGGAGGATTCGGTCTCCTCCACGCTCAGGTAGTCTTCATCGGAGGAGAGGTCGGCAGGGGCGTCGTACGTGTCCGGCTCAATATCAAGGGCCTCCAGACCAGCAACCTTGGGTCCTTTGGTCACAGCCACGGACGGGACCTCGGCCTCACCCTGGAGAAAAAAAACACAAACATTGAGCCAAAGACTGCATTACTTACTTTGTTAAAAGTCTGATATGTGCGGGACTACGATACCCATAATGCATGGTAGTTCCGGTACGCTCAGGCCCCCAAAGTTCCGCTCTCTTGTTGTGGCATAAGTAGCGGAGCCTCATGCTGGGCTCGAGCACCCTGTGTCTTTTTTTGTGTGTGTATATGTGCCGTGTGCGTTCATGCAGGGTGAGTATTGTTTATAACTGTGTGTGTGTGAATGTATGTTTAGTTTGTTTGAAATGTGTAGTTGTTAATTTCAAGTTAACGCTATCGTTGTTACACGGTGCGGCGCTCCAGTGGTCTACGGGAGTCCATGTGCAATTTATTTATTGTGTTGGAGCGCCCACTTGTGGTTCTTCTGTATAATAGCAGCCCTGTTCATTTCATATCGTTTGTTTGTTCTCTAATGTATATATTTTTGTTGTTTTTGTTTTTCAGATAACCACACCCATACATACACACATACACCACACATGTAACCACCAATAAACATCGTCAAATATCACCTGTTCCCTCCTCTTCAATAAACATCTACCTTTGTATCAGTGGAGTTGCCTGTCCTTCTGACCGAGGACAACTCAATTGAGGGCAAATCAGTAATCAGTGCATTGTGGATGTACACAGTACCTCACATATTTATTTACAAAGCTCCCATTGTGGCTGTGGCCACCTTGGGGCAGACTGAGGGAAGTGAGGCTGCCAGTCTGCACCAGTGGCCCCTCTGACCACTACACACACAACATTCACTCTAGGCAATGTGGGTGAAGTGTCTTGCTGTTGGAATGATTGATTATTTTATCATTGCTAAACGTTTTAATCATCTGCTCTTTAGAATACTGTAACTTTAATCTTGTTGTTTCACCTCTCTAAAGTGTTATTTTGACTGTGCTGTAGAAAAGGAGATGTGCCAGAATGAGAGTTTGAGCATTTCTTTATCTAAAATCTGACTTCTGAAACTCAACTGTAGGGGTGATAGGGGAACCAGCTCATGTGTCCTCAAGAAGATTACGTAAACTACCTATGACTGCTTACCATGTTTTGTATACGCCCATTTATATGTGTTTTCAATAAAAAGCCAAGCGAGACATAGCCCCGAGAGAGACTGAGAAGGCAGAGCGTGGAAGAGCAGGGTCCTGTCTCTCCTTGCGGTAAAATTGCATATTCTGTGTTTGCTGTGGCTTCTTCACTTAGTTCATTTGTTTAAGTGTCTGACCCTGACACTTGCCTAAGAACACAACAACAGATTTTGGTACTGGCGCCCCACTGTGGCACCTGGTCTCCCATCCACGTCCAGACCAGGCCCAGACCTGCTTAGCGTCTGACATCTGTGATCAGGCTTTGACAAAAAGGTGTGGCTTCACTTGTAAAGGTTTTGCATTGAAGGAGTGTGAGTGTGGCATAGTCGGTTAAAGGTCTGCCCTCTTGTCACATGGTTGCCAGTCCCGCTGATGCACATTTGGCGTGTCTCTATAAGGAAGATACTTCATATACTCATACTTAGTAATAAGATCCCTCTGCGACCCCAGCTACCCCAGGGTCCTGGTTTTAATAACAATTCTCCAATGACTGATGCTGAAATGTCCACAATTTAAAACATAGAAACCTGAGATTTAAAGCTCTGAAAGCAGCTTTGCCAGAATTTAAATTCATTAATCAGAAAGCTTTTGCAACTGGACACTGTCAGGATTCAGTATTTTAATAGCTCATAATTAGGATTTTCATTTGAAATCTTTGATAAATATTGGTAGTGGATAATTTTGGTAATAGATTAAATGTATAGACCCCACACAGACAAAGTTACCAATAACAATATGTCCAATTTAATAAATATTATAGAGGACACGTCAAGGTTGTCCATTATCACTGTTTCTTTACACTTGTGCACATTGTTCAAGCCTTTTAAATCATATTCATGTGTTTCAGCTTCTGTTTTAGGGTGTCATTTTGAGGATGGTTGACCATTCATAACATATAATATTTCGTTTTAAATTGTAAATTGCTACGGAAACGGTCATAGCTTTTCATCAGGAGAAACACGAGCACTGCAGCCTACCAGTTTGTTCTTTTGCTATGTGGTATTTTATGTATGTACTTGAGCATGTGCAGGTCTAAAAATACTGCTGGATGCTGAGAATAAATTATAATCTTATTTTATAACTACTACGACACTATTGGTACTTTGCAGCTGATCTTATCCCCATTCCTCAGGGGAGTGATGTAAATTTACTCTGAAGCTCCATGACTTCAAATTAGACAATCTGTATATTATTCATTCTTTTGTTTGTCAATATAAAACCAAAAAAAAACAACTGATAACGATTCTTTTTTTTCAGTTTTCCATTTTGTGTTTAAATGAAAAATGGAAAAAAACAGATAATGGCTGTTTCTTGTTTCCGTAACTTCAACTGCGATGCCGGACTGAACAAGAACTAAACCAGGTCTACACCGTTTTCAGTCCCTGTCCGGTCCCGGTCTCAGTCTCGGTCTGGTGCCGGTCTGGTCCCGGTCCGGTCCCGGTCTCAGGACACGGTCTCAGGACACGGTCTCAATCACGGTCTAGTCCTGGTCTGGTCCTGTTCTGGTACCGGTCTCAGTCCTGGTCTCAGTCCCGGTTTCAAGATCTGGTCTCAATCACGGTCTAGTCCTGGTTTGGTACGGGTCTCAGTCCTGGTCTGGTCCTGGTCTAAGTCCTGGTCTAGTCCCGCTCTGGTTCCGAACCTAGTTTAGTCCTGGTTCAGTCCGTTATCCGTTTTTTCCATTCATTTAAACACAAAATCGAAAACTGAAAAAAAGTAATTGTTATCCATTTTTTCATTTTGACAAATAATGAAGAAAAAAGTTTTTGGTTTTCTTATTTTTGGTTTTATTTGAAAAACTAATGAACAAATGATACATGGATTTTAGACTTTAATCTGATTTGATTTTCAGTTTGATTTAATTAAAATTTTTTGTTCTTTGAAAATCAAACTCCCAGACAAGACCACGAAAGCTTCAGAGTACTGATCACAGGCTCCTGAAAATGTCTTGTTTAAATCCAGTTTGTATTTTCTCTTGAGTTTTCAGACCATTTTAAAACTTTTCCTCAGTGTTTGCTTATGTGTGCTTTGTATCTCCATGATAATTACAGAACATTACGCTATAGAGATACATGTAGAACATCCCCGGAGCAATGTCACGGCAAAGTATCAGCAGCTGTGTTCATGACATTATGCAAGTGCTGAGGTATTCGTTTCCACCGGCGAACCTCCAGAGGACCAGATGGGGCAGGGCCAGAGTCATTTTAGATTTTCAGGAAGGTGGTGGTGAGGTGTTGGGGTGGTGGGGTGCACAAATGTAAGACAGACTCAACTTTCTGAATCATTTTAAACTCTGGCTGGGCGCGTGGGTGATTAAGATAAAATGAATGGTGATCTCGTTCCTGTGGCTATAAACTATTTTGGGAGGCTGACCAGGTTTTCAAAACTCAAAACTGGGACACACCCGGGTTTGGATCTCGGTCTGGTATAAATAAAATCATGACAAGAGCGTGTAACATTTAATACATGATTAGTTTTACTTTTTGACTCACTTGTGGGTCAGTATTAAATCTGAGGTACTTTTATCAGTGTATTTTTTTTTTTTTACCTTATGGTCATTTTCAAGCTCGGTTTTCTGTATTTTAGCCAAACAAATGACAATAAGGGTCAGTCCATATGAAATCAGCCGTCCTCCCCTATGAGCCATCTCAGATTTGGCTGAAAAAAATTCTAAAAATTTCTAAAATCACCAAATGAAAGAATCTCACATTTTAGCTCAATCCCTTGAGTCGTTTCTGAGTTATGGCCCGTGGAAATTTTGGGGCCATGCTCACTTTTTCGGACACCTTAATTTATAAACATGTTTGAGAGACCAGAACTTTAATAAAAAATAGAGCTATGAAGCTGAAAATTTGTATTACTGTAGATTCTTAGCGAATAGCAAATAGTGTTTAAGGCTATTAAAGGTAATTAAATTTTTCTTGCAGGTGGAAAAGTACGTGAGCTCCACCAAAAATGACCCGTGAGAACTAATTTTCAAAAATTCCGTTTGAAATGAAGGAAGTTAATAGTAGATGTTTTTTATTACTTTAAACTACTCAGAATATGCCAAAGTTTCTCTGGTAAAAATTTTATCAACATCTAACTGTGCCCACAACCGAGGGTCCAAAGAAGGGGCCAAAAAGATCACATTTGGTCTGTGAACATATTTGGGACTCTTCACCGTCCACATGAAATCTCAGAAAAGTGTGAGATTGGTGTCAGAAATGGTCATTCTCTCTAATATTCAGGTTCAACAGTTAGTTTGTAAATATCTGCTTGGAGTAAATAAATTTTGGACCTCAAAAATTGAAAAAAAAAATTGAGCGGCAACCAAATGTGAGATTTTGGAGGCCCACAGCGTCTCCCTTAATAAAGATACACAATATTTACCAACAGATTCAGAATCTATAATCAAGAATCTACAATAATACAAATCTTCAGCTTCCTAGCTTTATTTTTTATGAAGTTATGGTCTCTCAAACATGCTTATAAATGAAGGTTTCCGAAAAAGTGAGCATGGCCCCAAAATTGCTCGGGAACGACTCAAGGCTAAAATTTGAAATTCTTTCATTTGGTGATTTTAGAATTTTTTTTAATTTTTTTCAGCCAAATCTGAGATGGCTCATAGGGGAGATTCCTTGAAAATGGCTGATTTCATACGGACTGACTCTATATTCCTCTCTTTACTGTTTTTCAGGTGTCAAATTGGTCCAAAATAGAAACACCTGGGACATTTCTTGTATAAAACTACAAAGTAAATCACTGGTTTTGTGTAAATCTGCTGGGACAGGGGACACTGAGCAACAGAGTAAACAGGATCGTCTGGTCGCTTCGGTCATATCATCATAACATGATTCACTACGTCTGTATTTAACGCAGCTGTCTGCTCAAACACACACTCGTTTTCCACCCTCTGGTCTGTCTCTATAAGGCTCTGAGTGAGTGACAGGTGCATTTAGCCAATCGCAGTGAAGTGTGTGAAATGAAAATTACATCTGGCTCTAAGTAAGTCATGATATTGTTTGCCTACTACTGAATGCTCAGTCCTTCCATTTATTTAGGTACACTTAAGAACTGTTCTGATGATGGATCTTATCTCATGAAAACGTTAGAGCTTTGCCTGAAATTTTCCATAGTATGGCATTATACTAATCTATAGAGCTTTTTCACAATGGCTGGAAGTGTCGCAATTTAGAGTAAACATCACTTTCGGTTCATGCTTTTCTATTGTAAAATATATGTGGAAATGTCTTGTGTTTTTTCCACCAGCTTCATAAATCTGCCCATCACCAAATCTTCAACGAACAAGAAGACTTTATCCACAACTATCAAGGTAAGAAAGATGAAAACGTAAAGGCAAACAACAACGACGCATGAGTGAAACTACTGAGCAAAACTAATCTTATGGTCATGAATAAAACAAAAAAATAAATTTCATGATGCCGATATTTGCATAAACAGAGAGATTTGTGCAGTTCAAAAGCTACAGATGTTCACAGATTCCATGTCTTGCATTTAAACTGCACAAATCTCTCTGTCCATGCAAATATCGACATCATGAAATCGATTTTTTAAATTTTTATTGTAGAATCAGTCTGAATTCACAAGTTACTCACTAATGCGTCGTCGTTCTTCGCCTTTACGTTTTCGTCTTTCTCACCTTGATAGTTGTGGATAAATTCTTCATGTTAGAATGTTTATCCTTTGTCGACCTTGTTGGATGAAGATTTGGTGATTGGGCAGATTTATGAAGCCGGTGGAGACATTTCCACAGATATTTTGCCATAGAAAAGTATTAAAGTAAGTGATGTTTACCCTACATCGCGGCACTTCCGGCCATTGTGAAAAAGGTCTATTGTAGGGAAGGTTTCAGCGGTTGCCATCTGGACCCTGTCATTACAATCACGACTAGGATTACTACTACATACAGTGGGATAAATCTTAGAGTAGTAAAAAATCCCAAAGTCTCAGACCAGAACCATCAAGCGAAAACGACTTCTAGATGGAGCCAAAAAGTGTTGATTGCAAAAATTGTGTCCAGATGATTGAATCTTGAATCTTGTGCTACATTCATACATCACTCATACAGTTTTATTATACTAATCAATCTCCATGGAGACAAACAGGTGACAGTAGCAGGACGGGAACTACAAGGCAGATCTGTGGAAAGGCAAGAAGTAAGAATGTCCTCCACACACAACAGGATCATTTGCCCGATTTAGGCTCTGATTTGCCGCTCACGGACTTCGGGGAAGTGGTACTCCACTTTGGATCCTTGTATGCTGTGCTTCTCATGTGTGTGTGTGTGTGTGTGTGTGTGTGCGCTCCTCATGTGTGTAGCCAATGTGACTCTGAACTGCTCTGCGATATCGTAACAATAAAAACGTCACCACGGTAAAAGCCAATCAAGTCAGGGCGAGTAATAAAGTCTTTATCATCTCTCGTAAAGTTGTACATTTAAACTGTTACATCTATTATCCATTAAAAAGTGTCCTCCGCAATTAATGTCACCCAGTCCACAAAACAGTGCTGTTAATCCAGTTTAAAGCGTTCTTTAAGAGTAAAAAGGTGAGAGTAGTTTGTATGTTGACATAAATCCACACCATGAGGAGCACAGTGAAGCTGCTGCAGATTAGCCCTGGTGACTCAACTTACTGCAGCCTTCTGTGCATTAAATGTGAACTATTGCACCATATTTATAGCACAGTTTTGACTTTCATCTAATGTAGAACTATCCTGATTCATCAGACGGTTTCACTTCATGGAAACCCTCTGACCTCTCAGCATTGGGATTCGTTCGCTTGACAGTAGGTGGGTACTTTTTTTTAATTTAACAAGTCGCTGCTATTTGGTCGTTCTCTTTGTTCCGGCTTTAAATCCTCGATCTCAGGAATCGTTGCCAACACAGAATGTCTGTCTTCGTCTACATCCATCTCAACGCTTTGTTTACTGTTGTGCTGTTCCACGAAAGGGACACAGACAGACGCTTGAGTTTGACATCATGGCTTCACAGATCTTCAGTGATTCACCATTGCACGGTCTACAACTTCCGGAGTTCTTGCAAATTGTCTAGTGTATTCCAATTCCTGATCAAGTCGCTGGAGAGAAATGAAATTGAGCGGAGGCACTAGGTGGCACCAGTCTGGCTAATCTAGAAGTGCAATGACCTAATATTTTAAACACTTAAGAATCTCAACGTGAGTCATTTTAGGCTTTAGCTTGTGGCGTGCTGTGTCTTCACTGCCATATCCCGTTGAAATTTTTATGCTTGGAGATTTCAAATCTCATCTGCTTTTGCTCGTCTCTGTAGTCTGAGCTTTTATGTTTATGTTTATGAATCACTTAAGACTGAAAAATCCTGTAGTGTGTGGGCGGCTTAAAAGACCTGAACAAATGCAAAATAGATAAATTCAGTGCCATACAGTGGAACATTCTTTACCAGGCTGGCACCAAATAGTGCCTCTGCTCAATTTAATTTCTCTCCAGTGACTTGATCAGGAATTGGAATACACTAGACGGTTTACAAAAACCCCGGAAGTACGAGTTCGGGCACCAGCCAATCAGCGAAGAGCCGTATATTCTGTGTTGTCAACGATTCCCGAGATCGAGGATTTAAAGCTGGAACAAAGAGAATATTTGGTGAATTTTTTCAAGGGTAAAGACGTTATTGTCCTTCTTCCTACGAGATTTGGGAGAAGCTTAATATACCAGTTATCCCTGTTAGTGACGCATTACATACATCAGAACCAAAAAGCAGTGATTGGTTAAATAAAGAAAGTACCTGCCTACCATCGAGCGAACCTAATCCTAATGCTGCTAGGTCAGACGGTTTCCACAAAGTGAAACCGGCTGATGAATATCTTTGGTGACAGACCTTCCATCAGCAAAAGTTACATAGTGCCCTTTAAGTCTGAGCGTGGTGTGTGTTGGTGCTTGGCTCCCTCACCTGGTAGATGACCACTCTGAACTTGTTCCTGGTCAGCAGCTCATCCTGAGTGGACTCCACCTTCTTGACCCTGACGTTCTGCTTCTCCACGCGGCTGCGCACCTCCTTCACGTTGGCGCTGACTTTGCGTGTCTTCTGCAGGAGCTTGTCCACGGTGCCGCTGGTGTCGCCGTGGTCCTTGGCCAGCTTCAGGACGTCTCCCTGGATGTTCTTGATGCTGTTCTCCAGCTCCTGTTGGCGCTCCTCCATGCGCTGCTGACAGGCCTGCACGTTATCGATGATGCCGGCCACGCGCTCCAGCAGGGACAGGATGGTCAGGGCGCTGATGGGGTTCCCCGCCTCGTCCTCCACCCCGATGATCTCCAGCTTCTTCTGGGCTTCCATCGCTCTTCAACACTCAGCGTTCAGATTGTAACCAGATAAGGACTCTCTGTCAGTGGACACAATTACATGGTCAGTGAAATCAGATAACAAGCGTAATCAGATAACTCAATAATGAGATGTGATTTTGGTGTGTGTTTACAGCACAACAGAAATCTGACCACACAACACCTGGTGACATGTGTCAGTTCATCACAGGATGTTTACTAAATACAATACTTAAAAAAAAAAAATAACTCTTTGAATCTTTAACTAGAACTGGGGGATATGGCGATAATAAAAATTCTACTCATGGTCTGATCCTTGGAACAATTTGCTATTTTAGTCTGTTGTCATATTGTCTTATAGTAAACCTGATCCTGTCAGGTCTCAGAAGCTCAGCAGGGGTTTGTACTTGGATGGGAGACACTGAGACCACTGGCGCCTCCACAGGAGGTGTAAAACTCGTCGTAAAAACTGTCATTGTGTCCTTAGGCAAGGCACTTCACCCTCATTGCCTAGTATGAAAGTTGTGTGTGAGTGTTGGTGGTGGTCAGGGGGGCGGATGGCGCAGATTGGCAGCCTCGCTTCCATCGGTCTGCCCCAGGGCAGCTGTGGCTACAATAGTAGCTTACCACCACTGGGTATCGAGAGAAAAAACAATGCTCTGAAAAGCATCATTGAGTGTCCAAGAAAGCGCAATATTAAACCGATGCATTATTCTTATTATTTTTTTATATCATGGATTAATTTTCTCTTTAATGCAGCCACTTGTTCTCACCCTCTTCTCTTATTTATTTATTTGTATTTATTTATGGTCTTATTTGACAGGAGCAGTACAATTAAACATTACCACCATTTAGATAACTGATGTCCATGTACATAAGGCTTCTAGACAGAGGCTCATTTGCAGCCCCTGTCTCTGGTTAAGCTAAAAAAAATAAAAAAAAAAAAAAGTAAATAAGTAGGGATGTAACAATAACCAAAATATCGTTATATTGTATCAGTAAAGTTCTCACAATAATATCGTGGACCATCACAATATATCGAATTACGATATTACGTCTCTTTGCTTAAATGAAGAGTTATGGTGCAGCAACAGCTAAAAAAAAAGACAGAGGGAACTACATAGACCATGATCCTTTGCTCCATTTCAGTGCAGACTACAAGAAGAAATAACAGTTCTAACACTTTTAAGTCTTAGTTCTTTGGATTAAGTCTTGTCAAGGTATTTTAAGAGGAAAAAGTAGCATATTAACATAAAATATCACAATAAATATCGTACCGTGAGATGTATATCGTGAAAATATCGTACAGGGAGATTTGGATATTGTTACATCACTAATCGTGAGCTTTCCCACAATATCGCAATAAATATCGTACCGTGAAGTTCATACTGTGATGATATCGTATCGTGAGACTTGGATATCGTTACACCACTAAAAATAAGTGAAATAAAAAAGGAAAACCGTAAAAGGCAAATAAGAACACACTCAAAAACTGCAAACCCCAGGACACTTTTGTGCTCACACTCTTGATTTTCCTTGAGCCAGTTTTAAGTTTTGTTTCTATATTTCTGAACGGGGGTCACACCTCAGACCAGGAGCAGCTCAGAGTCATGAAGAATCTCCTCGAGCAGCTTTTTTATGACTCTGAGTGATAATCAGATTACTCACATCAGATCGTGGAACAGAACATGACACACCAGCTCCTGCTCAGAGTCAGATATTAATCAGATCGTGTGTGTGTGTGCGTGTGTGTGTGTGTGTGTGTGTCTTTCTGTTTCCCTTGATAACAATGCATTAGTGGAACCGATCTGTTGTCACACTCGAGTCATTTGGGTACAGCCTTTCACCAGCGCCGTTTACTCAGGACACTCAGGACACTGTACGTCACGACACTCATTCATTATTTCTCGCCAGTCACAGATGGTGCCGTTCCTTCAGATGCCCCGGGGCAGACTGACACATATTTGGCAGCTCTTCTGTGCATTTGACCGACAGGGTTGTCAAGAGAAGTTATAATATATACTGCCTCAATATCCACTAGTGCTGAAACAAGATTTAAACAGCTATTGAATAAATAAAAAAGTGAAAAAAGTATGAATCAAACTGGACAAAGTTGGACCTGAATCTTTTAGGATAGTTTATGTTGTGTTGTCTGTGCTGTTTCAGAGCAAAACCACACTGTGATACTAAAGAAACTACTGTTCATTTGATTAAAAATGTATTATTATTTTTTTTATTATTATTAAATTACATTTTTAAATGATCATTATTGAAATCAGTATTTTAAATCCAGAATATGTAACTTTTTAGCCAAAATATAGACAAGATTTTTATTTAATTTTTTTTTATTTTAGAGGATTTTATTCAACTTTCTTACTATGAGCAGACTCACACTTCTATAAATGGACTCTCATTTGGCCTGGAGGAGGGCCTCCTGCTGGTTTCCATAGACATGTTCCTTTGGGAATAATGGTTTTAACTTTCTATTTCCATGGAATCACACAGGTGCCGTGCCTCCTCCAGAAAGTTACACACTGTACCTTTAACTTAAGTTAAATTTGGTGTAGTTAAAACTCTTCAGTCACCTCTTCATTTCCACTGTTAAATGATCACCACATTAATGCGTGGGATTTATTTAGCACCTCAGTTGCAGTGTCATTGCCACAGCCGCCTGTAGCCACAGCTGCCCTAAGACAGAAACATGGCTGCCATTCTGTGCAGCTGACAGTTTCACCCTCCACCAATCTCACTCTCACACAAGACACAAGCTTGGGCACATTTGGAACCTTTCAGTTCATGGGCGAACATTTACCCACTGAAACACTTCTGTTTCCACAAGAATTATTCTAATGGAAAAAGCACTAATGTTGAACCTTTTTAAATGAACGACAAGCTCCATTATCCCTCCATATTTATCCAACCACACCACGGCATTCCCAGATTAACTAAAGACATTTTACCTTCCTCCATTTCAACATGTAAATATAGATATAGATAAATGGAAGGGCATCTGACACACAGACATACAAGCTCAATCAGCTGAAGTCCACTTACTTTGAAGGCCAGTGGAGTAACGACCTGCTTCTTCAAACAGCCAAGTACGTTTCCACCACTTAAATCAACACGAAATCTTGTGCAACTTCAGTTTCTCATTGAAAAAGTTGCTGAGTTTTAGGCAGAGTGTGGAGCGAGCCGGAGTGCGGCGTGCGGAGGAGGGGACGTCCAGCTGACAGAGTTTAAAAAAGACCCCGGGCGGCTTCAGTCCTGATTTGGGGCCCGAGGAGTGGCCCCTGAGAGGCTAAAGTTAGCTCGCTCTGAAAGCTGATCATCTGACATTTGAGGGAGAGGGCACAGCGGAAACCCCCCACTCATCTGGGAGAGGGGTCGCATACTCGAGCACAGGTTTGGTTATCCAGGTGAACCAACGACAACAAGACACACGACAGGACGTCACACTTTAGACATTTTGGTGCTGCTATTGTCGAATAATCAAAAATGTATTCTGCAAAATCTGCTTTTTTAGTGCTTTGAACCATGTCACAAAACAAGCATTCTTACTTTGAGCGGGCTTGCCTCTTCACAGATCTGATCAATGACATACCAAAGCAACAGTGTTGGGGAGTAACAGATTACATGTACCGGAGTTATGTAATCAGAGTACAAATTATGAGTAACTGTATTCAGTTACAGTTACTGTTTCAGTGAGTGGTAATTGGATTACAGGTACTTTGTTGAAAAAAATGGATTACACAACGGTATTTTGGGCTATACCCCCCCCCCCCCCCCCCCCCTTTTTTTTTTTTTTTTTTTCTTTTTTCCCCCAGTAATTGCACTCATTGCTGGAAACTAAACCAGGTCTAAACCAGGCCTAAACTAGATCTAAACCAGCTCTAAAACAGGTTTAAAACTAGGACTAAACCAAGACTAAAATCAGGACTAAACCAGGACTAAACCAGGATTAAACCAGGTCTAAACTAGATTTAAACCAGCTCTAAAACATGTTTAAAACCAGATCTGAACCAGGACTAAAACCAGGTCTAAACTAGATCTAAACCAGGTCTAAATCAGGTCTAAACTAGAACTAAACCAGGACTAAACCAGGACTAAACCAGGATTAAACTAGGTCTAAACTAGATCTAAACCAGCTCTAAAACAGGTTTAAAACTAGGACTAAACCAAGACTAAAACCAGGACTAAACCAGGACTAAAACCAGGACTAAACCAGGACCAAAACCAGGTCTAAACTAGAACTAAACCAGGACTAAACCAGGATTAAAACCAGGATTAAACCAGGTCTAAACTAGATCTAAACCAGCTCTAAAACAGGTTTAAAACCAGGTCTGAACCAGGACTAAAACCAGGACTAAACTAGATCTAAACCAGGTCTAAACCAGGTCTAAACCAGGACTAAACCAGGACTAAACCATGCTGCCTGGACCGTGCCTCCTTCTCCTCTTCTATCAATAATATTTTTAATACGGTTAAATAAAGTCTGAACATTTTATTTTCTTTTAGCAGATAAAACATCTTATGTTACAATATCCTGGTTTTGTTTCTCTACAGCAAATCAAGTAATCCAAAGTATTCAGATTACGTTACTCACTTTAAGTAATTTAATGGATTACGTTACAAACTACATTTTGGGGTATGTAATCTGTAATCTGTAGGGGAATCATTTTAAAAGTCACCTTCCCAACACTGCAAAGCAATAACATCTCCATGGAAACAAGCAGATAGTGGACTGACAGAAAAGTTCCATAGTGCACCTCAAATTAGGCCTGTGTCACTTTCACCTGCACGATTCCATGGAAACAGAAAGTTAAAACTTGACTTCGGAACATTCTCCATAGAGACAGATACGTTTTATGCCAAACTGTGGAAGATTAAACACAAAGAAACAACATTTCCATGGAAACAAGCAGAGAGAGAGAGAGATAGGCCTTAATCCAATTTTTTTTTTTTCTGAGGACCCATATTTTAAAAGTCACAAACCCAAGTCAATGGACATTATTCGTAAATCACAAAATAAAGTTGGATTTGACCATTATTGAACATTAATGAGGATATTTTATTGAGTGATCGTGTCTCTCTGAACAATTAGTATCACTCAAGTTTTAAACCATGAAAAACAATAATCGAAGCAGCAATAAAAGGATCCATAAGTCACCTATTTGGATATTAAACGTAGAACAATTCTTTTTCTATTCAACATTTAACTGAGCCAGCAATATTGGAACAAAAATATTAGAAATTATACAAAACATGTCCTAACATTTCAACATGTGTCAGAACTGTTGTTACGACCCAGGAAGATGAGTCCCAACATATTTTAAAAGGACACAGAAACCAAATTAAAGATTAGAGTTTTTTTTTTTTTTCTTTCTGTGGAGATGTTTTTAAACCCAAAAAGACACCCTTAACCCATGCCCAAACCAAGAAACCAAGAAAAGTAACAACAGAAAGGTGGATCTGATGAGCCGGCCAAAAAGAACAAAAGGGTGCAACACCGGGCCAACCCCGTACAGGGCCGTAGGAGCCGATGCCAGCACCCCTAACTAAAGACCAAAAAAACCCAACAACCTAAACCAAACAGAAAAGCGAAAACAGGACAGCCGGTCCCACCAGGTCAAAACAAACGGCTAACAAAAATGCTACCCAAACGAAGGATCAGGGGAGGCGTGCGCACTCCGGTACCTGCGGCGGCGGACGAGGAGGAGGAGAGACAGAGAGAGAGGCGACACCGGGCTCGCACATTTAAGGGCTCCTGCCGGAAATGAGTATAAAAAAAACTACAAAAACATAACCAACTTACAAAAACAAAACTACGCAGAAATGCTCCCAAAAAATATAAACAATAAAAAAAAACAGGGGAAAGCCAAAAAGTGCCCAAACATAACAACTGTATACTGCAGACCTACATGCAGATTTTGACAAGGCGACCCAAAAAAAGTTTTAAAAAAATCTCTTGTGACCCACCTGAGGGTCATGACCCAGTGTTTGGGAAACTATGTTTTAATGTAATAAAAATGTGATGGTGATAATTATTTCTTTATTTATTGCTAAATTACACCATCGAGGACATACATATAGTTATGACAGAATATATTTCAGAAAATTACACTTTAAATCTACACTTTTTTGATGAGAGGTCCATCAGCAGCTTGTCTCCATGGAGATGTTATTGCTTTGGGCCGAAATGTTCCACAGTAGGGCATTAACTTATCTCCGTATCTTGCATTTATTGAATTACAAATCAAAAATACATCGTAAAAATACATTCTCGCTCTGAGCTGGCTCGCCTCTCCACAGATCTGACCTGTAACTCGGAACATTCCAGGCGAAGTCAGAGCGTCCAAATGGAGACGAGCAGCCAGAAATATTACACAGTGCAGCTTTAGAGTCACTGTAAATGTTGGGATTGTGAGTGTAGAATGGGGATGAGGATGGTGATGGAGGAAGAGCACAGCTGACAGAGTCCACTGGGGACATGATCTCACCCTCTCTGCACTCACGCTCATGTCGACTTTACTACTGTCACGCTACAGCACTACTGTACTACGAGCTGAAGTACCACACACATTATCCAATCCACTTTACAGTTTCCAAAATGCTGCACAAACACAAACTAATCACAACAATAATAATATAATGATACAATAAAGGCTCAGATTTAATGATACTAGTGCTAAACCAATAAAACCAGTGAAATAAAATAAGAGCAAAACCACAGAATAGCATTAAATAAATAAAAACAATACATAATAGATAACAGTCCTTAATAAAAAAAAAAATATATATAATAATAATAATAATAATAATAAAAAAATAAAAAAATAAATATAAATATAGCCGCAAGCGGCAATGATTGGCCCTCGCGCGTGCTTGTGCCGCGCCCCGCAAACACCTCACACTGACCGTAATAAGCCTAAACTTAAACCTTACCCTAATCGTAATCCTAACCATAGCCCCAACCCTAGCCCTATAAATCTTAATTTAACCCTGCAATTTTCAAAATTTGGCAAAAGAAAATATCCAAGATGGCGGACTTCCGGTTTGTAAAGGGGCGTGGTCACAATATACATTTTTGTTCTTATTGCCATGATGCATCTGACTACCAAATTTGGTTTGGCTACGCCAACGTTTGTGTCAGGACGTCCCATTGACAAGGATACAATTTTGGCTTGTTGCCATGGCAACACAATGTAAATGGGGTGTGAGCATCATTGAGTTTTTTAATCGAGACCATGTCACAAATGTGGGTGCCAAATGTTGTATATCTGTGACAAATAAAACCTTATTTTTACATACAAATTTTCTAGGGGGCAGTATTGCACTCATTTTTGTATTTTCTTACATCAATCTGTTCAGGGTCGGGGTGTGAACCCACGGTTAAAGTATGAGTGAAATTGGCCAAAGTTTGTGCAAATTATCAGGCGTCGAAGTTTGATGGTGAGCCCCAAAAACAAACCCGAAATTTGCACCGTTGCCACAGCAACACCGTGTGACCTTTTAAAAAGCTTTTAACAAAGTTTAATGTCCCACTTGTCTAGATGATACAGAATGATTCTGGTGAGTCTGGGTCAAACGCCCAAGGACGAGTTCGTTCAAGTATGAGGACAGGAATTTGTGCCTTCGTCGCCAGGTGGCCCAATCAATCCAATATGACCGACTCCCTGTTGGTTGCCTAGCAACCACGTAATATACTTTTTTGTTCCTATTCCCATGATGCATCTGTGTACCAAATTTGGTTTGGCTACGCCAAAGTTTTTGTCGGGCCTATTGGCGAGGTCAGATGTTTAGCCTGTCACCATGGCAACACGATGGGGAAATGGCATGGGGTCGTCCTAGACTTTTTTGATCAAGACCATGCCATGAATCTGTGTACCAAATTTTATATGTCTACAACAAAGTAAATTTTGGCACTACCGTGCAATTTCCCTAGGGGGCGCTATTGCGCCCACCTGAGATTTTCTTCTATAAATCTGTTCAGGGTCGGGGTGTGAACCCATGATTAAAATTTGAATGAAATCGGACAAAGTTTGTGCCAGAATTTGTAGATTTTACCAATGGAGAGTTTATGTCATCGCTATGGCAACGCCATAAAAAATATGACATGGGTGTCACAGACTTTTGGATCAGGATGCCAAAAGGGAATTTTGTGCTAAATTTCAGAAACTATTGCAAGAATAATGTTTAATGTGAACTCTTCTTCTGGTTTCTGTCAAAAGTCGCGCTGCAGAGTTTTAGACGAACTGTTGTCGGTGAAGTGAGTTTTGTGAGATGCCAGAATAAAGTGCGTTACAGTCGTCCAGGCGGGATGAAATAAAAGTGTGCACGACTTGTTCAAAAAGTTTAAAACATAACTTAGGACAAGTACTTTTAAGAGTAGCTTTGTTCAAACTGTACTAAGTATTACTAATGTTGGGTTCAAATGACATAACCACATTCACATTCAACAGACCAGAGAGAGTTGTTCTAAAGGAAAATCCACAAATGTTGAACCAGATTATTTCAATTAGTGACAAAGTTAATTATTATATTTCTCCTGTCTCTTCTACACACTGCAAAAAACAACATCTCATCAGTTAAAATGACTTGAATTAAGAAAGTTTTATCATGATTTGAGTAAATTTCCAAGAGTGTAATTTGCACAGGGACGGTGGGGACACGTCACAATCAATATTTGGGGAAGACAAAATAGTCTTTACCAATATTTACCATTTTATTTTAATAAACAAAAATATAAATTTATTCTGCTATTTTTACAAACTCAATAGTATTAATTCAACATGTTTCAGTTCACATTTTGTTTATTAGACGTTCTGAGATGTACTCAGTGACGTGACGACAGGGTTACACCTGCCGCTGTTTCATTGGCTGCAACAGAGTGATGTCATTAGTGGAGCCAGGAGCCTAAACTGGGGAAGCGGCAGGACAGGGCCGCACCTGAACATGTCGTCTTGAGCAGCGTGAGTGAAGACGCCGCACCAAACTTTGAAAAACTTTTCAAATGGAACTTACTGGGCTTCATCTTCAGTTAAACTCGTCTTATAATGAGTCGCCGCGGAAAAAGAGCGACTATCACCACAAGTGCACCTCCCAAACAAACGGAGCCCTACTCGTGCCGGACTCTACTGACAATATTCCGTGGAAAAATGTACGGACATGACCTCACAAATATCTCATCACCAACAAGCAAAGGGAAATCTGCTACAAACTTCTACATCGCTGTTATCTGCTAAAGAATCATCTTAGAAGGACAATGGACACAAACTGAAAAATAAAACCACCTCCCACTTATTTTGGACCTGCCCAGACTCTGTGTGTTTTTGGAAAGAATTCATAAAACAACAAGACTTTTTGTACTTAAAATATGAAAGTGCATCTTGCTACACTTTGTTACATGCTTTTTGATTTCTTTCCTTTTTGTAGCCTAGTTTTCAGTTAGGGCCTGTTTTGTTATACCTTTTTGTTTGTTGATTTGGCACAACTGGCCCACGTCTCCTCCCACCAACCTTCTGTTTGTTCTTTGTGCACTTTGGTGAATGTTTGGCTGAAAAATAAAAAAGTTTGCCAAACCGACTTTGCCTCTAGGATTGTTTTATATACATTGTGTCCCTTGTTGGTTATAGGGGACATAACAACTTAAAATAAGAAAACCAACAACTTTTTGCACTTAAAATGAGAAACAAGAAACACGCACTTATTCCATTTGTTGATAATTTTACTTGTCAAGTTGAACTGACTCAAATAACTCACCTAGATATTGTTTTTTTCCAGTGTACAATAATGGTAGGGATCTGACAGAAATACTAATCAGCCACAGCTTAAGTGAAGTTACTCTGCTTCTTCAAATCGTCATTGTTTGCACAGGTTAAATTACCAAAAATAATACGACTCAACTCAATCTGAGCAGTCACTCTGACAGCTGAGCCTTTTTACTGCCAAAATGCAGAAATTTGATCTTGTTTATGGATAATATATCTGTAATTACTGGGCCTATCAATCACAAATGGACAATGTGATGATTACAGACCCTCTCCACACCATATTCTAAAATGTCCTGACCCACACTCTCACATGTCCGGTTATATAATCCATAAGAGACTGAAGTTTCTTGTTGGCGTATGAGAGGGTTGGAGAGGTGACTTATGAGAACAGGGACTTGATTTCTGTTTTTTTGTCTATTCTTTGGAAACACGTGTGCATGAAGTTTTGTCATCACAGTCACAATAAAACACAGGCCTAATAAACACATGTCATGTAAATTTACTCAGTACTTCGGTGTTTCACCAAATACTAAAACCATTACTTCATTTTTCGATGGTGCAGCACTGGCAGAAAAACTCCAACACCAAAGCAAGAGGCCAGTGTATTTTCCTTTCTAAAGAAGGCCTGTGTTTGATTCTGTGATTGGAGAGTCCATCGAAGCAGGATGACAGCCAAGTGCCTGTCAGTCTGCCCCAGGGCAACAAGACTACTTTCTTCATAGGTCTATATGAATGTTTAGAGTCTAAGCCAGGGGTGTCAAACTCATTTTCACCAAGGGCCACATTTGGATCATGTTTGTCGTCAAAGGGCCGTGTAAAGTTAAGACTGCAACTGTAACTGTAATATTAGTATGTTACCGAGACCGAGACCGAGACAAGACCAGGACCAGACCGGGACCAGACCAGAGGCTCAGAGCCCACGGCAGGGCCGGAGCTCGAAGCTGAGGCTCGGACCCCGTGGAGGCTTGGAGTCAAAGCTCGGAGTCCGCCCTGGTCCCGGTCTGGTCCCGGTCTCAGTCCCGCTCTGGTCCCGGTCTGGTCCCGGTCTCAGTCCCGCTCTGGTCTCGGTCTGGTCCCGGTCTCAGTCCCGCTCTGGTCTCGGACCTGGATCCGTCCTGATTCAGTCCGTATGCGGTGCAAAAGTCCGGCATCGCAGTCACGGAAGTCACGTAAACGGGAAACGGCCGTTATCCGTTTTTTCCATTCTTCATTTAAACACAAAATCGAAAACTAAAAAAACGAATCGTTATCCGTTTTTTCATTTTGGTTTTGGAGACAAATAACGAAGAAAACTGTTGTTTTTTCGTTTTCTTATTTTTGGTTTTATATTGAAAAACGAATGAACGAATGATACACGGATTATTATGTGACACTATGAGACAGTATGTGAAACGAATCCCCGTATCACCGTATCGGAAACGATCTACGTCCAAACACGTTGTTTCTGTGTCCGCAATCCTTCCCTATCCACACAGCTTTGAGCATATTTGTTTCCGTTTTACAGAAAAACAAAACTTAAAACCACATGAGTAATTTGCATAAACTGAGAGTTCAAAAAACAGGTCACTATTGTGCGCTGCTGAGGTTCAGCTTCTGCCGGACTAAAGGACGTGACTCAGTAGAATATGAGTGTTGTTTCTGTGACAGAGGGATGTTCTGCTGATGGTGAGTCTGTTCTGTGCTTCTGTTGTTTTGGAGATGGTTCATGTGAAACTTTTCAGAGATTATACATCTGCAGGTCGTACACACAGACCGTATATAATATATCCGGGGGGCCGTATCCAACCAACTTTGATCCCAAAGGGGCCGAAAAAAAGAATGGCATATAAACCCCAAAAATAGCAATAAGTTCAAATATTTGTGCAGAGAAATCGCAAATCTGTTACAGAATTTTTTTAAATTGATGAACTCTTCCTTTTACAAAATATTATAATATTATGAACAACCTGAAACTTTAAGAAAAATACAATTTCACAATTACAATGTGTTTAAATTTCTTGTAAAATCCTGCACTCGGCTCCACTTTTCTCATTGTGGACATTTTTCTGATGAGGGTGTCATGGTCAACAGTCAAAACGATCGTCCTTTAAGAGCGTTTGGAAAGAGACAAGTCTTCATTTGTGCTGCTCTGGTGGGAGGGGCCACGTACAGAGACGCTGGAGACGCTGCTGTGATAAACACCACAGAAAATTACCAATATTTTAATAGAAAATATAATTAAAATATTTTAGTAGAAAATCAGCTGAGGGCCACTTTAAAGGTCTTGGAAGGCTGGATCCGGCCCCCGGGCCGTATGTTTGACACCCCTGGTCTATATGAATATGCCTCTTATTGTTTTGGCGGTGAATTACTTCGCGGTATCAGCGTATCAGCGTTTTCAGTATGAGACAATATGAGAAAATATGAGACATTATAAAACAGTATGGGACATTGTGGGACAGTATGGGACAGTATGGGACAGTATGGGACAGTATGGGACAGTGTGAGGATGTCTCTGGGGCTTGGACACCAGCAGGACATGGACATTCTGTGTTTATAGGACGAGTGAAGTCAGCAGCTGTCCTGTCCCGCCCCAGTGCAGCCGCAGTGTGCTAAAAATACTCGTCCACAGACAGAAGTATCACTGCAAACCAGCCCTGTGTACTCTGCACACTAACTGCCCCGCTGACCACTACTAACTGCCCCTGCTACTTCTAACTGCCCCTGCCATTGCTAACTGCCCCTGTCTCCTCCCTGTCAATCACTCCAAAGGAAAAGTCAATCAAAGGTCCTCTGTTAGGCTAGATTTTAATTTACCATACCTTGTTTATGTAGTTTTTATATTGTTTTTTGCTCTGTAAAGCACTTTGTGATTTTTTTATCTGTGAAAGTTGCTATATAAATAAAGATTTTCTTACTTACTTACTTACTTACTTACTTATATATTCATGCTCCAATAATGCAAAACACTGTCTCATACAATTTAAAATTATACATAGGCTTCACTATTCCAAAGGGAAAATCCATAATATTTTCCCCAATGTCTCTTCGGCTTGTGATAAATGTGAGTCCTTTAAAGGGCCTATCTCATGCAAAATAACTCTTTTCACATTGTATCTTCATATACAAGCACAGTTTGGGTTTTGGAGTGTCCAGACAGGCGTGCATCCTGATAGCGGTAGGAATAAACTTTTATTCATCATGGCGATACAGCGCGTTCAGTCTTATGTGTTGGACCTGGAATCGGACGAGGACTTTGAGGTGCATGAAGCGCGAGCAAGTATACCACGGGGACGACTCGTTTCAAGCAGGAGGCCTCTCGCACCAGGCAGGGGTTGGAGTACGAGTGCCCGTCTGTGGCGCACACTGGGTTCTCATTGTGCCCGCTGCAGTCGATGTTACAGATGCACCTGGACAACAACACGGCAGCTGTGAAGACCTGGTTTATGTGATGTGGTCTGGTCCTATTGAGTCCTGAGTGAGTTTTCTTGAGTCCTGGTTACCTTTAGCACTCCAGCCCTGCTTTAATCTTGTTTATGTTTAATCCTGGTTTAGTTTAAAGGAACTATAATGTAAGATTTTGATTTTAAAAACATAACGTATTTGTGTCCCCAGATATGAGGGAGATCAGACACATTGAAATAAAAAAAATCACTTTCACTGATAAGAATTCTAACAATGGGGATGTGTCTTCTTTGGATACTTTGCAGAGACATTGGTTTGGGAGGAGTGATCAGCAGTTACCATGGAGACACACTGCACGCATTAGCACTCACTGCCTGATAAGGTTTGAGATTGTCTAACTAAACTAAACTAAAGAAAACACAGAATTGATTTAAACAACTAATATACAGACACCATATATTCTACAACAAAGGCTGTTTGAGAGCGTGGTAATCCCAAATTGACAACCTAATTCAAAAAATGCAATCTGTTAGAACTCAACAAAAAGGCCCTTTGAAGTGTTCCATGCTCAATTTGAAAACAAATAGAAAGTTCCGTGACTTTTATGACATCATAGAATCTTTGATGATGTCATAGGACTTCAAAGGTCAAAGACTGTGGTAGTTTATAAGTGTGAGCAGAGAGAAAGAGACAAATTAGGATATTTTTGAGTGACAATGCCTGAAGCTATGGAGAAAGTTATCCCCCTGACCGAGAAGAATATTGTGGATTATATACCTTTTGAGCAGGAGGTGAGACAGTACGCGCACCACATCGGCATTAACCCAGACGCCGAGCCGGAGCTCACGTGACTGGCCAGAGAGGGAATCAACTGCCCTCTTCTCCCTGGCTGGAAACCTTTCCAGAAAAAATCTGGAGATATTTTTTACTTTCAACTTCAATGAGAGCAACTTCGAACATCCTGTGGACACAATGTACCGGAGTCTTGTGATAAAGGAGAGGGAGAAGTCTAAAAAAGCTACAAAGGAAGCAGCAAGGAAAACACAAAAGTGTTCTACCCCTCCTCAGACACTACCACCCCTGAAAACCGCTCCCAAAGGGGTCAGTAGTAGTAGTAGTGTTTTAATACACAATAAAATGGAGGAGAAGGTGCGGTGTGAGAAGAGATTGGGGGTTCGGTTTCAGTCGCATAAGGACAGTCATAACAACAGAAAATCCACACAAGTGTCCTCTCCTTTGGATAGTCCAGAGATATCTTGGAATGATGACAACTTAAACAAGACAAACGATAAAGCCCAACAGGGACAAAACTCTTCTTTGTCTACTCGACATCCACCTTCACATCCGAAGTCTGTTGGAGAAGGGAGACCCAAAACCTCAAGAGGACCATTACGACACAGTCAAGGATCAGATCTGTCAAATCGATCCAAGAAAAATCAAACCATTGTGAGGCAAAACCACATGGTTAAACCTGAGGGAGTTATAGGAGAATCTATAAACCAAGATGATCCATACATCTTTTCAACTGAGACTTCAGAGTCGCCTCCGAACGCACACAGCTTAAATAAGGCAAAGAAAAGTTCTGGGCTTTGTGAGAAGAGAACGGGCAGTCAGTTTCAGATTCTGGTACTTGATGGAAAGGATGAGAACCAGTCTCAAATGGACAGTCATAACAACAGAAAATCCACACAAGTGTCCTCTCCTTTTGATAGTCCAGAGATATCTTGGAATGATGACAACTTAAACAAGACAAACGATAAAGCCCAACAGGGACAAAACTCTTCTTTGTCTACTCCACATCCACCTTCACATCCGAAGTCTGTTGGAGAAGGGAGACCCAAAACCTCAAGAGGACCATTACGACACAGTCAAGGATCAGATCTGTTAAATCGATCCAAGAAAAATCAAACCATTGTGAGGCAAAACCACATGGTTAAACCTGAGGGAGTTATAGGAGAATCTATAAACCAAGATGATCCATACACCTTTTCAACTGAGACTTCAGAGTCGCCTCCGAACGCACACAGCTTAAATAAAGCAAAGAAAAGTTCTGGGCTTTGTGAGAAGAGAACGGGCGGTGAGCTTCAGATTCTGGTACTTGATGGAAAGGATGAGAACCAGTCTCAAACGGACAGTGAGGAGAACAGAGACTCCACACAAGTGTCCTCTCCTTGGGATAGTCCAGAAATATCTTGGAATGATGACAACTTAAACAAGACAAACGATAAAGCCCAACAGGGACAAAACTCTTTGTCTACTCCACATCCACCTTCACATCCGAAGTCTGTTGGAGAAGGGAGACCCAAAACCTCAAGGAGACGATTAAGACGCAGTCAAGGATCAGATCTGTCAAGTCGATCCAAGAAAAATCAAACCATTGTGAGGCAAAACGACATGGTTAAACCTGAGGGAGTTATAGGAGAATCTATAAACCAAGATGATCCATACACCTTTTCAACTGAGACTTCAGAGTCGCCTCCGAACGCACACAGCTTAAATAAGGCAAAGAAAAGTTCTGGGCTTTGTGAGAAGAGAACGGGCGGTGAGCTTCAGATTCTGGTACTTGATGGAAAGGATGAGAACCAGTCTCAAACGGACAGTGAGGAGAACAGAGACTCCACACAAGTGTCCTCTCCTTGGGATTGTCCAGAAATATCTTGGAATGATGACAACTTAAACAAGACAAACGATAAAGCCCAAGAGGGACAAAACTCTTCTTTGTCTACTCCACATCCACCTTCACATCCTAATTCTGTTAGAGAAGGGAGATCCAAAACCTCAAGGAGACGATTAAGACACAGTCAAGGATCAGATCTGTCAAGTCGATCCGAGAAAAGTCAAACCACTGTGAGGCAAAACCACATGGTGAATCCTGAGGGAGACGTAGGAGAATCTATAAACCAAGATGATCCATACACATCTGAGTCTTCAGATTCGCCTCTCATGGTGACTCATGAGATCAAGAAAGAGGCTTCACTGGAAAAGAAAATTAAGAACAATGATAACCATGAAGTCCCAGCGAAGCCATACACTTTTTCTTGGGATAGTTCAGAGTTGCTGCAGAATTCTGAAAACTTCAACAAGACTCAGAAAAGTCCTGAGTGGCAGAAAACTGTGGTGAAACTAGAGACTTCCCCAGAAAAGAAAAGTGTTGCTAAAATCCAGGCTGCACTGACGAGACCAGAGGAGGAGGAGGAGAGGATCCTGAAGGCTGAGACCGAGGAAAGACTGAGAGCCCTGCGTCAGTCACTGCTGAAAAAGCGTGAAGACGAGGAAGCAAAACTCGTTGTGGAATCTGAGAAATCAATAGAGGATCTCAGACTTTCTCTGCGAGCCAGCCAAGAGAAGGAAAAACAATGGCTTAGAGAGAAGAATGACGCCATCCTTCAAGATCTCGAGTCGGAATTACGTCAAGAACTCGAGACAAAAAAGAAGGAACTCAAGCTCAAATACAAACAAGAGATTGAGAGCGTACAAACTGAAAGATCTGAAGCAGAGCACGAGAACCAAGTCACTGAGGACAACGCAGAGTCACGCAAGGTCATAGGAGAAGAGCGATACAGGGCCCAAACAACTCAGACTCGACCCAGAGAGGAGTGTGAGAGGGCCAGGGAGGAGCAAAGGAGGAGCAGAGAAGAGAGGGTCTTACTGGAGCGGAGGGTTACTCTTCGAGAGGAGAGAGTGCGTGGGCTCGAGGCCAGGACTCCATACGTGGGCTCATCGTGTGGCATCCCTGGTCCTGAAGGAGAATATACTGTTTTAACGCAGTATCGGGAAACATCTCAGTATGTCTTCTGTCACCCAGACCCCATCCAGAAAGCCCAACTCTTTTTGGAGAAACAGAGAAGGAGACCTATGACCTCTGTTGACCTCAACGGCAGCAGTTGGAGACCCTCCACATGGACCACCACACCCTCCACTCTGTCCAGTCAGAACCGCTGGAGCACATTATCCTGGCAGAGTTCAACACATCTGGACACACACAAACTCCTCAGTGACATCCACAGACATAAGACCTGGCTGAAGACGCAGCAGAGAAATGTTCCTCTGTTCTACAGATTGTAGTCAGACAACATTTTTGTGGGATTTGGAAGAAGGCACAGGGACCTGTGTCTGGGATCCTCCTGATGAAGTAAGGCTGATTGATTTTAACAGGTGATTTAGAACATCACATGGGCTGTCACAGACTACAGAATGAGGTGGCTCAAGAGAAATTTTGGTGGACATAAACATATAACATTACAGGTCGATTTGATAAACGGGCTTTGTATAGAATATGCATTTTGTAGAAAGCCTGACTACACCAGTTCACTTTATATTATTTAGCATTTCATGGAATGTAAATGGGATTCAAATACACAAGAGCCCACCAAAAGTTGAATTTAATGCTCAGCCTTACTTTAGTTTTATTAGAATTGTTAAGCCAAAGTCATTGTTTTGGATGTCTGCTGGTTGATTCTGCTGGTTTATTTATGGCACTGGACTGTTTTAATAATTATATTAATACTTTAATATTATAATTATTATAGCTGTTGTTGTTATCATGCCATTACTGTTCTACCAATAAATAATAAATACATTTTAAATAATGTTTGACTCTTGCCTGATTCATTAGAGGATATACTGTCACACTACACACTCAGACACAGACACACTACTGGTGAAGACAGAACAACAGCGCCACCTGCAGCTCTCCTTCTTCAGAACAGTACCCCAGGTGTGAGAGAGTAAAAAAACTCCCTCGTGCTGGTTTAACGTCCTCTGGGCACGTTTCTGTATTTCAACTACCTCTTTAATCCAGCGACGATGTTTGTCGTCTTCTGTCCTGTCCATAACGCGGTTCTTAAAATACAGAAACGTGCCCACAGGAAGTTAAAGGTTAAACCAGGATGAGGCTTTTTTACTGTCCTGAAGAACTTGGAATGCAGATGGAGCCTCCACCGCTAGGAAGACTGACCAATCACAAATCAATAACGTTACTTGACTGTTAGTGAGCCGTCCAAACTGTCGGGTATGAAAACAAACTAAACCTGAAAAAAATAATCTATGAAAATAAATGATCAAGTATGAATAAATTTAAAAGTAGAAGAGCACAGTGTAGTGTAGTGTAGTGTAGGGTAGGGTAGTAGTAGTAGTAGTAGTAGTAGTAGTAGTAGTAGTAGTAGTAGTAGTAGTAGTAGTAGTATACACCCATGGACCACTATAGAACCTGCCTGGACTTTAATGTTGAAAGCTGATGAGTAGTGGAGCTGAAATAGTTCACTTTTATGGTACAAGCATCAAACTTTGCCAGATTAACAACACCCCCAGGACTAATATTTCTGGATATGGAACCAAGTCTAATGTAACACTGGAGCTGAGAACTGCACATGTCACAAAATGGACCATATGAAAACACTGCATTTGACCTTTATTACGGTCTAATTTGCTTAATTATCCATTTTATAATGTTGAACAACTATTTTTCATAATCTCCAAAACATTAAGGAGGTCACATGACTGTTTTCCTGCAGAATGTAAGGGTTGTGTGGGTTCCCTGTGGTTGAAATCCAAGTTAATACAATATTTTATCTTTCAAAGGCATATTTGTTGGGTTTTTCATGACAAAAAACATTTAAACATCTCTAAAGATCTGTAAGTGCCAAATCATAGTTCATAATGATATTTATATGCTGCAGCTCTGACTAATATGCAGATGTTGTAGCAACATTGCAGACTAAATCACTCATGTCAATGTAATAAACACACAAAAATCATTGATTTAACTTTAGTTTGTGAGTTTATTTTCTACAATCTACATTTCTAACAAGTCAATTGACGTTAAACATACAAACAGTGTTTAGCAAAAAGCATATGGGATTGTTTCTCTTCAATCTACTCTCTCTCTGCGTCATTAATAAACTATTTAATGTAAATTTACAATACAAAAACTTAAAGTTTTTGAACTGTTATGAGATAATGGTTGAATCTACACTACACTGTCTTGCCTTTGTCACGGTCTTAAACGTTTCCTAATTCTTCAGACTCACCACTGCAGCCTTCTGAGCCGTCACCTCTACATCTGAGTCTTTGGGTGTTTCCAACCAGCCCTTGCCACAGTTTTTTTTTTTTTTTTTTTTTTTTTTTTTTTTGGACTCTTCTGGTACTATCTTCATGGCCTCTGGACCTGGAAACATTTCCACAGACACTTCCACAGAAGTTTGGAATGGAATAAAATGTCTTTATTGTCATTATACAGTTTAATGAGATTGAGAGCTGCTCTGTCAAAGTGCAAAAAAACCCCAAAAAACAAATGAACAGTTCTCAGTGTAAAGATGAGTTCAGTATGGTGACAGCTTTGGGAAAGAAACTGTCCCTGAGTCTATTTGTTCTGGCTGAACTGGACCTGAAGCACCTGCCAGAAGGCAACAGGTTGAAGAGGTGGAAGCTGGCGTGTGTATTGTTTCTCCACTGTGTTTATTCAAAGCACACCTGCAGTCAGGAGAGGACATCGTCAGGCCCGGTGGTGACGGACAGTCTTTCTGGGGTTTTTTTGTCGGCTGAGGGGGGTGTCTGCAGGGGTGAGGAACAGGGAGAGATGGTCTGACTGGCCCAGGTGGGGGAGGGGTATGGCTCTGTATGCACGCATGATGTTAGAATACACATGGTCCAGAGTGTTCTAACTCTTGTTGGGAATTTAACATGTTGGTGGAATTTTGGCTAAACAGTTTTACGATTTGCCTTATTAAATAGTCTCCTGCAGCTAACTCTGTAGGCAGAAAGAAGGGTCTGCATCTCACCGACATGAACTCTAGGTCAGGAGAACAGTGTCTGTCCAATACAGTGCTGTTGTTACACAAACCTTCATGCATGTAGATGCAGAGCCCCCCTCCTGTTTTTCCTGGAGTCACTGTTCCTGTCCCATCTGTGTAGCGTACGTCCTGCGAGCTGCACCAAAACGTCAGGGATTTGTGCGTGTGATTATGTTTCTGTAATGATCTCGAACGTAGCCAGCTGTAATTCCAAATCATCCATGTTAACAAAGTAATAGTAAAAAAAAACGTCAGTCCTTTATTTTGTAGAAAGTTGTTTTATTTTGGCGGGGCTTAAAATGGCTCCTGAGTCCAATGGGAAACATGCAGAAAAAGTGGTCATTACACAGTTCCATTTCACAGAATACGACAAGTACAGGACATCACTGAAGACTCCTCCCCTCCTCCGAGCGTCCAATCAGATCTCACCACGACGACATTTCAAACCAAAAACAAACCAAAAAATCAATACAAACATGTGAACGCTGGACCCACACGGTGAACTCTGGGCTGTGCTTTTGGAGACATGGATCATTTTCAACGACAAAAAACAACAAATGCACGGACAAAACAGAAAATTAAATCTATATAAACTCTATTAAACACTATTACAGCACAGTAATAGTGTAGTAATATGACAGTTGGATGGATTCAGTGGTTCAATAGTCGCTGGCTGCTCTTGTGGTGTGAATTTTTAATTTTTATGTTACATTTTTAACTTAATATTTGGGGATTTTGACCAACTAAGAAGTGCAGCTTGTGCAGTTCATAGGACAAGGATTAAGGACTATTGGATTTGTTTTTGGCAATCGTGCTTGGAGATAACTATTCTAACCAACTAGTTCTGAAATGCTGCATACTTATACAATGCAAAACGGCTTTCTAAACCAAAATAAAGAAAACCGTCCAGAGGAAAGGCTTTTATTTTGTGTCTCCAGAGTCCCCCTGTTCCCCCTGGGGGCTGCTGTAATGCCCGGGCTTCAGGACACAGAAGAGAGACACTTTTGTCCTAAGGCTTGCGCCACCTAGTGCCTCCGCTCAATTTCATTTCTCTCCAGCGACTAGGTCAAGAATCGGAATACACTAGATGGTTTGCAAACCGGAAGTGCAAGTTCAGGCACCAACCAATCAGCGAAGAGCCATATATTCAGTGTTGTCAACGATTCCCAAGATTGAGGATTTAAAGCTGGAACAAAGAGAATGTTTGGTGAATTTTATCAAGGGGAAAGACGTTATTGTCCTTCTTCCTACGGGATTTGGGAAAAGCTTAATATACCAGTTAACCCCATCCCGTTAATGGCGCATTACATACGTCACGACCAAATTGCAGCGATTGGTGAAATAAAAAAAAAAACTCATCTACCGTCGTGCGAACAAATTCTAACACTGCGAGGTTGGACGGATGAATCAGGTTACCTTCCTCAAACTGCCCTGGATCTCATGACTCTATCTGTTGAGCTGCACTGAGACTTTTCGTTTGATTTTCTGTTATTATTGTATTTTACTGCTCAGTGTGTTTAAACTTTGACAAATAAAGTGATTTTGATTGGATTTGATGGTCACTAAAATGTAATTACACAAAAACTACTCAAGAAAACAAACAAATTCTTAATCCAATCCAACCCTGAAACAAGTTTGAGGTAAATTAGGCCAGCTTGTTTGCTTGGCAAGTCCAGAGTGATACCTGTCTGTATTTTTATACGGAGGGACATCAGTCTGGTCCCAACGCCCTTCGTCGCATTTTAAACCTGAAACATGTTTGTTCAATCAGATTTGTTCATTTCAATGACACATGTGAAACGAAGGAGCTCATTGGTCACCGTCATTTAGAACACCTCCCTCACCTCAGATTAACGGTGCATTCACACTTGTACATACACTACACCAAAAATAACATTAAGGACTAAAGCCGAAACAAAACCTGGACGAGACCAGGACTAAACCAGGACTAGAACTTGACAAACCCATGTCCACATCAAGTCTAAAATGGGATAAATTTTGGACCAAATATCAACAAGTACGAACGAACCGGAACAGTTTAATGCTTCTTTAATCTGATCTTTGTTTTAACTCAGTCTGACCATAAAAAAATGCCACAGCTGATCTGATTTGTGCTGTTAAACAAATAGGTAAATTATGAAAACGTGCTGCTTAAACCCATTTTAAATCTTTTTTGACGTTTGCTAATGTGTGCATCGTGTCACCGTGGTAACTGCTGAACATTCCACCACAGAGATACATGTAGAACACCCCAGCACGATGTCATGGCAAAGTACCAGGTCTGGATCCCAGGGAACCAGTTTAATAAAATCATAAGGAAACAAGGCTACAACAGGGATTACTCCAGTCACACTGTTATTTCTGTCCTATTACTGTGCTGTAAAGTTCAGTTTTAAAACTTTTATAATAATGTTAATAAATATAAAACATATGACATTTTGTTTAAATCCTGAGCTGTGAGCATCAGTGAGGAAGCTCCATGAAAACCCCAGGCAACAAACAAACAAACAAACAAACAAAGTAAAATAAAGTGAAATAAAGTAGGATAGATCTGTTTTTCTCACAAAGATTAATTGGAGAAATGTAGTTATAATTATTTTGTTTTGTTTATTTATGTATTAATTTCATACCTGTGTTTTTACAAATGGTAACATGATGTAGATTTGAGTTTAAATAAAATCATACAATGAACTGATGGCAACAGAAGGAGAAAGTAATTTGGTGATAGCTTTTACATTCCGAGTGATTTATAAAACATTCAACCGTCAATGTCAAAAAACAGAACAAACACAAAACATTAAAGGGGAGACACTACAGGGAAAACCTTTTTTTAAATCTGATTTTTGGTTATTTGGTCTCTTAGTAACAAGCGTCCATGTGGAAACAACAAAACAGTCCTCTCGGCACCGAAAGATCTTTTCAAATTTTATTTAATTTTATCCATAAAGTTACATGAGACTTTGTAACTTCAAACTCTGTTTTATCAAAACTCTCATTGGGATGTAAAACCAAACTTTATAATTTTGTACTGGACAGGATTTTGCTAAAAAGTACAGAAAGATTTTCTGATATCTAATTCAAGCCTGATTTATTTATTAATTTTTAATTTTCCAGTGAGATTAATTAAAATAAGACATCCAAGTTAAATCAGATATCCAAAATCCTTCTGGATTTTTTTTTTGTATCTAATAAGACAAAACGAATAATATATCTTTTTTTAAAAACCCTTGGCTGTATCTGTTTTTGAGATTCAAAGTTCAAATTTGGCCTTTATAGACATAAAATGATTTATTTCTATATGAAAACATGACATGATTAAAAACATATGATACATTTATTTCTTACATTTATGTGAGTGAACTACAGAAGTAGAAATTTTAAACTGATTTCTCAAAATGTACATTTTTTTCCCTGTTCACCTGCAGTGTCTCGCCTTAAATTTGACATAAAAAATCAGATTACATTTACAATAACACGAGTTTAGAACAGAGTCCAAAAGATTCTGTCATAGATCAGAATGGAGACGAACCAAAATGAAGACCTGAACTCATGGACCAAACCTGGAGAAGCTGCAGACGTCTCCTCCACCACAAGACAATCAAGGCCATTGTTCCTTTGAGCCAGGCATTGGGCATAGAACCAGAAGTCTCTCCAAAAAAGAGGGAGGTCCAGTGGTAAGGCCCCGTGTAGCAGCCCCGCCCTCTGCTGTGGTGTCCAGATGCCCTCCCGCAGGGTGAGAAGGCTCCAGAAGGGGGCGGAGCTATACCATGCGCGAGTTGGATTCTGAGGGGAAGTGTCCCAGGTTCTGCTTGTGTCGACGTCCGCGCTGGTTCTTCGGACATTTTCTGAAAAATACAAGAGTTCAGATTCAGACATAAAGGTTGGTGGTTCAATTAGAAGTATGTTCTGAGGAGAATACTTCTAATGCAGTATTATTCTCTTTATACACAGTCAGAGTGCTCCCCCTGCTGTCACATCAGTGGTACTAAAAACTCCCTCAGGTCCAGAGGTCGTCAGTAATTAAGCAAAAGTACTTGAGTATTCATTTTAAGCATCTGTCGTGAAAGACAAACATAATACTTTAAACTTCAGTGTATTTCTTTAAAAAAGGCTTCAAGTACAAAGTACTTTTGTGAAGCTGTTTTACACATTCATATTGTTTCCATTTTGTCCCATTTTTAAAGCCTTAAATGACCCGTGCACATGTGCTGTTACACACTCAAGTGCTACACACACACACAGCAGGTGTTCTGTTCAGGATGTGCTGCAGTATCAACAATTTTAGGGCTTGTTAACATCTGCACTTCCAACAAGACTGAAGTTTGATTATTATCGTGTTTATTTTATAGCAGATAAATATACAAAATATTGATTGAATCTAAATTCCCATTTGAGATGTGCTCATTGTAACCAATGTTTTTGTCTTTCTAATCTAATAATTATTAAATACTTAAGTTGTTTCTACAGCAAATATTTCAGTACTTTGAGTAATAAACTGACATTCCTACTTTTACTTGTATTGGAGTAATATTTGACCAGGTGTATCTTTAGTTTAACTTAAGTAATGAAATGCAGCACTTTAACCAGCTCTGCTCAAGTCATCCCAAACACAACAACACACTAGACAGTGTTGGTCAGTGCTGTGGTCAGTGCTGTGGTCTGTGCTGCGGTCAGTGCTGTGGTCAGTGTTGGTCAGTGCTGTGGTCAGTGCTGAGGTCAGTGCTGTGGTCAGTGCTGTGGTCAGTGTTGGTCAGTGCTGTGGTCAGTGCTGCGGTCAGTGCTGTGGTCAGTGCTGCGGTCAGTGCTGTGGTCAGTGCTGTGGTCAGTGGTGGTCAGTGCTGTGGTCAGTGGTGGTCTGTGCTGCGGTCAGTGCTGTGGTCTGTGCTGTGGTCAGTGTTGGTCAGTGCTGTGGTCAGTGCTGCGGTCAGTGCTGTGGTCAGTGCTGCGGTCAGTGTTGGTCAGTGCTGTGGTCAGTGCTGTGGTCAGTGTTGGTCAGTGCTGTGGTCAGTGTTGGTCAGTGCTGTGGTCAGTGCTGTGGTCAGTGTTGGTCAGTGCTGCGGTCAGTGCTGTGGTCAGTGCTGCGGTCAGTGTTGGTCAGTGCTGTGGTCAGTGCTGTGGTCAGTGTTGGTCAGTGCTGTGGTCAGTGCTGCGGTCAGTGCTGCGGTCAGTGTTGGTCAGTGCTGTGGTCAGTGCTGTGGTCAGTGTTGGTCAGTGCTGCGGTCAGTGCTGCGGTCAGTGCTGCGGTCAGTGCTGTGGTCAGTGCTGCGGTCAGTGCTGTGGTCAGTCGTACCTGGTGATGCACAGGACCACAGCAGCGATGATGGCGATCTGCACGGCTCCGATGATGGCGGCGATCAGGACGTAGTGCAGTTTCTGTCCACTGGGGACGACGTAGAGCACGTTAAAGTCCTGGGGCTCGGTGCACTGAGGGCCTTTGTACCCCGCGTCACATCTGCGGAGGACACACACACACACATGTGCACACACACACATGTGCACACACACACATGTGCACACAGACACACACAGAGCGGTCAAAGCTCACCTCACATGGACAAAAACTCTAGAGTCAATACTTCCATCAGCTACTGTCCTGTGGAAAGGCCTGTCAAGATATTTAAAGCAGACCCACTGAGGCTGCACTTGCACTGATTCATGAGTCTCTGAGTCCTTTTACATTTAAATCAACTGGATTCTCATACAAGGCTTATTCTGCTTTCTGATTGGTTAATTATCTTAAGAACCAAAACACCAAAGTTTACCAAAGTAAATGGGTAATCATGTCCAGTGATTCTGTAATAAATCAGCATTACAATTGATCTGTATTTGAACATGTTAACCTCGTATGTGGAGACACAAATCTAATATACATTTCTTTTGAGTGTTGTTATAACATATTTTATAACTTAAATTAATAGTATGTACAGACATGGACAAACTTGTTGGTACCCCTCTGATAATGAAAGAAAAATCAACAATTTTCACTGAAATAACTTGAAACTAAGAAGGAACCCTTCAAACCTGAGACAACTAGAACAGTTTGCTCACGTGGAATGGGTCAAAATACCTGTTGATTAGAGCAGAAGTTCATTGAAATCACAGAAATTGTTTCTTTGCAGAGTTTGCCTTAAAAAGGTTGTGCAACAAAATATTAAGTTAAGGGTACCATCATTTTTGTCCAGGCCAGTTGCATTATTATTATTATTTTTTTTTATAATTCTGTCAAACCACAGGTGAAAAACAGTGTTTGATTTTTGTTGGACAATTTTCAGTAATGTTTTTTATTATTATTGCTTTTATCAGTTTCAAGGTATTTCAGTGATTATTGTTGATATTTGTTTCATTTCCAGAGAGGTACCAACAATTTTGTCCATGTCTGTATGTAGACTGTGAGTAGCTGAACACTGTATTTTAAACACTAGTATTTTAAAACAGCTCTTGTGCCCTCTGCTGGTAGAGATGGGGAGTGTAAAGTAAGTACAGCTGTCAAAACAACAGCAATCAATACACAATTAGGAGCACATATGACAGGTTTTTATCTTTCTTGTATTATATCATCATTATTGTCTGTGAGAGGAGAGACACAGGAGAAGTTTTGGCCCAGTGTTCCACAAGGTTGTTTGGTAACAGTAATGGAATTCCCTAGTCAGGATTTGCAACCAGGAAATAAACTCTGAAACCTTAAAAAAAATGGGGATTTATTATTATTACTATTTTAGTTAAATCCTAAATAGAATGATCTTAAATGTGTTTTGGTTTTGGTTGTTCATAGACACTTCACAGCATAAATGCTCATATTTAATTCAGAAGCAAAAGCAATGATAATACAAAACACATGCAGTGTATGTGTCTGACCTGCAGGTGGCGGTGTTGTAGTGCATCTCACAGTTGCCATGGACACAGTATCCGGCGTAGCTGCTGGAGCAAGGCACGGGCACCCCAGCACGAGCCGCCTCTCCTAGGTCCACTCCGGTGTCTGTCACAGAGACGACAGAGACAAAGTTAATACTGAGTAGATTTGTAGATTTAGATTTAGAATAGATTTTCTGTAGGCCTAGTTAACCTAAAAATGTTGCAGGGATTGCACTGTAAATTAAATGACGAGTAGCCTGACAGAAACATCATCGCAACAGTGCAGGTGCTCAGGTGACACGACTGCACTCAACATGTGTGTCATATCACTGTTAAAACAGAAAAGCTGCAGGAAACCGAAAACATCCAGTCTTCATTGCCAGGCATTTATAGCCATTATTCACCAAAACTCTGCCAAAATCATGCTCCTCATTGGTAAATATATCCAGCGAGGAGTGAGTGTGCGTAAAGATTAATCCAAACGAGTCTCCATAAAGTTCTAATTCTCCTCCATCCAGGTAACCGTGTAGTAAAAGCATAAAATTACATCTGTGTCATGTGCTGCCTTTGATATAACCTGCTGTGTCTTTGTACTAACTCGACTTAAATGGAAGCTTTTTCCCTTACCTGCCAAAGCCCTGGATGAGTAATTAGTTTAGTAAAATAATGAAATTATACATTTTAAGTAGAAAAGGGTGTATAGTATTCAAATTAAAATAAATGAACAATTATATTAGTTACATTTAAAGAGAAATTATAGTAAACGCCAATCATAATTCTCAGCACGTCCATCGTCCATCACAATGATTCCCTGTAAACAAGCAAGGACGCGCTGACACATGACACACAGCAGCAGGCTTCAGTGAGGGAGGCTCTTACCCAGGACTTTGAAGGGGCTGTTGTCCTCCTTCTTGCCCATCTTGTCTTTGTCGGCTGTGAACACAAAGATCATAATGAACGTTCACACTGGAACTGCTTTCTGAGGCGGCCTAAAGTGGATAACCTCCAGTGGACTGACAGCAGGGATCTTCACTCAGACTGGGTATAACAGAACCCTCAAACCTTAGTCTGTGGAGTTCAAAATCAGTTGTTTATTCTCTAAATCAGAAGTGTCAAACTCAAATTCACAGAGGCCAAAATTAAAAGTCGTCGGCCAAACTAAATATTTACAGAAAAATTTCAACAACATCTGCAAGTTTTTCTCTTCTTTCGAGATATGTAATGTTCAACCTTTTCATATTAAAATAAATGTTTAATAATAGTTTTGCTTAAACACTGAATCCAGAACAAGCAAAATATAAAATAATAACAACATTTTAATAAAATAATGTCTCTATAGTCTATCTGTAGCCGGAGGGCAGCTCTAATACATGTTTGATATGATCTTGTGGGCCAAATATAATTATATAGTGGGCCACATTTGGTCCCCAGGCCTGAGTTTGACATGTCTGCTCTAAATCAAAGAGCCGCATTACTACAGTCTAGATTCATATATAAGAAGACATCAGTGTTAAAGCTCCAGTGTGTAACTTACTTTGGAATATCTTTGATGGACACAGATAAGTGTTATGTCCTACTGTTGAATATTATACAGGGTATCCCCAGGTTTGACTACCCCAAATTTAGGACTTTTTAAAAGACCTTTTAAAGACCACTTAAATGGAAATTAAGACCAACATCGCACCCATTATGTGGGCCAAAAACACCAGATCCAATTCTAATAATGACCATTACTCACTGCTTTAAATAACCAAAAATACTTTTATTATAAAGTCTCATTCAGAACTCATTTATAGTAGGATGCATTGCTTGTAAAATGGCCAAAAAATGATTTATAATATTCTAACAAGACAAACTATACTCCAAAATAGACATTCATTCACGTTACATGATTTCACTTTTTATTTTTTCCTCCGTCCATTTAACATTTACACTGTAGCCTGTTGAGTAAACAAAAAAATAGGCTAATGAAATTTAACACCTTTGTGGAAAAAAATAAGACTTGGAAAACATAATTTGAGAGTTTTTAAGGTCTTACTTTAGGAACATGAAATTTAAGACTTTTAAGACCCTGCGGCTGCCCTGTTATAGCCAAAGGAACACCATGTATTTGTGCTGTTTCAGTTCGGTGCAGGGCTGTGCACGAGTGAATTCTTCCAATTTGTGTGTGTTTACATTCCGCCACTATATGTGCAGCTACACGGAAGGCTCGACTCTTTAATATTCACCAGGGAACCCGCCCGTGATTGGGTTGGCAGTGTTTCCCGCAGCAATTACCCCCCACCTTGAGCACGTCCCTCTGAACCACGCGAATCCTCGCAAAACTACAGTCGTCAATTTCGCCTTTCGCCCTTTCGCCGGCACAGAATCTCCGCGATAGTCCATCAAATTTATTGGATTGGATAAACAGATTTTATGTGTGGCCCTGACTTGTGGGTATTACAGTCCTGAATAGAGGATTGTGGGTAACGTGGTCCTGACCTGCACAGAAGCCCAGGTGGCGCACGTCGATCTGCTCTTGCTTCATGCAGGAGGCCTCTCGCACCAGGCAGGGGTTGGAGTACGAGTGCCCGTCTGTGGCGCACACTGGGTTCTCATTGTGCCCGCTGCAGTCGATGTTACAGATGCACCTGGACAACAACACGGCAGCTGTGAAGACCTGGTTTATGTGATGTGGTCTGGTCCTGTTGAGTCCTGAGTGAGTTTTCTTGAGTCCTGGTTAACTTTATCACTCCAGCCCTGCTTTAATCTTGTTTATGTTTAATCCTGGTTTAGTTTAAAGGAACTGTAATGTAAGATTTTTATTTTATGAACACAACATATTTGTGTCCCCAGATACAGTAGTTTTATTAGAATTGTTAAGCCAAAGTCATTGTTTTGGATGTCTGCTGGTTGATTCTGCTGGTTTATTTATGGCACTGGACTGTTTTAATAATTATATTAATACTTTAATATTATAATTATTATAGCTGTTGTTGTTATCATTCCATTACTGTTCTACCAATAAATTATAAATAAATAATAAATACATTTTAAATAATGTTTGACTCTTGCCTGATTCATTAGAGGATATACTGTCACACTACACACTCTCAGACACAGACACACTACCGGTGAAGACAGAACAACAGCGCCACCTGCAGCTCTCCTTCTTCAGAACAGTACCCCAGGTGTGAGAGAGTAAAAAAACTCCCTCGTGCTGGTTTAACGTCCTCTGGGCACGTTTCTGTATTTCAACTACCTCTTTAATCCAGCGACGATGTTTGTCGTCTTCTGTCCTGTCCATAACGCGGTTCTTAAAATGCAGAAACGTGCCCACAGGAAGTTAAAGGTTAAACCAGGATGAGGCTTTTTTACTGTCCTGAAGAACTCAGAGTGCAGATGGAGCCTCCACCGGTCGAAAGCCTGTTTAAATGAGCTGACCAATCACAAATCAATAACGTTACTTGACTGTTAGTGAGCCGTCCAAACTGTCGGGTGTGAAAACAAACTAAACCTGAAAAAAAGAATCTATGAAAATAAATTATCAGAGGACCAAAAAACTTTGGACAATGGTCTTGAGCTGTATCAGAACAAGTATAAGAGCACATAGAGTAGTATAGTATAGTATAGTATAATATAATAGTAGTAGGGCCCGGTCAAGCAGAAGTAAACAGCAAGGACAAAAATTCAAGTTAATGCATCTGATATAAAAATGTATTGAACAGATACATATGTACTCTAGTTTATGAAACTGTTTACCTTTTTTCTGTACCGTTTTTGGTTCTAAAGTTACATACGTTTTAAACAGACCATGTATGAAACATGGAACAAAAATTATTTCCCAAATTTCAAAGACCTGAAAATCATGTAAATAAACTGATGTATTTCATCATATCTTGTGTTATTCGATCTTTGAACTGTTGATGAAGGGACATGATTTAAAAAAAAAAAGTATTTAAAATGATAAAATTTGCTTAGAAGGACTGACATATTTTATAGAAATAGTTTCTTTCATTTTGAAGTAATATTAAAGTATTCAGAAGAAAAAAGTTGACAAATTATACAAAATCATGCACCTTCTACTTGTTTGCACAATTTTCCTCCGTTACTTTTCCCTCCGTTACCATGACCTTTCTTAATAAAAAATCTCATTACTCAAAAAGTAAGAGGTTTTTCAACCTAATCTTGTACCATTTGGTAGAAAACTATATGAAGCAAATATTCAAACCAGTTTGTTAAGGATATGTAAGTGAGAACCAAGAGTTATCACTGTTTGTGTTTATTGCCCAAAAAGTGCTGCATATTTCATTCCCTCCGTTACCGACATGAGTTTTTAAATTTTTTCTCAACAACTTGAAAGAATATCACAGGTTTAACTTGACCCTGTTGGAGTGTAACTCTTTCCTACATTCTGATACTTTACTTATTTCAATAGTCCCTCTAGTTTCTGAATAAGAGACATTTGAATGTAAAAAATCTGCCCGTTTCCCTCCGTTACCACTTGACCGGACCCAGTAGTAGTAGTAGTAGTAGTAGTAGTAGTAGTAGTAGTAGTAGTAGTAGTAGTAGTATAAGGACTTTAAAGTTGAAAGCTAATGAGTATAGAGTCTAATCCTTAATATTGAAATCGAAAATTTTAGTATTGTGACAACACTAGTCCATTCCAGGTCTAGTCCAGTCCAGGTTTAGTCCATGTCCAGTCCAAGTCTAGTCCAGGGCCATTCCAATTCTAGTCCACTTCTAGTCCAGTCCCAGTGCAGTCCTGCTGTGGCCGGTGCTCACCACACATCTTCAGAGTCTTCATCGCACTCCGCTCCGTACTTGCAGGTGCTACATTTGGTGAACTTGCGGCTGAGGTCCGGCGTGGAGCCCTCGGCGTCTGCACAGCGCACAGAGGTCAGAGGTCAGAGGTCAGGACTGTGGAGATCAGGACTTCCTCATGACGCTTTCAAAATAAATACCCACTTACCGTCTCCATCTCCAGAACCCGATCCCGGCTCTGGCAAACACAGAGAGAACAGGTCAGTGCGAGGTAAAGTCACTGTACAATCATATTTGCACTTACGTCACAATGGGGTGTTCTACATGTATCTCTATGGTGAAATGTTGCACAGTTACCACAGTGACATAATGCACAAAAAATAAAAGTTTTAAGATCTGCCTGAAAACATTGTGATTGTAATGTTTTTTTTTTCGAGAGGGAGAAATCAGCTCACCTGTTGTATTTCCAGCTAAATCTGTTTTTTCTGTTGAGATTGTGTTATAAATATTAAAACTAAATTCAGGCCCCGTCCACACTAGTTCGTATTCGAGTCCTTTTCGTTGTGGATGCAGTGTTCGTTCACACTAATCCGATTGAAAACGGCTCCAGAGACGGAACGATCTGGTGCCTCCAACTCCCACGAATAAATTTGAGTACAGATCTGGTCCAGCACCGTGTGGACGCCTGAAAACGCTGATACGCTGATGTAGGTCTATGCACCACGAAGTAATTCACCGCCAGAACGCTAAGAGGCTAGAATATATGTCCATTTATAAACGGTTTGTGCGTATGACCTGCAGACGTATAATCTCTGAAAAGTTTAACATGAACCATCTCCAACATGATAGAAACACAGAACAGACTCACCATCAGCAGAACACCCCTCTGTCACAGAAAGAACACTCATATTCCACTGAGTCGTGCCCTTTAGTCCGACAGAAGCTGAACCACATCAGCACACAAAGAGCGAGCTGATTTTTGAGTGCTCAGTTTATACAAATTAGTCATGCGGTTTTGTTTCTGTAAAACGTAAACAAATATACTCAAAGCTGCGTGGATAGGGAAGGACTGCGGACACAGAAACGACGTGTCTGGACGCAAATCATTTCCGATACGGTGATTCGTTTCAGTGTAAACATGACCTTAGATTTATCAATTTGAAACTTCGTCTGTGGTTTACGTAAAAAGTACATATGGACATATTTAGCACACTTTTTTCATCACGTGATGTTTTCATAAACATCTAAAATCATCTCCAAACTGAAACATGGAAAAAGCCAGGTTTAAATTTAGTCTTTCTTCTTTTTGTTGACATATTAGAAACAAAAACAGACAGAGGGGATATATCTTGTATCATATTTAGAATTTGAGTAAACTAAATTTCACAGAAAAATTGCCAAAAATTCTTAAAAACTGAAATAAATCAGACTGACAGAATTAGAAAACAACTAAATACTTCAGGACATTTTGTTGAAATCTTGTTGAGTACAAGACTATAAAGTGTGGTGTGTGCAGATGCTGCTTTAAGGACTGATCCTTGTGTCCATATAAAGGGACATGAAGTTATAATGTCCCATATAACTCTACTGTATGGAGGCAGGTTGATTAAATTAAATTTTAAAACATCTTTCATTCTAGAGTGGACGATTTTGTTGATCCTTGTGAAAGCTTGAACTCTCCCATTAAGGATTTCTTAAAATAATCTAGAAGTTAAAATGTTATTGCGATATCTTTAACACTCCTATGTGAGACTGAATCAAGATCAAAGCAGGACTTGACCATAAATGGGTATAAGAACCAAAGACCAGACCAGGACCAGATCAGGACCAGATGGCTCTGTTTGCCTTTGACTCAGCATGCTGAGTTTAATCCAGTGGTAATTATGGTTCCAAATTAAAATTGATCTGCCACTCAATCAGAGGAAAAATCAGTACAAGTCTGGAGCTGCACCAAACTGTCCGCTCTATCAGGACCACAGAAAATCTTGTAACCAAATAACCAACACCCAGCGGTGATTTTTGACAGAAAAGCAGCTAAAAACAGATTTGTTCTGCACTTTCCTGAGGTCAATTTGGAAAATGTGTGTATTTAAAGTGAGTGGAAACAGCATGTGATTAAATGTGTACGTTTTTACTGTGAAGTGGAGTTACAGTCATGTGTATGTGGTGTTACAGTGATCAGTGTTACAGAGACTTGGTGTTACAGTGATCAGTGTTACAGTAACATGGTATTACAGAGACTTAGGGCTCGATCTTGCCCCCAGTCTTAGCACTAGGTGGAAGCGTTAAGGAGTGGGCGTGCCCAGGTGGGGCTGTACTTTGCTGCTGGGGGCTGAAGTGGGTAATGTCTGTAAACTTTGCCTCATCACAGGCAGCAATGCGGAGTGCGAGGAAAAGTTATAAACGTGACAATAAACCGCTCACGTTCTCGTCTCATGGTTGTCCACTGCATTTTGCCCCACACCGGTGGATGTCTCATGGATTACAGAATATGTTTATTGTCATATAAGTGTTTCTGATGTTACAGCTTCGAGCACAGATATGATCCGTGCGTCTGTTCCGCTGTCACAGCCCCGAGCTCAGTGAATGCACGCGCAGAATCCAGCCGTGAGAATGTGAGGAAATCGACATCGCAGCATTAGGACACAGACAGAGTAAGAAGAAAACAGACTTTAGGACATCGCTGTAAACGGCCTCATGTGAATGAGCAGCTTTTGTACAGATCCACATCAAACCAAACTCTAGAGCGGAGCTGAGCCTATACAAGGCAGACGAGGGGCTGTGCTCTGCTGCGAGTGGGCATCCGGACAACTCCTGCACAGCACACGAACATGTTATGAATGTTAAGCATTTATCATCCTAATATATTTCCAAATAAAAGAAGTCTTGAGCATGTTACATGTAGATTTCAGCGGACTCGTTTGATATTTATTTTTACAATTCTGGCAATTCACTGAACGAACCACACCACGCCCTCAGTCTGCTCTGCTCCACCTGATGTTCAGGCACGGCACACCTCCTGATTAGAACTCCACGCTCCACACTAAATGCTTACACTAGGGGGCAAGATCGGGCTCTTAGGCTGCGTTCAGACTGCAGCCTGAAGTGACCCAAATCCGATTTTTTGGCTTCTATGTGACCTGTATCCGATCTTTTAATGACAGTCTGAACGACACAGATCCGATTTTTTCAAATGTGACCCAGGACACTTGGATATGTGCTCCTGAAACTGATACATATCTGATCTTTTGACATGTGACTTCAGTCTGAACGGCCAAAGTGCATTCATCCCACTTACACGTTATCAACAAGCCACAAACGTCACTATTCTGCGCTGAAGTCGTATCTCTCCGTGTCACTGAAGCGAAGCACATCACCACTCACCACTCTTGGCTCCGTCTCCACATCCACACATTCCTTTCAACGGACTGAACCACAAAACACCACGGCCAAAAACCTCGTCCTTCTCCTTCTCAATCTCCTCCTTAAAACAAGTAAGTTGTTCATGTTCTGGCTCCGGTACGAGAGGAACTTTAAAATCTCCAGGTGCTCAATGCTCGCGTCCGTGTTTGGACAACTTCCGTAAACACAGAGCACGCTCGCTGCGGTTGACGTCGTCGTGTCTCCAGTGCACATGCGGGACACTTTCGGTCCGTTTAATGTTCACACTGGAGTCACATACAAGTCGCATTTAATTGGAAATGTGAACGACCTCGCAAAAACATCGGATTTCACAAAAAAATTGAGCGTTAAGCCCTGCAGTCTGAACGTAGCCTTAGTGTTACAGTGACTTGGTGTTAGAATGCCGTGCAGCGTTACCATGAGTGCAGGGCCCGTCCGACAGCTTGCTGATGAGTCGTTGCTGTTTGCAGGAGGCCTGGCGTCTGTAGCACTCGTTCTGGTACGTGTCTCCGTTGGATCCGCACACTGGGATGTAGTCCTTGTCGCACTGGAAATAAGAGACAACACCAGACTCATGTGGGTGGAATGAGCCGAAGCAGCTCACAGCGGAACAGAGCTCATTACTACAAGGTGGTGACACATTTAGTCAAATACATTTAATAGTGGAAGTGAGTATTAATGCTCAGGGATGAATAATTGTGTCTTATCAGCTTGATTTATTGTTTTATTATTATTATTATTATGTGGACTGTACTATACATTCTAAAACTATTTTGCAGAAAACATGTAAAATTTAACTTATTTTTGAAAATTCTTATAAAAATAGTGTGCAAAATCTAAAGAATATTCACACATGTTGCCCCTGAACATTTCTACGAGTGATTGGCGCCTACAGCTCCCTATAGAACAATATTTATTTTAGACGCCCTCCAGCAATTTGATCGTCATTTTAAGGTTTCAATTTAATTTATTCATGAAATTATACAGAACGTGCTTTCAATAAACGTGATGGATATGCATGAGGCTCGCCAGAACACCGCAGCGGAATGTTAATTGAATTGAATCATAAATAATAGAGATTTACGGGGCTTGTTCTGGTTGTTCTGTCCCCCCCCACCGCGGTCCCACGAACACAGCTGTTTATCTGTGGACGCGTCTCTCACACTCACAGCTTTTGAATCTATACTCAATTAAAGCTCAGCCATCAATCTGAGGGCACCTTTGACCCCTGCACACGGCGGTCAATGGGTCGTGTTATGAGAGAGAGAAAAAGGACGGGACAGAGGGGACGATGTGGACAGATGGGGATAGTGTGTGATAGAGAGGACAGTGTGTAGGTTAGACCAGTCCTCCAGTTAGGTACTCCTGTCCTGAGCATAAAACACAGGTGTCAAACATACAGCCCAGGGGCCAGATCCGGCCCTCCAAGACCTTTCATCTGGCCCTCAGCTGAATAGTTTAATTATATTTTCTATTAAAATCTTGTTAATTTTCTGCGGTGTTTATCACAGCAGCATCTCCAGCGTCTCTGTACGTGGCCCCTCCCACCAGAGCAGCACAAATAAAGACTTGTCTCTTTCCAAACGCTCTTAAAGGACGATCGTTTTGACTGTTGACCGTGACACCCTCATCAGAAAAATGTCACAAATGAGAAAAGTGGAGCCGAGTGCAGGATTTTACAACAAAAATTGACTTTCCAATTTGCATACCACTTCATGTTAAAACATTGTGTTGAAATTGCATTTTTCTTAAAGTTTCAAGTTGTTCTTAATATTATATTTTGTAAAAAAAAAAAAGAGTTCATCAATTAAAAAGGATTTCTGTAATAGATTTGTGTTTCTCTGCACAAATATTTGAACTTATTGTTATTTTTGGGGTTTATACGACATGAGTTTTCTGATCCAGACACTTTGGGATCAAAGTAGGTTCAATATGGCCCCTGGACCAAAATGAGTTTGACACTCCTGGCGTAAACCATTGAGCTGCTGGTGAATCCTGACCTGGAACTGGCAGACGCACTTGAGCTGAGCGCCGTCGTCTCTGCACACGCCCCCGTACCGACAGCTCCACTCATCGCACACGCGCAGGTCGCTCTTCCTCTGGGACAAGTCTGCGGGGACACGGAAAAAAAAAGAAAACATTAAAACAGACATGTGTAAATGAGGGTGGTGTAATGAAGACTTTGTTGAGTTGATACATTTTGGTGGAGAACAAAATGAACCAGGACTAAACCGGGACCTTGACTTAACCAGAAGTAAACAAGAACTTAAACAGGTCTTATCCAGGACCAAACCAGGACTAAGCCAGGACCAAACCAAGGCCAGGACTTAACCAGAAGTGAAGAAGAACTTAAACAGGTCTTCACCAGGACTAAAACAGGACTAAAACAGGGCCAAACCAGGACTTAACCCACACTATACCAAGACTGACCCACAAATAAAACAAGGACAGAATCAAAACTTGAAATGGACTTAACCGGTACTAAACAAGGACTGAAATAGGACTTAACCAGGACCAAACCAGGATCAGGACTTAACCAGAAGTAAACAAGAACTTCACCAGGTCTTAACCAGGACTAAACCAGGACTAAACCAGAACTAAACCAGGACCTTGACTTAACCAGAAGTAAACAAGAACTTCAAACAGGTCTTAAACTAAACCAGGAGTAAACCAGGACTCAACCAGGACCTAACCAGGACCAGGACTTAACCAGAAGTAAACCAGGACTAAACCCACAAATAAAACAGGACAAAACAAGAACTGAACCAAAACTTAAAATGGACTTAACCAGTACTAAACAAGGACTTAAACAGGACTTAACCAGGACCAAACCAGGACCAAGGCTTAACCAGAAATAAACAAGAATTTAACCAGGTTTGACCAAGACTAAACCAGGACTAAACCAGGACCAATCCAGGACTTAACCCAGACTATACCAAGATTGACCCACGAATAAAACAGGAAAAAAACAAGGACTGAACCAAAACTTAAAATGGACTTAACCGGTATTAAACACGGACTTAAATAGGACCAAACCAGGGTTAGGACTTAACCAGAAGTAAAGAAGAACTTAAACAGGTCTTAACCAGGTCTAAACTAGGACTAAACCAGGACTAAACCCACAAATAAAACAGGACAAAACAAGGACTGAACCAAACTTAAAATGGACTTAACCAATACTAAACAAGTACTTAAACAGGATAAAACCAGGACCAAGACTTAACCAGAAGTAAAGAAGAACTTAACCAGGTCTTAACCAGGACTAAACCAGGACCAAACCAGGACAGGGACTTAACCAGAAGTAAAGAAGAACTTAAACAGATCTTAACCAGGACTAAACCAGGACTAAACCGGGACTAAACCAAGACTAAACCCACAGATAAAACAGGAAAAAACAAGGGCTGCACCAAAACTTGAAATGGACTTAACCAGGACTTAAACAGGACTAAACCAGGACCAAAACAAGACTAGGACTTAACCAGAAGTAAACAAGAACTTAACCAGGACTAAACCAGAACTAACCCCACAAATAAAACAGGACAAAACAAGGACTGAACCAAAATTTGAAATGGACTTAACCAGGACTTAAAAAGGACGAAACCAGGACCAAATCAGGACCAGGACTTAACCAGAAGCAAACAAAGTACTTAACCAGGTCTTAACCAGGTCTAAACCAGGAGCAGGACTGAGCTGCGCGCTGCTCTCGTCTTGGAGGGAGAATTATTGATCTGATATAAATCCCCGAGCTTTCTATTATTTATGCGCCTGTCTCGTTGTTTTGGTTGTAACCATGGTAACGGGCCAGTCTGCTCCCGCACACACTGTACACTCTATTATTCTGCATCAATAAAAGAAGAGGAGCGCTGGTTTGTTCATAAAAAACCAGGACCAGACCAGGACTATGTGGGATAATGCGGCTGGAGGGGGCGGGGAGAAAAGTATTGATCGCTCTCCCGGTGCTTGATTTCCAAAAGGACAAAAATAACTGGGATTGGAACCGGACCAGGACTCAACCAGGACTGTGCGGAGACTAAAGGCCGTGGTGGTCTAAGCGAAAGAAAATGAAACTTAAGATGGAGGGTGGGTCAGTTTTCAGAGTCGATGTTTTGAGCCGGTTTATGGTTCGTGTGTTTGTGATTACTGGGCCTGTGCACGTCCAAAGAAACTGCATGAGCGCTTTTTCAAATTATAAAAAGTCGTGCAGGTTGACTGATGTTTGTGAGTTATTTCGCTTGTGCTCCAGAAAAATCCCTGTATCATTTGTTCGTTTGTTTTCCAAAATAAAACCCCAAAAAAAAAAAAGAAAATGCAAAAACAACAATTTTCTTCTTTGTCTTCAAAACCAAAATGAAAAAACAAACAAAAAAAAACAGATAATGATTTGATTTTTCAGTGTTTGATTAGGACTAAAACAGGTCCAGGACCAGACCGGGACTGAGACCAGGACTTAGACCGTGACCAGAGAAGGACCAGGACTGAGACTGGGATCAGACCAGAACTGAGACCTGGAATGAGACTGGGACTGAGGCCAGGACCAGACCGTGATTGAGACTGGGACTCAGACTGGGACCAGACTGGGACCAGGGCCAGGACTGAGACCGGCACTGAGACCAGTACTGAGACCGGGACTGAGACCAGGACCATACCAGAAATGAGGTCAGGATTGAGACTGGGAACAGAACCAGGGCTCAGACCAGGACTGAGAGGACCAGGGGACTGAGACCAGGACCAGAACTGAGACCAGGACTGAGACTGGGAACAGGACCAGGACTAACACCGAGAACAGGACCAGGACTGAAACCAGGACTGAGACTGGGACTGAGGCCAGGACCAGACTGTGATTGAGACTGGGACTCAGACCGGGACCAGACTGGGACCAGGGCCAGGACTGAGACCGGTACTGAGACCGGTACTGAGACCAGGACCATACCAGAACTGAGACCAGGACTGAGACCGGGACCAGACCAGGACTGAAGCCGGGACCAGACCGCGACCAGACTGGGACTAAGACCAGGAATAGGACCAGGACTGACACCAGGACTGAGATCGGGACTGAGACCGGGACTGAGACCGGGACTGAGACCGGGACTGAGACCGGGACTGAGACCGGGACTGAGACCGGGACTGAGACCGGGACTGATGCCATAACCAGATCATGATTGAAACCGGGACTGAGACTGGGACCAGGACTGACGCTGGGACCAGACTGTGACCAGACAGGGACTAGACCAGGACTGAGACCGGGAACAGGACCAGAACTGAGACTGAGGCCGGGACCAGACCAGAACAAGGCCGGGACTGAGACCGGGACTGAGACCGGGACTGAGACCAGGACTGAAAACAGTTTAGTCCTGGTTTAGTCCTGTTTTAGTCCTGGTTCAGTCCGAATGCAGTGCAAATGTCCGGCATTGCAGTTTAAGTCACAGTTTTTATCTATTGCTGCACCATAACTCTTAATTTAAGCAAAGAAACTTGTAATTCGATATATTGTGATTGTCTATGATATTACTGACAATACGATTTCCTGATATTTCGATTATTGTTACATCCCTACTTTATGAAGATGTGAGTCTGGTCACCGCTGAATCTCCCACAGTTTAAAGGGTGTGATTGACAGGTGGATTAGCCAATCAGAGACACACATGGTCCATCCATATCCAAAATATATATATATATATATATATATATATATATATATATATATATATATATATATATATATATATATATATACACACACATACTGGACGATCATGTTTGGTTCTGACTCGAGACACGACGGAGGGAGTGCTGACCAGACTGAGCCCTCGGTATAAAAATACAGACAATCTAGAATTTTTAACAATTCAACTGTACCAGCATTAGTAAATATAAACTTCTAGTAAAATCTCATTATGAAGAGGCAGAGCTGATCATTTAAGGATGTTAACTTAAAGGGACAGATCAGAATTTTGGACATAGGACCTCATTTCCTAGTGAGCCAGAGTGTTGGAGACGTGTGGAGACACTTTTTTAAATATTCCATCCAGTCCTTGTATTTGCAGAGGTCGCTGGTGCTAGACTAGTGCATGTCAATGGCCATAGTTATCCTGCCACTAAAAACAGTCTTACCCACTCCACAAAACACCTGAAGAAAATGTATTATTACACCAGACTGTCGATGTAAATGTCTGTGTTGATAGAAAAATTTTAGAAGTAAAACCAACCTTGCATCGCATGAATCGTCACATGTTGAGGGACTATTTTCTCATATATCAGTCCGCCGCTGCCAAACTTTTATGAAGAAGTACAACTCACTGCTGCAGCAGCTCAGACATAAATCCTTCAAACGCAAGGTTAGTTTTACTTCTGAAATTATTCTATCAACAAAGACGTTCACATGGACAGTCTGGTGTAATAATAGATTTGTTTCGGGTGTTTTGTGGAGGTGGGTAAGACTGTTTTTAGTGGCAGGATAACTATGGCCATTGACATGCACTAGTCTAGCACCAGCGACCTCTGCAAATACAACGACTGGATGGAATATTTTAAAAAGTGTCTCCACACGTCTCCAACACGTCTGCAGCTCAGTGGGGGAATTCTGGAGGTTCTGAGCTTTGATACGAGCTCTGGCCTGTGTGTGTCCTTTATCTGCAGGTTAAGACGCTGTTGTGATTGTGTGATGCCATAGTGTGCTCAGCCCTCACAATCATACAGTTCTTTAAAACATGCACTAGAAAAATACAATGTCGAGGTAAGTTATAATGACTTAAATTTAAAAATATTTAACTTTGTTTGAGTAAATTCAACTTGACAAGTAACATTATCTACCAATAGAGTAAGTGTCTTTTTATTAATTCAAGCAACATTCGATTTTCTTATTTTAAGTACAAAAAGTTTTATTCCGCTGACGTCACCTAATGCTTCCGCTCAATTTCATTTCTCTCCAGCGACTAGGTCAGGAATCTGAATACACTAGACGGTTTGCAAAAACCCCGGAAGTGCGAGTTCGGGCATCAACCAATCAGCGAAGAGACATAAACAACAACGATTCCCGAGATTGAGGATTTAAAGCCGGATCAACGTAGCCTAATTCATCAGCCGGTTTCACTTCGTACAAACCGTCTGACCTCGCAGCGTTAGAATATTAAGTTTTTCTCAAATCCCGTAGGAAGAAGGACAATAACGTCTTTCCCCTTAATGAAATTCACCAAACATTCTCTTTGTTCCCGGCTTTAAATCCTCGATCTCAGGAATCGTTGCCAACACGGAATATGTGGCTCTTCGCTGATTGGCTGGTGCCTGAACTCACACTTCCGGGGTTTTTTGCGAACCGTCTAGTGCAGGGGTGTCCAAACTTTTTTCATCAAGGGTCACATATCTAAACATAGAAGAAGCAGAGGGTTGATCGAGGGCCGTAGACTGGTGCTCAATAAATAATTGCTCAGTAAATAATTTAAATATGTGCATGTTTAACACGTTGGAATGAGCCATCAGATTTTATTCATGCTAAGGTCCGTAAAACAACACACTAAATAATAAATATTGGCTTCATCAAGGCAGATTTTCAAAAAACTTGCAATAAAAAGTAAATTTTTCATTGATGCAAGGTAATTTGAGCCTATACTCCTGGAAGATTGAGGGCCAAGAAAAATTTGTCAGAGGGCCGCATTTGGTCCACGGGCCATAGTTTGGACATGCCTGGTCTAGTGTATTCCGATTCCTGACCTAGTCGCTGGAGAGAAATAAAATTGAGTGAAGGCACTAGGCGGCACCAGTCTGTCTAGGAAACAAAGAGAATGTTTGGTGAATTTCATCAAGGGGAAAGACGTTATTGATCTTCTTCCTACGGGATTTGTTGCATTACATACTTGACGATCAAACAGCAGCGAATGGTTAAATAAAAAAAGTACCCCCTACCGTCGAGCGAACAAACCCTAACGCTGCGAGGTCAGACGGTTTCCACGAAGTGAAACTGGCTAGGATCATTTTTACTTGTCAAATGAAATGTACTCAAATCATGATAAAGATTTCTTAATTCAACTCATCTTAACTTGACTAGATTTTGTTTTTTTCGCAGTGTGCTACAGTAAAATCCACCTGAATTTAGTCCCAGACAAACAGCCCTGGACTAACACAAGGGCCACAAGAGCTGCGTTTTTAATAAATAGACCTGTTATACTTTTATAAAACCAAATGTTAGAATGAATTTGGTTTTGGACACGTGATCCGGAGCGTGTTTCTGAGCTTTTTTGGGTTTAACGTGCCCATGTTATCGAGGTGAACAGAGCATTTTGAGGTTTGGAAACGTAGACAGACAACAAATACAAATCAAAACACAAGTCCAGGTCTGTTTTTGGAGGTTTTAACACGGTTTAAAGCTCACACGAGTCAATTCTGCGTAATATTGAAGCTTTAAGTCGTACTCCTGGCAGGCCTTTTGGCTTCAGCTAGCTCTCCAAAAACCACAACAACACGGGGAAAAAAAACGTGAAATCAGACAAACAATGTGGCGCACGTCGCTCTCACCTGTGCAGTCGCGGCCTTTGCCTCGGCATTCTCCGCTCTGGGGCGAGTAGGACGCGCACGCCGGAGGCACGTAGAGCAGCAGCCAGAGCAGGCACACCGATCCCCGGCACCGGAGGCCCCTGTCCGCGCCCCCGTCCGGAGCTCTCATGGCGACGCCTGAACACAAACCACCGCAACACACCGAACCAGAACCAGAACCGAGGCAAAAACACGGAGCTCGAGTGCGTTCCTGGGGAGGGAGGGTTGGTGGATGGAGATGCCCGCCTTAAGACGCGTCGTTTTCGGCCACGTTGATCCGGTGCGGGCGCGGTGGGAGAGCGGCGCGACTCAAGGGCAGCATCCTGGCGAAACAGAGGGATTAAAAAATAAACAAAAAACAACAACAAAGAAGCGTGAAGGGGTGTAGGTGCAGGTCCCGGCGCGCGTGTGTAAATAGAGGAGTTGTTTTCGCAGCGCTCACCTCGTGTCGCGGCGGTGCGCTGTGCGGCGGAGCGCGTCACGGGCGGTGGAGGAGGAGGAGGAGGAGGCGCGGCGGCGGTGCGGTGCGGCAGACGTGATGCGTAAAGAAAACAGCGAGGCAAAAAAAAAGGAAAAAGAGAGAGAAAGCGCGATGAAGATGCATGTACGAGGAGAGAGAGAGAGGAGAGAGATGGAGAAAGAGGGAGGAGGGGGCTTGGAGGCAGAGAGAGAAACTGGGGGAGAGGAAGAGGAGGAGAGAAAATGAGAGGAAGAGAGGAGGGGGTTGACAAAGAGAGAAGAGAGGGGGAGAGAAAAAGAGAGGAGAAGGTTTACAGAGAGAGAAAAACGAGGAAGAGAGAAGGGGGTTGAGAGAGAGAGAAGAGAGGACAGAGACAGAGAGAGTAAAAAGACAGGAGGGGTTGATAGACAGAGAGAGAATAAGAGAGGGGGAGAGAAAAAAAGAGGATGGGGTTTACAGAGAGAGAAAAGAGGAAGAGAGAAGGGGTTGAGAGAGAGAAGAGGAGAGGGGGAGAGAAAAAGAGAGGGAGAGCGGGGGTTGACAAAGAGAGAAGAGAGGACAGAGAGAGAGAAGAAGAAGAGGGGGGAGAAAAAGAGAGGAAGGGGTTACAGAGAGAGAGAGGAAAAAAGAGAGGAGGGGTTGATAGACAGAGAGAGGAAAAGAGGAGGAGACAAAAAGGGAGAAGAGAGGACAGAAAGAGAGAGGAGAGGGGGAGAGAAAAAGAGCAAGAGAGAGGAGGGGGTTGGCAGAGAGAGAAGAAAAGTGGGGAAGAGAAAACAGGAAGAGAGAGGGGGCAAATGAGAGGGAGAGAGAAAAAGAAAGAGGCGGTTGACAGAGAGAGAAGAAGGGAGGGGGAGAGAGAAGGAGAGGAAGAGAGGAGAGGGTTGAGAGAGAGAAAGAGGAAGAGTGGAGGGGGTTGACAAAGAGAGAAGAAGAGAGGAGGGGGTTACAGAGAGAGAAAGGAAAAAAAGAGAGGAGGGGTTGATAGACAGAGAGAGGAAGAGAGGAGGAGGCAAAAAGGGAGAAGAGAGGACAGGGAGAGAGAAGAAGAGAGACGAGAGGAAGAGAGGAGGGGGTTGAGAGAGAGAGAGAAAAGAGAGGGGGAGAGAAAAGAGAGGAAGGGGTTGATAGAGAGAGAGAAGAATGAGGGGAAGAGAGAGGCAGATTGACAGAGTGGGAGAAGAAGAGAGGGAGGGGGGTTGAGAGAGAGAAAAGAGAGGAAGTGAGGAGGGGTTGGCAGAGAGAGAGAGAGGAAGAGAAGGGGAGAGAAAAGAGGAGGAGAGAGGAGGGTTGATAGAGGGAGAGAAGAGAGGACAGAGAGAAAAGAAGAAGAAGAGAGGGGGAGAGAAAAAGAGAGGAGGAGGGTTACAGAGAGAGAGGAAGAGAGGAGGAGAAAAAAGGAGAGGAAGAGAGAGAATAAGAGGAAAAGAGAGGAGAGGTTTATAGAGAGAGAAGACGAGAGGGGAAGAGAAAACAGAGAGGGTGAGAGAAAAAAAGAGGGGAGGTTGACAGAGAGAGAGAAGAAAGAGAGGAAGAGAGAGGGGGAGAAGATGAGAGGGTGGGGGAAGAGACGAAGAGAGAGGTGAGTTGACAGAGAGAGAAGAGAAGGAGTGAGAAAAAGAGAGGAGGGGGATTACAGATAGAGAGAAAATAGAGAGGAAGAGAGGGGGAGGACAGGGAGAGAGAAGGAGAGAGAAAAAGAGGCAGAGAAAGGGGTTAACAGAGAGAGAGAAGAAGATGGGGAGAGAAAAGGAGAGGAAGACAGGAGGGAATTTATAAAGAGAGAAACAGAGAAAGAGAGGAAGATGGGATGTTTGCTTCTCTCTTTTCTTCTGTCGCTCATTTTCTTGTAACAGTTTGTTCTTCTCTGACCTAAAATCTGCGACAGAAGCTCGTCACACGTTTTAGTGACACAGACTGTGGCCTTTCGCCTTAAGTTTAATAGTTTAAGATGAAAATATAAAAAGCGCTCGTGTTGTTCAAACGTGTCTGAGTGTAAATCTGTTCCGTCTCTCGTGTGGGAGTCAGCCGCCCGTCAGGGAGATGTGTCCTGTCCGTTTAAAGCCACACGGTGGAACATTCCAGGCGCCGACATCCCCATGGAGACGAGCAGATGCAGCACGCTCCAGCAGAAAAGTGACATAAAACTACAACTTTATATTTTATCTGTAAACTGAAACATTCTATTGTGCCGTTAGTCATTAATCTGCTAAACTCAGAGAGGGAAGTTAAAAATAAAAAGTAAAAGGCTCAGGAAATGTGCAATCAAAACTGCACACAGGTCAAGAGAATGTGCAGTTATTAATAGAATACAAGATTGCGACGGGTTTAAGAGTGATTTAAATGTTCTGTTGGTGCGTCACTCAAGGTCAGACTTGGTCTTTTATTTCTTCTGTTCTATGGTGGATGTTCGTGTGCTGCTTTTGTGCTTGTGTTGTCCTGTCTGTGATAATCTACTCAAACTGGCGCCACCTAGTGTCTCCAATCAATTTCATTTCTCTCCAGCGCCTAGGTCAGGAATCAAAATACACTAGGGTCCGGTCAAGTGTTAACGGAGGGAAACAGGGGCAGATTTTTTACATTCAAATGTCTCTTATTCAGAAACTAGAGGGACTATTGAAATAAGTAAAGTATCAGAATGTAGGAAAGAGTTACACTCCAACAGGGTCAAGTTAAACCTGTGATATTCTTTCAAGTTGTTGACAAAAAATGTAAAAACTCATGTCTGTAACGGAGGGAATGAAATATGCAGCACTTTTTGGGCAATAAATACAAACAGCGATGACTACTTAATATAGTTTTCTACCATATGGTACAAGATTAGGTTGAAAAACCTCTTACTTTTTGAGTAATGAGATTTTTTATTAAGAAAGGTCATGGTAACGGAGGGAAAAGTAACAGAGGGAAAATTGTGCAAGCAAGTAGAAGGTGCATGATTTTGTATAATTTGTCGCTTTTTTCTTCCGAATACTTTAATATTACTTCAAAATGAAAGGAAACTATTTCTATAAAATATGTCAGTCCTTCCAAGCAAATTTTTATCATTTTAAATACATAAAAAAAAAAAAAAAAATCATGTACCTTCATCAACAGTTCAAAGATGGAATAACACAAGATATGATGAAATACATCCATTTATTTACATGATTTTTGCAGGTCTTTGAAATTTGGGAAATAATTTTTGTTCCATGTTTCATACATGGTCTGTTTAAAACATATGCAACTTTAGAACCAAAAATGGTACAGAAAAAAGGTAAACAGTTTCATAAACTAGAGTACATATGTATCTGTTCAATACATTTTTATGTCAGATGCATTAACTTGAATTTTAGGCCTTGCTGTTGACTTCTGCTTGACCAGGCTCACTAGACGAATCGCAGAAACCCCCAGAAGTGCAAATTCGGGCACCATTCGATTTCCAAGATCGGGAAGAAAACTGGGCCAGTTTCTCATTTTTCTTAGATTTTGTTAGACTTACGACCGTGAACAGAACCCGCCGGAAGTTGTCGTCACATGTTTCCAAATGTCTTAAAGGAAAAATTAATGGTAACACCTTTGATTCTGTTGAAAGAAGGTTTAAAGTGTCTTAGTGTTTTAAAATGCCTTCCTTGTGTGTAAATTGTCTCTGCATTGTGGATATTATCTTCCAAACCAAGAAGGAATCACAAAAAAATATTTGAATTTGTCAAATGTACTTTCATTTATAAAACAGACTCATTCATGTCCAACGACGAGGAGCTGTGTGGGTTTGTGTGTGTGTGTTTGTGCTCTGATCCTTCAGCACCACGGACAGAGCACAGGCTTTTCTATTGGGAAATCAATGTCATTGGCAGTTTAGTTAATGCTGTGTAACTTTTCTGCTTGCCTCCATGGAGATGTTATTGCTCTTCCTGGAATATCCCACAGTATGGCATTAAACTATCTATCTAGCATTAAACCAAAGATGTTAATTTTGCCGTCTTATGTACTTTAACTCCTTGGGTTCTTTTTTGAAGACAATACAGTAAAGTGTATTTACTGTGTGTTTATGAAGCCATTTTGGGGCGAGGGGGATTTTTTACTCTCACACACCTGGGATACTGTCCTGAGGAAGTCGGGCTGCAGATGGCGCTGTCGTCCTGCCTCCACCGATAGGAAGACAGCACCAAAAACAGTTTAAATCAACTGAGCGACACGACACTGCAACATCACGTGACTCTGAGGAAGACCACTAGTGAGCAGTTGAAACTGTCAGCTATCTGGGGCCGGGTCACGGGGGCAGCAGTCTAAGCAGGGACTCCCAGACTTCCTTCACCCCAGACACTTCCTCCAGCTCCTCCAGGGGGACCCCAAGGTGTTCCCAGGCCAGCCCAGAGACATAGTCCCTCCACCGTGTCCTGGGTCTTCCCTGGGGCATGTCCTCTCGAGGGAGGCGTCCAGGAGGCATCTGGAACAGATGCCCGAGCCACCTCAACTGGCTCCTCTCGACGTGGAGGAGCAGCGGCTCTACTCTGAGCTCCTCCCGTGTGACTGAGCTCCTCACCCTATCTCTAAGAAAGCACCCAGACACCCTGCGGGGGAAACTCATTTTAACCGCTTGTATCCACGATCTCGTCCTTTTGGTCATTACCCAGAGCTCATGACCATAAGTGAGAGTAGGAAGGAAGACTGACCACAACTGACTGAAAGCAAACTCTTGGTCTGAAAAAAGAACTAATAACATAAATTATCAGAGGACCAAATGAACCTCATTAAACTTCTGTCAATCTCATATCAAGGTTTATTTCTAAAAATTACTTGGAAACTCGCATTTTACTGTGAAGGGGCTCGCCTCTCCACAGATATGACCTGTAAATTGTCCTTGGTGTCACCTACCCGTCTACGTAGAGAGACAAATTTAATGCCATACTGTGGAATATTCCAGCCATTGCAAAAACATCAGCACAGAAACAAGTTTTAACGGTTTTATATTACAAATGGACTCCTGTCGTGAGCTGTTATGATGCTGTTACCTCCTTAAAAAAAAACATACCTGGAGTTTTGTTTCATTCACACACGTTTGAGAAATGCTTCGTTATTAGTCTGTCTACTGTTCCACCTTGTGATGTCATCAAGGGGTAGTTTTCAAGTTAACAGCTTTTACTTTTAGTTCAGTGGAGATCAGCAATCCCAGGACTGAAATTATCTAAATGATTCTAGTGAATGAACTGAGTGTTTTCGGTTTGAGAAAAATATGTCTGTTTTTGTGCGTTAAACATGTGTGAGTGAAACAAACTCCAGGTCTGTTTGTGATTAGGAAACATAAATCAGAGAATAGTTTAATCTGGGCTCTTTAAAGACATTTTAAAACCTCAAAAAGCCACGACAGAAAACATGAGTCCCTCTCTTGTCCTCTCAGTGTGAGTGCGGTCGGAGCCCTGTGGTGTTGTGGTGATCAGGTAACGAGCCAGGCTTTAGTTTGAGTAAATCCCGCGTTTGGTCTGAGCTCGTCTGATCCTGTGTCTGTGGGCGGCTTACCCCCCCAACCCCCAAACCCCCAAACCCCCAACCCCGGTCCATATGTACCCCAAGAACCACTTTGTACCCCCCTTTCCTTCATACAAATTCTTTCAGAGTGTGTCAATGTCGCCAGTGTCTTTGTTCTGACTTCCTCAACGCTCTGACGTACTTCCGCTGTTTCATTTTTTATTTCGTCAATTAAAAGTAACATCAGGTCAAAGGGAGCATTTGTTGAGGATTTTTCTAAAGTCCGGGAGGTGGAATTTCTTTATTCTCAAGCCTCTCGGGATGATCTCCTCACGCCAGTAATCTTGACAAAGTAATTGTGTCCTTCCGAAACTGGAACATTTTCTTGTAATCCTGAACAGCAAACGATGATTTGTCTCTAAAAAGTGTTTGACTGGAGTTGTGTTTTGTTTCATTCACACACGTTTAACGCACAAACCCTGAGCATTTAGACTTTAGTTCTTCTCTCAGATGGAAAACTCTGGTCCAACTTGCAATACATGAAGTGTTTTTGAACTCCATACTCCAGATCCAGTGTTGGGGAGTAACAGATTACATGTACCGGAGTTACGTAATCAGAGTACAAATTATGAGTAACTGTATTCAGTTACAGTTACTGTTTCAGTGAGTGGTAATTGGATTACAGTTACTTTGTTGAAATAAATGGATTACATGGCGGAATTTTCCTGTTTTCACATTTTGGGCTTTTTTTTTTTCTTTTTTACGGTAATTCCACTCATTGCCAGAAAATAAACCAGGTCTAAACCAGGTCTAAACTAGATCTAAACCAGGTCTAAAATAGGTCTAAACCAGGACTAAAACCAGGTCTAAACTAGATCTAAACCAGGTCTAAAATAGGTCTAAACCAGGACTAAAACCAGGTCTAAACTAGATCTAAACCAGGTCTAAACCAGGACTAAAACCAGGTCTAAACTAGATCTAAACCAGGACTAAAACCAGGACTAAAACCAGGACTAAAACCAGGTTTAACTAGATCTAAACTAGGTCTAAACTAGATCTAAACCAGGACTAAAACCAGGATTAAAACCAGAACTAAAACCAGGTCTAAACTAGATCTAAACCAGGTCTAAACCAGATCTAAACCAGGTCTAAACTAGATCTAAACCAGGTCTAAACCAGGTCTAAGATAGATCTAAACCAGGTCTAAAATAGGTCTAAACCAGGACTAAAACCAGGTCTAAACTAGATCTAAACCAGGTCTAAACCAGGACTAAAACCAGGTCTAAACTAGATCTAAACCAGGACTAAAACCAGGACTAAAACCAGGATTAAAACCAGGACTAAAACCAGGACTAAAACCAGGTCTAAACTAGATCTAAACCAGGTCTAAACTAGATCTAAACCAGGACTAAAACCAGGATTAAAACCAGAACTAAAACCAGGTCTAAACTAGATCTAAACCAGGTCTAAACCAGATCTAAACCAGGTATAAACTAGATCTAAACCAAGTCTAAACCAGGTCTAAAATAGGTCTAAACCAGGACTAAAACCAGGTCTAAACTAGATCTAAACTAGATCTAAACCAGGTCTAAACCAGGACTAAAACCAGGTCTAAACTAGATCTAAACCAGGACTAAAACCAGGACTAAAACCAGGACTAAAACCAGGATTAAAACCAGGACTAAAACCAGGACTAAAACCAGGTCTAAACTAGATCTAAACCAGGTCTAAACCAGGATCAAAACCAGGATTTAACAGGACTAAACCATGCTGTGTGGACCGTGTCTCCTCGTCTTCTATCAATAATATTTTTAATACGGTTAAGTAAAGTCTGGGCTTTTTTATTTTCTTTAAGCAGACAAAACATCTTATGATACGATATCCTGGTCTTTGCTTCTCTTCAGCAAATCAAGTAATCCAAAGTATTCAGATTACATTACTCACTTTAAGTAATTTAATGGATTCCGTTACAAACTACATTTTGGGGTATGTAATCTGTAATCTGTAGGGGAATACATTTTAAAAGTGACCTTCCCAACACTAAAGCTGCATTGTTTTTATTTTAGAGGTGTTTTTTGTGACATTTTTAGTAAAGCATCATCACTTTTTTTTTTTGCTTAGTCATAAAATAAACTCTTAACAGTCTTACCAGCTCATCAAAACAATGATATTTACAGTTTTTTATGAAGAAATACAATTAATATTATACAGAATTGAGTTTGGCCTGGCCCAGTTTCTCATGTGGCCCCATGGAAAAAAATAATTGCCCACCCCTGTTGTACACCTTCACTAGAATCATTTGGATGATTTCAACGCTGAAATTGCAAAAAAATAGAAGGAGCTGTTAACTTGAACTTGAAGCTTTATTCTTTTAATGTAGGCTAAATAAATAAATAAATCTAATCCTAGAATCGTGACAACACTAATACCTTTACCGATGGACTGGAGTGGGAGGGCATCTGGTCCTAAACAGCCGTCCCTGTCCTTTAGTCTCAGAGGGTCTGTCACTGAGCACACTGCCCCCTGCTGTGCTGACAGAGACTAACGCCCCAAAGCCAGGATTAAACAATGAAGTTTACGGACGGGCCTTAAACCTCTCATCAGCTGCTCAGTCGTTATCTCATTACACGCGATGGTCTCCTCTTAAGACCTTTTTTTTTTGTCAATTTGCTCTCAACATAAAAGCTTTCTCCTGTCCGGTGTTAAAGATTATTATTTTATTTCACCCACTTGCATCCGTATATTTAGTTTAGTTTATTCTTTACTTGTCAGGGACTGTGTACAAATTCATTAATCTCACAAAAAAAAAAGATGATTTGTACCAGATTTAGCTCTTGTGACTTTCCACCTGCAGCCTAAGAGCAGGTGAACACACTAAAAATACAGATTAGAATGACACTACAGACCTAATTAAAGTGCACATATTACACACTTTTCTGATCTCTGTTCTAATGTAGTTTCCTCATCAAAAACCGACCGGAAGTTGTGTTTTGTTTCATTCACACGTGTCCATCCATTCATTCATTTACTTGATATGCTTTATCCAGGGCTGGGTCGCAGAGGCAGCAGTCTGAACATGGAGGCCCAGACTTCCCTCTCGACACACACTTCCTCCAGCTCTTCTGAGGTGTTCCCAGGCCAGTCCGGAAACATAGACTACGTTCAGACTGCAGCCTGAAGTGACCCAAATCCGCTTTTTTGGCCTCTATGTGACCTGTATCTGATCTTTTAATGACAGTCTGAACGACACATATCAAATTTTTTCAAATGTGACCCAGGACACTTGGATATGTGCTCCTGAAACTGATACATATCTGATCTTTTGACATGAACCTTCAGTCTGAACGGCCAAAGCGCATTCATCCGACCTACACATTATCAACAAGCCACAAACGTCACTATTCTGCGCTGAAGTAGGCGAAAATTGTTAATGAACTCCGTGTCACTGAAGTGAAGCACATCACCACTCACCACTCTTGGCTCCGTCTCCACATCCACACGTTCCTTTCAACGGACGTCGCTGCCGCTGCCCCACAAAACACCACGGCCAAAAACCTCGTCCTTCTCCTTCTCAATCTCCTCCTTAAAACAAGTAAGTTGTTCATGTTCTGGCTCCGGTACGAGAGGAACTTTAAAATCTCCAGGTGCTCAATGCTCGCGTCCATGTTTGGACAACTTCCGTAAACACAGAGCACGCTCGCCGCGGTTGACGTCGTCGCGTCTCCAGTGCACATGCGGGACACTTTTGGGCCATTTAATGTTCACACTGGAGTCACATACAAGTCACATTTAATTGGAAATGTGAACGACCTCGCAAAAACATCGGATTTCACAAAAAAATCAGAATTGAGCATAAAGCCCCACAGAACGTAGCCATAGTCCCTCCAGTGCGTCCTGGGTTTACCCCAGAGCCTACTCCCCGTAGGAAATGCCCAGAACACCTCCCCAGACAGGGGTCCAGGAGGCATCCGGAAGAGATTCCCGAGCCACCTCAGCTCCTCTCAATGTGGAGGAGCAGCAGCTCTACTCCAAGCTCCTCCCGTGTGACTGAGTTCAGACACCCTGTGGAGGAAACTCATTTCAACCGCTTGCACTGATCCACCTGTCAATCTCACACTCCGTCCTCCCCTCACTAATGAACAAGCCCGAGATACTTGAGGCAGGGACTCTCCACCCACCTGGAGAATGCAAGACACCTTTTTCTGATCTTGAACCATGGCCTTGTATTTGGAGGAGCTGATCTTCATTCCAGCTGCTTCACACTCCGCTACAAACCGCCCCAGTGCACATTACAGGTCCTGGTTCAATGAAGCCAACAGGACAACATCATCTAAAAACAGCAGAGATGAGATCCTGTGGTCCCCAAACCTCCTCCGGCTCCTGACTGTGCTTAGAAATTTATATTTATCACACAAACCCTGCATATTTAGGCTGAATTCAACACTCTGTTCCACCTCGTGATGTCGGATGTGATGATGTTGATCATTTCAGCCCTGGAACTGCCGATCTCTACTGAAAAAATGTAAAATGAAGCTGTTAACTTGAAAACTACCACTACATGACATCACAAATTGGAAGAGAGCAGTCTGAACTTTGGAGATGTAGACAGACTAATAATAAATGATTATTCAAACACGTGTGAATGAAACAAAACACAGCTCCACTTTTGTTTGAGTAATATGGGCCCTTTAATGTTGCATATATACACAAAACTTGGACAGATCTTACAGAAAAATGTGGTGATGTCTAATTCCAAGCCTGATTTATTCAAGTTTTAACTCCAAAATATGAGGCGAGAGTTTTTCTAGACTCTTAAAGTTGTGAAAAGCTCTTATAAACTCATCATGGTGAATAAGTGAGGAATAACTCTGGACCACTGCAAACCGTTTGAAATGAACTAGTTTTGATTTCACACTTTTAAGACAGGAAAAATCTGGTACAATAGCTTTAAAATTGTAGTTAACCCAAATTCAGCTGAACACTGCCTTCAAGTGGACGTTAGTGGAACTACACGAGAAAAGATGGACAGAGCAAAGGAGGGGACATGTTTTGTTTGGTTTTTTTTCTCAAGGATTCTTCTGTTTGGTTTGGTTTGGTTTTTGGCCATGACCTCTGACAGTTCACTCCAAACAAAGCCTGAGTTTAAAAGTGCACTGTGTCAATTTGTGGTGGAGAATCTGTAAAATGCTTTTCTCCATGGAGCTGTTATTGCTTTGTCTGAAATGTTTCACAGTGTCCATTTATGAACCGTGGACCTGGACCCTGGGCCTTCACTAGGGCTACATCCACACGACAACGCTCCTGGATTTTTTATTTTGCGGGTTGAAAAAAATTTGCGTCCACACACGTGTCGGATCAATAAATATTCACGTCCAGATGATAACAGAGCACTGAATGAAAACAATGTAATACACATGCCAGACCCGTATGTGGCGCTGTAAACCATGATAATAAAATTTAATAAAGCAGATCTTATCGTTTTTTTAAACTTTAAGGTAATTTACCCAATTTTGGATGTATCCTAGAAATATAGCCGTTTTGTTTTGCAAAAGTTAAACATAAGTTTCATTTTTAGTTATAACATTTGGATGAGAATTATTAGAATATCTTGGTCTCAAAATCCAACAGTTTATTAACTCGTGTGTAATCTTTGTTATTGATCCGTGTGCGTATGCGTGTTGTTAGTATTAGCAGCATGTCTCGGTTGATGGGTGGCTCCGTAGGCTACACCTGTCACATTTCAGCAACGGTCTTGCGGTCCACGGAGGCCAGTTCAAAGGATGCAGCCTTCAGAGGACACTGGCGATGACGGGATCGCGTCATCACCTTTTTCCAAAAGCTGCCATTTGCTTGTCCACACGACAACGCAACGGCAACGTTCTCAGATTTCTCCACTCTGGAACCCGTTCTCAAAAAAAAAAAAAAACAGTTTTCGGTCACCTGAAACGCCGACTCTGTGTGGACGAAAGACCAAAACGAATACAAACTTCACCAAACTTTCAATCAGAAAATGTTGTCGTGTGAACAGGCCCTAAGACCAATTCCTGGCTATCATGACAGCATTTACTTGAAAAAAAATAAACAAAGCGAATCACACACTCACTTACTTCATATATTTGTGTAATAATCATTAACTACTGTTCAAGAACTGTAGATGGTATGAGCCTCGATTTTACATCAATATTGCGATTTAAAATGCCCAAATTATAACATAATAATCCAGGGGTGTCACAGATTATAATTTTAGAACAGAAAGAAGCACAACAGTTCTGCTTTAATAACGTATTCTTAATTTGTATGTATTTAATCATTAGGCCAGTTGAAGCAGGCTAGATCAAATTATTTGTATTTTAACTTAACACACCGCAACATTGTGGAGGTGGCATGTATGTTGCCCAGCAGAGCTCTACGATCTGCTGGGCAACATCTGCTGGAGGTCCCCCTGCCCCGGCCAAAACTCTGGAACTCTCTGCTGATTGAGTTACGGTCCATTCATGATCTGTCTCTGTTCAAAACCAATCTTAAAACCTACGTGGCCCTGTGACATTTTCTTTATTTTAATGGTGTAATTTGTTGCTTTGTTGTATGATGTTTATTGCTTTTTTTTTATCCTGTTTTAATGTTGTACAGCACTTTGGTCGGCTTCGGTCGTTGGAAAGTGCTATAGAAATAAAGTTTGATTGATTGACTGATTGAAAACCATACTCCGGAACATTCTTCATGGGGATAGATGCATTTTATGCCATATACTGTATAATAGGACGCTCTTGGTTTTCTTTTCTCTCTTTTTCAGTGCAACAAAAACATCCAAATAATGATAAAAACATCTATTTTTTGGCTAGAAACCTACATGGGTGCACTTTACTAATAAAGTTTGAAAAAAAATCTGATTAACATTGCAATACAGGCATTTTATCAGATCAATTTAAAAGTCTTTGGTATGGCCTTTCACTGTCTTAAAAGTACATGATAGAGCTTTAATATCAAAACAAAACAAACAAAACAAAAAACCCTCAATGGTATCAGACCAGTATTGCGATCCACGGTGTAGGTGTGAGAGGTCCTTTGGTGTTGCCGAACCTCTCGCCGTTCCTCAAAAGCAAAGTTGCCCCGCCAAAGCTGATGCGTGTGTGTTAGGTTATGCGATTAACTTGTTTTCCTTAGGAATTAACAAACAGGTGTAACATTTGCAGCTATGGAAAATCATGGGTGGGTCTGGGCAAACAACGACGATGCACTAGTGAACTCCTGAGCAAAACTAACATGATGGGAATGAATAAAACAGAAGTAACTTGTTCACTTAGAGTTATTCTAGAATTCTAATTAAAAATACTCTAGACAGTTCGCAGAAGCGCGAGTCCGGGCACCAGCCAATCAGCGAAGAGCCATATACTGTATTCTACGGAAGCCGAGAGGGGTCACAACGAACGCAAACGCCGCAAAAAATACAAATGCGACAACACAACAAAAAGCCACAACAAACCAAAAAAAGCCACAACGGAAATGACCGCGGGACTCTATTTAAATGCAAACGCCGCAAAAAATACAAATGCGACAACACCACAAAAAGCCACAACACACCAAAAAAAGCCACAACAGAAGTGACCGCGGGACTCTATTTTCTGACGGACCGATCAAGCGGCAAGTGAAGAAGAAGAACTACAACGTGAAACGAATAATGATAAAACAATAAATTACTTTTACTTACGTTTCCAACTTCTCCGTTCCTTTACTTTTCATGTTGTAGTTCTTCTTCACTTGCCGCTTGATCGGTCCGTCGGAAAATAGAGTCCCGCGGTCACTTCCCGCTGTGGCTTTTTGATGTGTTGTGGCTTTTTAATGTGTTGCTGCATTTGCGTTTGTGTTGTGGCGTTTGTATTTGTTGCGGCATTTGTATTAAAATAGAGTCCCGCGGTCATTTCCGTTGTGGCTTTTTTTGGTGTGTTGTGGCTTTTTGCTGTGTTGTCACGTTTTGTTTGTGTTTGTTGTGACCCCTCTCGGCTTCCGTAGTATTTTGTGTTGGCAACGATTCCCGAGATCGAGGATTTAAAGCCGGAACAAAGAGAATGTTTGGTGAATTTTTTCAAGGGTTAAGACGTTATTACCCTTCTTCCTACGGGATTTGGGAAAAGCTTAAAGGGACAGTTCAGAATTTTAGACATACGAACTCATTTCCTAGTGGTCCAGAGTGTTGGAGACGTGTGGAGACACTTTTTAAAAATATTCCATCCAGTCGTTGTATTTGCAGAGGTCACTGGTGCTAGACTAGTGCATGTCAATGGTCACAGTTTACCTGCCACTAAAAACAGTCTTACCCACTCCACAAAACAAGAAGGAGAAAGACAACAAGAAGAAAATCGATTGTTAGGGTTAGAAAGGCAGTAGGTTTGTAAGGGCTAGGACTAAAACCAGGACTAAACTAGGACTAAAACCAGGACTAAACTAGGACTAAAACCAGAACTAAACCAGGACTAAACTAGGATTAAAACCGGGACTAAACTAGGACTAAAACCAGGACTAAACCAGAAATAAACCAGGACTAAACTAGGACTAAAACCAGGACTAAAGCAGGACTAAAACCAGGACTAAAGCAGGACTAAAACCAGGACTAAACCAGGACTAAAACCAGGACTAAACTAGGACTAAAACCAGGACTAAACTAAAAATAAACCAGGACTAAACTAGCACTAAAACCAGGACTAAACCAGGACTAAAGCAGGACTAAAACCAGGACTAAAGCAGGCTTAAACCAGGACTAAAACCAGGACTAAACCAGGACTAAAACCAGGACTAAACTAGGACTAAACCAGGACTAAATCCAGGACTAAAACCAGGACTAAACCAGAACTAAACCAGGACTAAAACCAGGACTAAACCAGGACTATAACCAGAACTAAACCAGGACTAAAACCAGGACTAAACCAGGACTAAACCAGAACTAAACCAGGACTAAAACCAGGACTAAACCAGACTAAACCAGGACTAAAACCAGGACTAAACCAGGACTAAACCAGGACTAAACCAGAACTAAACCAGGACTAAAACCAGACTAAACCAGGACTAAAACCAGGACTAACTAAACCAAAACCAGAACTAAACCAGGACTAAAACCAGGACTAAACCAGGACTAAACTAGGACTAAAACCAGAACTAAACCAGGACTAAAACCAGGACTAAACCAGGACTAAACCAGGTTTTAACAATATGACACCTAACAGTAGGTGGACATAATTTAAGGCAGCAGTGATCTTATATAGATAAATCATTTTTATATCAATAATATTTTTAATATGGTTAAGTAAAGACTGGGCTTTTTATTTTCTTTTAGCAGATAAAACATCTTATATTAAGATTTCCTCGTCTTTGCTTCTCTACAGTAAACAAACGCCTGTTCATGGAGACTTGGACTCAACAAACAATTTGAAAAGAACAAACATGAATTTTCAGGATGTGGTCGCTACATTCATGTAGTTTTAAAAAGCACGACAATATCAAGTAATCCAAAGTATTCAGATTACGTTCCTCACTTTAAGTAATTTAATGGATTATGTTACAAACTACATTTTGGGGTATGTAATCTGTAATCTGTAGGGGAATACACTTTAAAAGTCACCTTCCCAACACTGCGCATGCTTTAGTTCAGAGCGCACGGCACCACTGTCTTAATTAGTTCACGCGGCTCGGGTGTGCAGGCAATCTACCGTCAGCTCAAGTTGTGCATTGTTGACAAAACGTAAGTTTATGGCATTCGGGGCTGTGTGGACGTTTTATAATAATAAGTCCTTTGTTATTGTTTTACTCATGTCAGGGTGTGTAGTTCATGTTCCTGTAATACTTGTTTGGTTAAGTTTATAAGCTTATATGCTAATGTTATTTTTCGTGTGTCATGCCATGTATGTTCATTGTAGTTATATATGTCTTTATTCTGTTCTTATTTAGTCTGTCCATGTTTACTATTTATGTTTGTTATATGTTTAGCAGTACATCTTTTACTTTATCACTGTAATACAGTAACTTAATTGGTGTATTCTTTTTCTTTATAGGCCACACAACCAATAATGTTCTATGATGATGCCTGAGCTTCATTAAAACCTCCTAAATTTACCAACTGCATCCTGTCTCCTGTGTCCTGACCAGCACTCCAAGGCGAAAATCACTATCCGAGCGAACACCTATGCAGTTCTTAAGCCTGAGAGATAGTATTCTTCAATAATTACACCAGACTGTCAATGTAAATGTCTGTGTTGATACAATAATGTTGGAAATAAAACTACCTTTGCATCGCATGAATCGTCGCATGTGGAGGGACTATTTTCTCATATATCAGTCCGCCGCTGCCGAGCTTTTATCAAGAAGTACAACTCACTGCTGCTGCTCATAAATCCTTCAAATGCAAGATCGGTTTTACTTCTAAAATTATTCTATCAACACAGACATTCACATGGACAGTCTGGTGTAATAATATAGATTTGTTTCGGGTGTTTTGTGGAGTGGGTAAGACTGGACTGGATGGAATATTTAAAAAAGTGTCTCCGCACGTCTCCGACACTCTGGCTCACTAGGAAACGAGGTCCTATGTCCAAAATTCCGAACTGTCCCTTTAATATACCAGTCAGCCCAGTTAGCGGCGCATTACATATGTCACGACCAAATAGCAGCGATTGGTTAAATTGAAAAAGTACCCGCCTACCATCGAGCGAACGAATTTTACCGCTGTGAGGTCAGACGGTTTCCACAAAGTGAAACCGGCTGATGAATCAGGCTTGTCACGATCTGCATGTACGTCTACAATATATACAGTTCTGACACATGAGAGAGTGAGTGACTATTTTGTTCCAATATTGCTGGTTCAGTTAAATGTTGAAAAGAAAAAGAAACAGGCTACATTTAAAGTCCAAATAGGCGACTTATGGATCCTTTTATTGCTGCTTCAGGGACTGTTTTTCATGGTTTAAAACTTGAGTAATACTAATTGTTCAGAGAGACACGATCACTCAGTCGACAATAAAATATCCTAATTAATGTTCAATCTATCTGTATTTTGTGATTTACGAATAATGTCATAATTGACTCGGGTCGCGAAGGTTTGTGACTTTAAAAATATGGGTCCCCAGAAAAAAAGTTTGGGAAACTCCGGCACAGACAGAGAGATTTGTGCAGTCTGTGAACATCAAGTAACAAGTTAGTTTTTAATGAATTACTTATTACTTGTGTGTTTTATTCATGACCATATCGTTAGTTTTGCTCAGTAGTTTCACTAATGCGTCGTCGTTGTTCCCCTTTCCGTTTTCGTCTTTCTTACCTTGATAGTTGTGGATAAATTCTTCCTGTTTATCCTTTTTCGACTTTGCTGGATGAAGATTTGGTGATGGGGCAGATTTATGAAGCTGGTGGAAAATACGTGAGACATTTCCACAGATATTTTGCCACAGAAAAGCATTAACTGTAAGTGACATTTACCATACATCCGGCAATTTGTGTGAAAAAGGTCCATTTACCTGGGATCTGAATTTCAATTTTCTAATCGCCGTGACTGACAGGTGGATTAGCCAATCAGAGACACGCATGGTCCATCTGTAAAAATAAAGGAAAGAAAAATATCACAGGGGACTGAAAAACATGGGAATCAATAAGACTTTGTTCATCTGAGGGGAGAGAAATGTGATTTTATTTGTAAATCAAAGTTGACCTTTTTCGTTTCACGTGAAATCTGAAATCTAGTGATGTGATATTTGTGAACAAGTCGTCTCTTTTGCCATGCTTCCTTAACTTGAACGGCTGAAGCCAGATCAAAATCTTTAAAAGAACCAAATCTTTCTTCTTGGAGTGCAACATTTCATTTAGAATATGTATCATTCCAACTCTCCCACATTTTAAACACATCTGAGCCTTGGTCATTTTTCTGTAATGAGTTTGTAGATAAAATGAGTTCATGAGTCATTTAAATAAACATTAAAAGAGCCCATCTTTGAAATGAATGGTACCAAAAGATTCAGAGCACATAAAGTCCCATCAGTATCACAACTGTTTGAACAGTTTGAATGCACATTTTTTAGGCCCATCAGAATTCCAAACAAAATCTCCTGTCTTGTTCTGCATTAAAACTGACAGTCTGCTAAAAACAAATGTTCTGAAATGTTCATTAGTGTGTTATTCATAACAGATTTGTTCATATTTCAGTGTTTTTCCTCATTGTTTCTCTTTGGATTATTTAAACCAGGGGTGTCAAACTCAAATTCACAGAGGCCAAAATTAACTGGGACTAAGCCGTGGGCCTAAATATTTATTGAAAAATTTCAACAACATCTGCACGTTTTCTCTTCTTTTGAGATATGTAATGTTAAACCTTTTCTTATTAAAATGAATGTTTTGCTTAAACATTGCACCCGGGCCTGAGTCTGATATGTCTGATTTAAAGGATCGCGATCAGCTGTGAGCTGGAGACATTTGTCACAGTGAGGAACAGGACACTGGACAAACTGCTCTCCATCATGGATCCTTCGGCTCACCCACTGCACCAGACTATATAGAGGGGCAGATAATACTCCCTACCCATGGCCACGACAGCAGCCTAATTGTTGTTCACCCCAAAACGTAGGACCTACTTGACATCGTGCACGAAGGGACCTGCACGTGCGTTACTGGAAGTGAGCACTTTCCAATGACATACATACATACATACATACATATACATATACATATATATATATATATATATATATATATATATATATATATATATATATATATATATATATATATATATATATATATGTATATAAAACATGCCGAGTGTGAAGCGGCTGGGATGAAGATCAGCTCTTCTAAGTCTGAGGCCATGGTTTTCGACCGGAAAAAGGTGGCTTGCCCTCTCCGGGTGGGTGGGGAGTCTTTGCCTCAAGTGGAGGAGTTCAAGTATCTCAGGGTCTTGTTCACGAGTGAGGGGAGGACGGAACGTGAGATTGACAGGCAGCTTTGGCAGTGATGCGGTCGCTGTATCAGACCGTTGTGGTGAAGAGGGAGCTGAGCCGAAAGGCGAAGCTCTCGATTTACCGGTCAGTCTTCGTTCCTACTCTCACCTATGGTCATGAGCTCTGGGTAGTGACCGAAAAGACAAGATCGCGGATACAAGCGCTTGAAATGAGTTTCCTCCGCAGGGTGGCTGGGCGCTCCCTTAGAGATAGGGTGAGGAGCTCAGTCACACGGGAGGAGCTCGGAGTAGAGCCGCTGCTCCTCCACGTCGAGAGGAGCCAGTTGAGGTGGCTCGGGCATCTGTTCTGGATGCCTCCTGGGCGCCTCCCTCGGGAGGTGTTCCGGGCATGTCCCACCGGTAGGAGGCCCCGGGGAAGACCCAGGACACGCTGGAGGGACTATGTCTCTCGGCTGGCCTGGGAACGCCTCGGGGTCCCCCCGGAGGAGCTGGAGGACGTGTCTGGGGTGAAGGAAATCTGGGAGTCCCTGCTTAGGCTGCTGTCCCCGCGACCCGGCCCCGGATAAGCGGACGAAAATGGATGTATGTATGTATGTGTATGTATATATATATATATTATATATTATATATATATATATATATATATATATATATATATATGCCATCATAGGTGGCCCTATATTGTTATTGTTCTGGTTCATTTGTTTCCTTTTCTTTTTTTTTTTTTACTTGATTGACACCTGTCTCTTGTGATCTTTTTGCTACTAATTTAGAATTTGTATTTTTTACTCTTTGTTATTGCATTATATTGTGATGTGTGAGCTACTGTGTCCAAATAACTTCCCTTGTGGGTCAATATAGTTAAGTAAGGTGAACTTTGTACTGTTCTAGAAAAAAACCAAAAACATTGTACATTGAGAATATTTATAGAAAGGAGTGACTTGATGACAGTGTGGTCTTTAGTTTAGTCTAAAATGTAATCCTGTACTTTCCCTCCTCTTCTCAACTCGCACGTCACATTTCCGACAGCACGTGAACGCCCCTGGCTGGAAGCACTACTAAACCAAAGCGGACCAAAGCGGACCAAATCCGGGCTGATTCCTCACACCACGGGGCACGGCCACATTCCAAGACGACCCCGGGGATCTGCGACGAAGCCACACCGAGCGCTCCAACCCCCCGTGAGTGCCCCAAACCCCGCCGTGCGCCGTTCGTCGCGCCGTCGTGCGGTATGTCCGCTCGCCTCGCGCCGTTCCCGGGTTTCCTCAAAAGGCTGCGTGCACACGGCCCAAGCGCTGCACTGCACACGGCACTGCATTGGGGGAGCGCGTTTAGTTTAGAGCCGAGCGCACAGAACAACGTGCCTCTGTTTACCTCCGCCGCGGGGCCGTCGGCGCGGGGCGGACGCTGCGGAACGACGGGCTTTTCGCGATTTCCGAACACTGCCACGGGCTCACGGACGCGCTGGGACGGTCGCGGCCGCCTCATGCGACTGGGCCCCGGCCTCAGCTCGCTTCGGCTTGTGCCTCTGTTAGCGCCCGCAGCCACACGCGGCTACATGCTAACCCAGAAGCTAACAGGCTAACTCCATAGATGGATCAAACTCGCGTGTTAAGCTGCGTTTCACTGAGCGTGGCTAAAAGCGGGCACAGAATGATCATGTCTGGATTTAAACTATGCGTAAACACTGTGGAGGGATGACTGCAGTGCTTTATTTTGTTGACAGTGACCACAAACTAATCAGGAAGTGATATTTGGGCGATTTAAAGCGGTGGAGCTGGTCCCATGTTTGGTTCTCACGTCACAGTCTTATTCATTAAAGTTTGTACATTTGCATGACATTTGATCACAGATTTTTCTTTCTTTCTTTTTCCAATTATTGTTAGGATGAGCATCTACATTTATAGAAGGGAAAAGCTGTTGAATGCGCAGGGACGGACTCTCATTAACACCATAATAACTTTAGTTTTAAGAGATTGGAATAGCAATTGCAGGATTTCAGACAGTGTTGGGAAGGTTACTTTTAAAGTGTATTCCCCTACAGATTACAGATTACATACCCCAATATGTAGTTTGTAACGTAATTTGTTAATTTACTTAAAGTGAGTATTGTAATCTGAATACTTTGGATTATTTGATATTGTCATGTTTTTTTAAACTACATGAATGTAGCAACCACATCCTGAAAATTCTTGTTTGTTCTCTTCAAATTGGCCCTGGTTTAGACCTGGGTTTAGTCCTGGTTTAGACTTGGTTTAGTCCTGGTTTAGACTTGGTTTAGTCCTGGTTTAGACTTGGTTTAGTCCTGGTTTAGACTTGGTTTAGACCTGGTTTTAGTCCTGGTTTAGACCTGATTTAGACTTGGTTTAGTCCTGGTTTAGACCTGGTTTAGACTTGGTTTAGTCCTGGTTTAGACCTGGTTTAGTCCTGGTTTAGACTTGGTTTAGACCTGGTTTAGACCTGATTTAGACTTGGTTTTAGTCCTGGTTTAGACTGGTTTAGACCTGGGTTTAGACTTGGTTTAGTCCTGGTTTAGACCTGGTTTAGTCCTGGTTTAGACCTGGTTTAGACTTGGTTTAGTCCTGGTTTAGACCTGGTTTAGACTTGGTTTAGTCCTGGTTTAGACCTGGTTTAGTCCTGGTTTAGACCTGGTTTTAGTCCTGGTTTAGACCTGATTTAGACTTGGTTTAGTCCTGGTTTAGACCTGGTTTTAGTCTTGGTTTAGTCCTGGTTAGACCTGGTTTAGTCCTGGTTTAGACCTGGTTTAGACTTGGTTTAGACCTGGTTTAGTCCTGGTTTAGACTTGGTTTAGACCTGGTTTTAGTCTTGGTTTAGTCCTGGTTTAGACTTGGTTTAGTCCTGGTTTAGACTTGGTTTAGACCTGGTTTAGTCCTGGTTTAGACTTGGTTTAGACCTGGTTTAGACTTGGTTTAGTCCTGGTTTAGTTCTGGTTTAGACTTGGTTTAGTCCTGATTTAGACCTGGTTTAGTCCTGGTTTAGACCTGGTTTTAGTCCTGGTTTAGTTCTGGTTTAGACTTGGTTTAGTCCTGATTTAGACCTGGTTTAGTCCTGGTTTTAGACTTGGTTTAGTCCTGGTTTAGACTTGGTTTAGTCCTGGTTTTAGTCCTGGTTTAGTCCTGGTTTTAGACCTGGTTTAGACTTGGTTTAGTCCTGGTTTTATTCCTGGTTTATTCCTGGTTTAGTCCTGGTTTAGTCCTGGTTTAGTCAGTTCTCTTCTTCAGGACCACATATAAATGTAAATGTACAAATCAGAATTAAATAGAGAAGTAATAAAATATAACATCGCAGCTTTATTCAAGAAGTCATGGGAAGACAGAATGAAATGTTACGTTACTTTAGGGTGATTTCTTGTACAGTTGTTGGGAATATTATCTGTGATGGGACTTTTGGCTGTTTTATTGGATCTGCTCTTTTGTAATTATTTATAAGCTAATGTGAGAAGTAATTTTATCTACAGACTAATCACAGAGAAATGACCAAGGTCCAGATGAGTTTAAAATGGCTCAAACAAAACTGTTAATATGCTGCTTTTTCCTTTAAAGTGCTTAGAACTGTTATTTCTTCTTGTAGTCTGCACTGAACTGGAGCAAAGGATCATGGTCAATGTAGTTCTGTCATTTTTTAGCTGTTGCTGCACCATAACTCTTAATTTAAGCAAAGAGACTTGTGATTTGATATATTGTGTTGGTCCATGATATTATTGTGAGAACTTTAACGATACGATATCACGATATTTCAGTTATTGTTAGCTCACCCTAGTTTTGTTTTAGTTGGTATTATTGTGTGATCATTAATAAATAAATCCTGTGAAAATAATTACTATAGTGACTATCGGACTGTCGTTTTTGGAGTCAGTATTTGTCACGGGTAAATTTTTTTGTACTTAGTGAGGGAGTTTTTGTTCTTTTTCTGTACAGTGATTTAGATTTCTGGTGAAGAGGATTGAAGAAATAACTGTAACAAGTATGACTCATTCTAGATATATCCAACTAATTATAAATACCCAAGTATTTCATTCTGCAGTTTATGTTTTGCAGCTAATGTTTATTTAACTTTATTGTATAGGCCTGTCATGATAACACATTTACCGTATTTTTCACACTATAAGGTGCACTGTCATTGAACGGTCTATTTTCAAACTTTTTTCCACATATAAACTGCACCGGACTATAAGGTGCATTAAACGAAACACAACAGTTAGATAAGTCAGTCAAACTTTATTTAACACTTTCACAATAACTCTCAACTTTGTTCAATTGTAATGTGTAAAAAAATCCTGTCTGAGACGCTAAATTGCTAGAATATTCACAGTAACTCGATTACGACGTCCAGCACGCCCACATCCCTCTCATCATTATCTGAGTCAGTGTGGTTACTGTTCCCTGGAGTTCAGTGATGATTCCGGTCTTGGTGAAAACTCGGACCACAGTTGATACTGATCCTTAGCCCGGGCGTCCATGATCCGTTGAGAGATCGTGGCGCAAGTCGCTCTGCGCTGTCTCCCTGTCTCGGTGCTCCCACGCAGCTCGCACTTTAACTTTATAACAGCCTTGAGGTTAAAGTGGGCGTTGTCAGCGTGTCTCTTGACAGGTGCATTTTGATATTAAATGTATTACTCCTGATGCTCCTGACTACAGGAGCCGTAATGCTGCAAGTGGAGCGGCTTTGTAGTTTACTAAAGTCGTACTAAGACACACAAATAAATTCATATATAAGGTGCTCTGGATTATAAATCCGTTTTTGATTAAATTAGAGGCTTTAAAGTGCGCCTTATAGTGCAGAAAATACGGTAATGTTAATACTAAAACTACTTTATGCCTCTGATGACACAAAGCAAGATGATCCCAAACCATTTTAAATACAGTGTCATTTAAAGGCCTGAGCTGCAGCAAATAAATGGCAGAATGACCTGGTAATAATTATCCATAGCAATTTTTCTACCTTTTACAGCTCAGATCTTATCGTATTACATAAAAATGGGTAAAATCTTTGCACTTTTGCAAAGAAAAAGTACACAGAGCTCCCAAACAATCTTTTTAACGCTTCTATATATTAAACAATAAGTTGATATCGTAATGAACATGATAGGCCTAATATTGTACTGTTAAAATAGTTTAAATATTCTTGTTTTTTGTCTTTATTTTCCTCATCAATATATCACCCTTCAAAATATGTTACTGAGGACATCTCCTACAACTAATTATGAAGTCAACATATGTCTTTTTACACATGTGAAGTCATGGAAGAACTACAGCAGATAAAGTTAAAATGACACCACCACGTTTCGGCTCTTCGGCTTCATCAGGGCAAACTTGAGATGTCTGTCACCCTCTGAGTCCGGTTGTCTCTTTTTGGTCTTGAGTCTGAATAAGTACTTTAGAGCTGGCCTTCTACTCCGGAATGCTCATCCTCACTGCTCGGCAACAGCGAGGACACTTCTTGTTTGTGGTTTAGTCTTATTGTCTAAATCAGGGGTGTCCAACTCATTTTGGTCCAGGGGCCGTATCCAACCTACTTTGATCCCAAAGGGGCCGGATCAGAAAACTCATGGCATATATACCCCAAAAAATAGAAATAAGTTCAAATATTTGTGCAGAAAAATGCAAATCTATTACAGAAATCTTTTTTAATTGATGAACTCTTTCTTTTACAAAATATTATGAACAACCTGAAACTTTAAGATAAATTCAATTTCAACACAAAGTTTTAACATTAACTTGCAAAATAGGAATAATTCAATTTTTCTTGGCAAATCCTGCACTCGGCGTCCATTTTTCTCATTTTTGACATTTTGCCGATGAGGGTGTCAAGGTCAACAGTCAAAACGATCGTCCTTTAAGAGCGTTTGGAAAGAGACAAGTCTTCATTTGTGCTGCTCTGGTGGGAGGGGCCACGTACAGAGACACTGGAGACGCTGCTGTGATAAACACCACAGAAAATTACCAATATTTTAACAGAAAATATAATTTAAATAGTTTAGTAGAAAATCAGCCTAGGGCCAGGTTAAATATCTTGGAGGGCTGGATCTGTGTATCTATGTCTATGTATGTGTGACACCCCTAGTCAAAATATTTGTTCTATATGTACCGTATTTTCCGGGCTATTAAATGCACTCTTAAGCCTCTAACCCCATCAAAAAAACAACTGCGCGCCCCTTAATCCAGAGCGCCCTATACACGAATCCACTCAGGTGTCCCAGCACGACTTCAGTAAACTACAAAGCCGCACCACCCGCAGAACACACAAACACACACGGAGCAGACAGCAAAACACACCCACAGACACACTCATCACTCCACGCCGACGAGGAACGGAACGGAGGAAAGAACTGAAAAAGCGAGTGCAATGTGCCGCTTCTAGACACGACTGAACAACTGAGTCACTGCGAAAACGCCGACAATCCGTTGGTCCCAGACAGCACCCTCCCTACACGCCACAACTGAACAAAGCCCAGAGTCACCGTGAACGCCACAAACAAACAAAACCACTGACCCATCACACTGTTGTGTTTCGTTTTAATAGACCATTTAATGACAGTGCGTCTTATAATCCAGAGCGCCTAATAGCCCATAAAATACGGTAGGTGTAACTTCAGTTTTTTTCCAGAAGCTTTTTCAGGCCTAGAAAAAGTTTTTTAGCATCATGTGTTTGTGTTTGATCTTCACTCAGCAAAGTGTCTGAACCTATGATGCAATAACCAGTACCCAAAACACATAAACTATGGTGTACCTATGGAGGACAAATGTTGACAAGACAAGCTATAAGAGTAATCCACACACAAAAAGTATCCAGGGAGGATGAGTGCTCCGAAGTAGAAGACCAGCTATTAAGTACTTTTTTAGACTCAAGACCAAAAAGAGACAAGCGGACTCGGAGGCGCCTAGACGCAAGACCAAGGAGCAGAAGAAAACACAAGTCAGTACAGGTATAATAGTTTTAGAGCTACGCATAATGTTTGTGTTAAATCATTGTAATATGATTAGTAATGATTATGTTAACTGAACAAAGAAAAATAAGACAACTAACTAGACAGGAGCAGAACGAGAATGAACGATAAATGTATCTGGCATCCCCATCTGCCCAAGTGTCTGTGCTGTCTAAAGGACTAACTTTTACACCTACAAATTAAACATAAGAATTTCAGACAAAGGTAAACTTGTTCAAATGTTGTCGCCATCTCCAGTTGAAGCTCTGGTACTGCTGTAACCCAGCCAGAACAAAAGAACAAATATAATCCAGAGCTCCTAATAGCCCGGAAAATGTAAGACGCACTGTCATTGAATGGTCTATTTTCGAACTTTTTTCACAAATAAACCGCACCGGACTTTAAACGAAACACAACAGTTGGATGGGTCAGTGGGACTTTGTTTGTGGCGTTCACAGTGACTCTGGGCTTTGTTCAGTTGTGGCGTGTGGGGAGGGTGCTGTCCGGGACCGCTGGATTGTCTTCGTGTTCGCAGTGACTCAGTTGTTTATATTATAGAAGGAAAAGCTGTTGAATGTGCAGGGACGGACTCTCATTAACACCATAATAACTTCTTTAGTTTTTAGAGATTGGACAATGTTGGGAAGGTTACTTTTTAAAATGTATTGGATTACTTGATATTGTCATGCTTTTTAAAACTACATGAATGTACCAACCACATCCTGAAAATCCATGTCTGTTCTCTTCAAATTGGCTGAGCCCAAGTCTCCATGAACAGACTTTTGGTTGCTGTAGAGAAGCAAAGATGAGGATCTGAACATAAGATGTTTTGTCTGTTAAAAGAAAATAAAAAGTCCATTCTTTACTTAACCAGATTAAAAATATTATTGATAGAGACATGATTTTTATATGAGATCACTGCTGCCTTAAATTATGTCCACCCTGCTGATAGGTCAGACTGTAGACCTAGTTTAGTCTTGGTTTAGACCTGGTTTTAGTCCTAGTTTAGTGCTGGTTTAGACCTGGTTTAGTCCTGGTATAGACATGTTTTTTCTCCTGGTTTAGTTCTGGTTTTAGTCCTGGTTTTAGTTCTGGTTTAGCCCAAAACTGGAAAATACCGCCGTGTAATCCATTTATTTCAACAAAGTAACTGTAATCCAATTACCACTCACTGAAACAGTAACTGTAACTGAATACAGTTACTCATAATTTGTACTCTGATTACGTAACGCCGGTACATGTAATCTGTTACCCCCCAAACACTGGCACCAAAAGGACAATTTTGAACAAGCTCTACACATCCAAGTTGCAATTCTGCCCCCTAAAGTTTTGCACATTTCAAATTCAAACACAATTTTGATACTAAGCAAAAGGCTTAGTTTTAGTTTTAAGATTTAGAAACAATGATCATTTTAAAAGTCTAACAGGAGCTTCTGACGTACATCACACAGTAAAACATCAGTGTGGCCCATAAGTGCTTAATATTTAAACTTATGAACTTTTGAAATGTCAACATAGTCTGATTCAAATTTAGTATCAGTTAGTATCTGAGTATCAACATTTTTTGACGACCCTCAAGAGACAGAACCAGAGTTTGTGGCATGCGTTGTGGAGGAGGCTGTCAAAACCGCATGCTCCTCACTCCTCTTCATGGAACTGTGTGTAGGCTGCACTCCAACAGTTTTAACAAATGTTCTACCATCACAGCTGAACCTGTGTTGTGCCTTAACCTGCAGATATTAGCCACATACAAGTTTGTCTCATTCTTAGTATATGGACAGACCAGGCCTCATGTGAAAGTTTGGCTGTAGATGCTGGGGTTTAGATAGAGACCATTCAGATCAGAGCGAGGCATTTTTAGGCTTAAACCAACTGGATTTCAGCTTTGCATTTATTCAACAAAAACATTTATTTTTGCAGCGAGCGACTTATCCTCCTGACATATACTCTAGCTGATGGGGAGTTTGAAACCTCACGAATAAATGAACCACTTTTAATCTTCTCCTCAGACTGACACCGTTTCAAAGCACTGTCTGTTATAGAGAACAGCGTTATCTGTTGGCTGTCTGTCAGAACTGCGTGTGATAGAAATACTCTGGCAGAACCGAATCAAAGCTTCTTTTGCAAAGGTCACATAATCTGTAGCAGAGCTCTCCAACACTCGCTCAAAACTTTACACTTCAAAAGTTCAATCGGTCAGCGTGAGAATTAACGATACATTTTCGATTAATCTTTAAAGTTTTTTATATTAAAAGTATCATCATTATTATTACTATTACTAATCTGCATAAATAAACTCAACTTTACAACATATAAACCAGAACCACTCTAGAGCCACATCAGCCTGTTTCACATTATACTGTGTTTAACGCAGCTTTGACACATTTGTTGACGTTTTACCGAAACGAAACTTAAAACCGCATGGCGAATTTGCGTAAACTATAAGCGATTAAAAACGGCTCTTTCCTTGTGCGATGATGCGGTTCAGATTCTGTCGGACTAAAGGACACGACTCAGTGGAATATGAGTGTTCTCTCTGTGACAGAGGGATGATGATGGTGATGGTGAGTCTGTTCTGTGTGTGTGTCGCGTTGAAGATGGTTAATGTTTTCTGAAATTAGACATGTGCAGGTTTAGTGCAGATCTTTATGTTACAGTAACCGGGATACCGCGTAAACATGCACCATGACGAAATCGGGATACTCAAAAAACCCGATCATACCCGGGACACTGATGTGCATGTAAACGCACTCATTGAGCGATACAGTGATCTCCATGGAGGTGTGCCAGAGCTGAGATGTGGGGCAGTGAGGCACAACTCCAGTATTTGCACTGTCAGACGCAACCTCCTCCAGACATCTCGTTACACTACACTACGCACAGTAACCTACACACGATTATTAATGAACGTAATCGACGAAATTCAATCGATTCATCAATTACAATTAGTCGACTAATCATCCTCCTCCCTACCTATAACCGTGACCTTTTGAGCCATAGCACCATCACAATATTATAATAAGATTCCACTCATCCCCTTCCTCCTTTTCTGTCCCTCCCGATCTTCTTTCCCTCTCCTCCTCCTCCTCCTCCTCTTCCTCTCTGTCTGGTGTGCAGGTCATGTGGCGTAGCTGCTGGGCCCTGGTGCTCCTGGTGGCCTGTGCTCCGGCTGACCCATCCAGCAGCTCGGACTGTGGCCCCACGACGATGCCTTCGCTGTCCAGGTGAGCGACCAACACAAGGCCGAGCTGAGCCACCGACAGCACCTGGAGGCTCTTTTCAACAGGTCTGCTCCCAATACTCTCAGGCTTTTACTATGAGATTGGACCCGAGGTTAATTTGTACATATAAAAACTCGGGCCTTGCGGTCGAAAAGCTACTGATACTTTGCACTGACATCATGCTGGGCGTGTTCTACATGTTTGTACAATTGTATGGTGGAATGTTCAGCAGTTACCATGATGACACAGTGTACACATTAGGAAACACTGCCAAAAAAGGTTTAAAATCCAACTCTGAAAAGTCAAGAAAACATACAAAATGAATTTAAACAACACATTTTAGGAGCTTGTGATGGTTCTGTTTAGGTGTTTGATTTTCAAGACAAAAGATGACAGTGACTAATGTTATTTGAGAAGGACTTGTTTAACAGTAAACATGATCTCGCCTGTTGTAGTTCCAGCAAAGTCAGTTCTTTCTGGTCAGATTGTGTTGAAAAATGGATCAGATTAGAGTCTATACTGCAGAGTTTCATCAGTGCGCCTTTGTCCGTGTGCTCACTGTGCTCAAATGTCGCAGGTACGGGGAGAATGGCTCCATCTCTCTGGCCGGACTCAGGCGTCTGCTGCAGAATCTCGGTCTGGACCGGATCCGAAACGTAACAGTTCAGCACCACGAGAAACCGGGCCGCCATCACCACGGCAACCACAGACACCATCACCACCATCACCACCACGATCACCACAGTCACAATCACACGGACCACAAACAGGACAAGAACCAGCAGCCGGACAGCCACGGCCACAACGGTCACGAGCATGGCGACCACAGCCATGACGAACATGATCATAATGACAGTCACCATGACGACCACAACCATGACCATGACGCCCACAACCATGACGACCACAGCCATGACCATGACGACCACAACCATGACCATGACGACCACAGCCATGACGACCCACAGCCATGACCATGACGACCACAGCCATGACCATGACGACCACAGCCATGACGACCATGACCACAGCCTTGACGACCACAACCATGACCATGTTGACCACAGCCGTGACGACCACGACCATAACGACCACAAACATGACCATAACCATGAGCACAATAATGAAGCTCAGGACCAAAGTTCCGATAAGCCGAGTCAGAAGTTGCTCGATGAGGCAGGGACAAAAATGGGGAAAGACGAGATTGAGAAGAACAAGGTCCCCGAAAGCACCACAGCTTCTGGCGTCCGCAGAGTGAAACGAGAGGAGCCCACCAGCGCACGCAGCCAGAGCAACCCCCTCCAGCCACACGAGGGCGGCAGCGAGCAGGAGGACCCCGTGCTGGACCGCTCACAGGTAGGCCAGGGTTTATTCCAGGGTTTACGCCAGGGTTTAAGTCAGGGTTTATGCCAAGGGTTACACCATGGTTTACGCCAGAGTTTAGGTCACTGCTTCTTTCTTTTACCCCATTTTACACCAAAGCAATAAGAGCACACAAGCTCAGAAGTGCAGCATACGTGCCGGAATCGCTTTTATTATTAATCAGTCGAACACTCTACGCCAGCGATGACATACGTGCCTCCAACTGGCTTTTAAATTACGCTACACGATGCTCAGATTAGGTTGGAGTTCTCAATTTTCAGCGTCAACAGAGTGACTCCAGATTTTTAAGCAGGGGGAAGACAAGAAATAAGTTTGTGGTGTCACAATAAACTTCTGTTGATCTTTCAAAATAACTTCAAGAGTTCAGGGAATGACTCATGCTAGAGTACGAAAAGTTTATTGTCGTGTGGGGATAAATATAAAATACTTACCGTATTTTCCGCATTATAGGTCACTCTGGATTATAAGGCGCACTGTCATAGAATGGTCTATTTTCAAACCTTTTTCACAAATAAACCGCACTGGACTTTAAACAAAACACAACAGTGTGATGGGTGAGTGGTTTTGTTTGTTTGTTCGTTCACGGTGACTCTGGGCTTTGTTCAGTTGTGGCGTGTAGGGAGGGTGCTGTCTGGGACCGCTGGATTGTCGGCGTGTTCGCAGTGACTCAGTTGTTCAGTTCGTGTCTAGAAGTGGCACATTGCACTGGCTTTTTTCGGTTCGTTCCTCCGTTCCGTTCCTCATCGGTGTGGAATGATGAGTGTGGCTGCGGGTGTTTTTTGCTGCTCCGTGTGTGTTTGTGTGTTCTGCGGGTGGTGCGGCTTTGTAGTTTACTGAAGTTGTACTGGGACACCCGAGTGGATTCGTGTATAGGGCGCTCTGGATTGTGGGGCGTGCAAGTCATTTTTTGATGGGGTTGGAGGCTTAAGAGCGCGCCCAATAGCCCGGAATATACAGTACTATAAAAAAATCTCAAGCAGCAACTTTACAAGGACGATTTAACAAAGGGAAAAGTGCACGTGCATTGTACTTCTGGTCAACGTTTGTTTAGTCAACAATGAATAAATGAATACATAGCAATATAAAAGTTTGGTGTTTCAACATGAGAATATAAACAGGCTGGTGCAGAGGGAGCAACTCTGATGGAAAGTAACACATTTAAAGCTACGTGCGTTTGCAGCTTTATCTACATGACGTGTTGCTGTAGCTCCAGGTCTGGATTCTGGGTTACAGACCTGTGAAATATTTGACCACCTACTGAGTCCCCCTGTTCACATTGTTTAATAAGCAAATACACACCACTGACAGTGAGATCTTCATTTTTGGCATTAGTATAAAGCTTCACAAGTGTAAGTTTATTTGTTTTTGGTTGAAACTATAATCTTAGACTCTGTATTTGTTTTGCTTTTCCAAGTATCTCCCTTTGTGTTTCTTGGGTGCCATACTACTTTGCTTTCTCATTGTAGTCTTTCCTGAGAGAGTCTGTTCTTTATAATAACAGGCAAAGGGCGGGGCTTTGTCTGATTCAGCTTGAAACTGTTAAAATACTGTCTTCCTCGGATCCATAGTTTGCATTGATTCATGAGTTGCGAGTTGTTGTACAGTAGTCCTTTATGATTCACTGTATAAGCGACGTTTGTTGGAGAATGTGTGTCTCTGTCCCTTTATTTGTTCCCCCCGTGTGCAGAATTTGAAGTAGTCCTTTATAAATCGAAGGGCTAAACCATTTTAGAAAAAAAAAAATAGTTGAATAGAATTTTCTGATAAGCGTTGCGATAGAGATTAGATGCGTGAGTCATGTTTTAATGTTCAAAGTTCATGTCCAAAAGAAATATGAACTGACAAACTAATACAAGAATCACATTTAAGAAGAGATCTAAACTAGAGGGTTTGCAGTTTTTATGCAGAATAAGGCAGGAGATTGTGTTTGTGGATAAAATTATGGTGATTCAAAAATTGCAGCCTTTGATTTGCTAACTGTGTCCATTCATCTTGATTTATTGATTTAGATTATGGTCAATCTTGCCCCTGGACATGTGTTTAAGGGTCTGTCCACACGACAAAGTTTTTTGGTCAAAAGTTTGGTGAAGTTTTTATTCGTTTTTTTGCCTTTCGTCCACACGGAGCCGGCGTCTTGGGTGGTGGCGAAAATTGTGTTTTTTGAGAAAGGGTGGAGAAATCTGAGAACGCCGGCGTTGTGTTGTCGTGTGGAAAAGCAAACCGCAGCTTTTGGAAAACGATGACGTCGCGAACCCGTCATCACCAGGGTCCTCTGAAGGCAAGGCAAGGCTGTAGCCCTCGAACTAGCCTCTGCAGACCACAAGACTGTTGCTGAAATGTGACAGGTGTAGCCTACGGAATCACTCCTGTCGCCCAACAACTGAGACACGCTGTTAGTGCTAATGCTAACAACACACACCGCAGATTACGCGCACGGATCAATAACAAAGATTACACACGAGTAATTAAACTGTTGGATTTTGAGACCAAGTTATTCTAATAATTCTCATCCAAATCTTATGGCTAAAAACGAAAACTTATGTTTACCTTTTGCAAAAACAAAACTGCTATATTTCTGGGATACATCTAAAATAGACTTAATTAGCTTAAAGTTTAAAAAACGATAAGATCTGCATTATTAAATATTATTATCATTGTTAACAGTACCACATACAGGTGTGGCATGTGTATTACATCGTTTTCACTCAGTGCTCCGTTGTCATCTGGACGTAAATATTTATTGATCCGACACGTGTGCACCTTTTTGACAAAAACATTTGGACAGGGGTATGTTTCTGTGTATAGAGATAGAGTTGTGCTGATGTCGGCTTTAGTGTGAAACGTTCACCAATACATGATAATGTATCTCTGTACATGTGTGTTTTTCCCACAGTGTCTGAACGCCTCCACCCTCCTGTCGTCTCACGGGTTGAGCGCAGAGGGAGGGCTGACGCTGGGGGACTTCAGTCTGCTGTGTCCCTCTCTGCTGGACCAGCTGGACCGGGGGGCGTGCATCCGCCACGGCACCGGATCCAGGCATCACCATGGAAACCACAACCACACGGAGCACAGCGACGCCCCTGCTATAGAGAGCAGGAACGTCGTCACAGGTACACCTGCTCAACGTGAATGTCCCCGCCCCAAGAGTTACATAGAGGGTTTCCACGGTCATGGAAATCCTGGAAAAAGTCAAAAGTCCAGACCTGGAAAAGTCATGAAATTTTAGTACTGTATTTTTCAGACTATAAATTGCACCAGCCCAAAAATGTGTAATGAAGAAGAAAAAAACAAGTCAGACTTTTTGGAGACCAGGAACTGACATTTCATCTTGAAAGTCAAGTTCTAGTAATAACAATAGAAGAGAGAACAACAGACTGTTAACGTCACATATGAACAGTTCTTCAGATAAACTATAACATAAACAACAGAACAGAACAAGTTTAACAAACTCTCCATCTCACTCCAAATCACTAAATCCGTTCAATTCTTCATCCTCGGTGTCACTTCTGAGCAACTCGTCGACCTCCGGAGGTAAACAGAGCGCTGCTTCCTCTTCTGTGTCGCTGTCGTCAGACTCAGCATCAGTTCCAGTTACAATTATTCCGGCCTTTCTGAATCCCGACAGGATGGTTTCGGTTGTCTTTATGTTTGTTTAAATTTAAATAGTCAGTGATACAGAAGTAATGGTGCGATCGACAGATGTGATCCCAGACAACAGTGGGTCTTTCTCTTTCTTCTGCAGCCAACATGTGCAGTAGAGCGAAGTGATAGTGGTACAGGAGCACACAAGCCTAGAGCCTCTCGCAACTGTCAGTGTGAAAATTTTAACATATAAGTTGGAGGAAACACCCAAACCATGACAAAAAGTGCAACTTATAGTCTGAAACATACATTATGTCTTTCACACAGCTACAGTGTTCTGTTAAGTTATCATTAGGCTATTATGATAATTTCCAAACGTATGCGCCTTTTTTGATGACAATAAACGCACTGACAGGATTCTGAATGTTAAAAAACTATAATACCAAACCATAAGGTGAGTGGAAAGGGTTAACATTTCATATTTAGCCCTAAAAGTCTGATCAATTCTACACATGCAGGTGCCGTAAAGTCATGGAAAATTCACTTAAGGTCATGAAAAAGTCATGGAAAAAAAATAGTGGGGAAAAAAAAGAATGTACAGATCTAGCTTTTTCAGTTCCGATACTGATTTCGATACTATGGCTTTATCTATCTGACGATTCTTGATATCAGCCAACGCCAGAGCAAAGACTGAAAACAGGATTTATTTCCTGTAAGTCAAAAAATAAAAGACAAAACATAACAGATCCACATGTGTTATGTCAGTGTTGTTTAGCTTTCAAGTAACTACAGAGCAACCTTGTAGAAATTAAGAGACTTTCTGGGCATTTTTAAAATTTATGTCCAACCGGGATATCGACTGAACCGATATTTAGAAGCCGATATGCGATCCAGCAATTTTTTTTCAGAATTGGTCCAAAGATCTGATGTCAGTTTCAGATCTCTATAAAAAGTATTATGATAATTCAAGAAACTGTTGGGTTTTTTTTTGTTTCCAATGTGCAATTAGACGAAATCTGCTTCTATCGACCTTTTTCAGAGTGACTAAGATTGAATTTGAAGTTAATATTTCTCTGTACCGTGTGTGCAGCGTGGGCGGGGGGCTTCACCTCCATCACCATCATCAGCCTCCTGTCTCTGCTGGGAGTGGTCCTCATCCCGCTCATGAACAAGGTCTTCTTCAACTTCCTGCTCAGCTTCCTGGTGGCCCTGGCTGTGGGCACGCTGAGTGGAGACGCCTTCCTGCACCTCATCCCTCATGTGAGCAACCGTCTTATATCACACAAAATACACTCTTGTGAGCTTTAAGCCGTGTTATAATGTGGGTACCTCCTCAAAAACAAGCCTGGAGTTGTGTTTTGTTTCATTCACACACGGTTTGAGTAATCCTGATTTATTCCACCTTGTGAGTTTTCAAGTCAACAGCTGCTTTTACCTTTTAGTTTAAGAACTCCTAATTTGCCTAAATCTGCAAGGAAACAAAACACATTATAACATGGATTAAAAAATAGTCTAATATGGGCCTTTTAAATCCCGCTGTCACTCACTCAGAGCCTTACAGAGGCCGACAAAACATAGAAGTGGGTTGAAAAACAAATAAACAAATCAAATAAATTAACTCATAATGTAGTGATTCACTGTTACTCAAACGTTTCCTCTTCAAAAACAAATCCAGAATGTGCTCCTCTGTGTTTTTAAAGTTTAATTTTAAAGTTCACCTTCTGATGATTAGTATTCTGCCTTCCCTCCGATGCTTCACGAAGACTCAATTAGAGATTTATAATTTCATATTCAGAGTTGAACAGAATTCAGGTCTCAGCACACAGACAAACTATGAGCTTTTCTCTGTTCTCGTGTGCTGCTTTATTTAACTAAAACGTTTCTTCTGTTTAGTCCTTAGTGGGACATCACCACTCAGACGAATTTCACCATGGAGACCACGGGGACCACGGGGACCACATGGACCACGGGGACGACAGCATGGACGGGGTTTGGAAGGGCCTGACCGCTCTGGGAGGAGTCTACTTTATGTTCCTCATCGAACACTTCCTCACACTTGGCAAGATGTACAAGGACAAGAAGAACAAGGTCATGACGACACATTAAATCACATTAAGCCACATTAAACCCGACTAAAAGTGAGTTTATTGTTTGTGAACAGACTCAGAAAAAGGCCGAGCTTCAGGACAAAGAGGAGCAGGCCGTGCTGAAGGAGGACCTGCTCAAGAACCATGAAGGTGAGCTCTCCTCTCTGAAGACACCTGCAGTATTCTGATCACTTAGGTGGTTTTCACACGGTGCTCTGCGCTGTGGAATAGAAAACATTACATGCCAACGTACTATTCAGTTTGTTCACCATGTCCAATCTGCACTGAGACATTTAGAAGTTTCTCTGTACAGAAGGAAACATCCCACTCTAATACATGTTGAATCTAGTTCTCCTGAGGCAGACAGACTCCACCTTCAGTCCAGTCTTTGCTAGATCAGTGTGAACAGGTCCTATGACGTTACTGGAATGCTACTTGAGTGTCAATGCAATTTCACCCAGGTGTTCTTCTGGATGATAAAAGCCCTATGACAGCAGTGTCCAAACTTTTTTCATCAAGGGCCACATATCTAAACATAGATGAAGCAGAGGGCTGATCGAAGGCCATAAACTGTTGCTCAATACAGTGAAAAATTGAAATATGTGCATGTTTATCACGTTAGAATGAGCCGTCAGTCTTTATTCATGCTAAGATCCTTAAAACCACACACTAAATACTAAAATATTAGTTTTATCAAGGTAGATTTTTGAAAATCTTGCAGTAAAAAGTTAATTTTTAATTGATGCAAGGTAATTTGGGCCAATTCACCTGGAAGCCTGTGGGCCAAGAAAAAATTGTCTGAGGGCCCCATTTGGTCTAGGGGCCATAATTTGGACATGCCTGCCCTATGATGTGTCAGGGCCATGGTGCTCGCAGTTGGAATTATAAATATGGAACTCGACTGGAGCTGAACGCTGTTGGTGACGTCATACTCCCTCAGTCCACTTGTTTATACAGTCTGTGGTCTGTGCCTGATGTGTCTGCGCAGAGGTGGAGGCGGCGGTCCCTGCTGGCGTGGCGGAGGAGGAGCAGGTGATGCTCACTCCCTCGGTGCAGGTCCTCTCGGCGCAGGGCTACACCGAGCAGGACTGTGAGAACAAGTGCCACTCCCACTTCCACGACACGGTGGGACAGGCCGACCACAAACATCACCATCACCACGACTACCACCACATCCTGCACCACCACCACTCCCAGAACCACCACCCCCACTCCCACTCACACTCCCACGGGATGAGCCGTCTGCAGGAGGGCGGCGGCATCGCCTCGCTCGCCTGGATGGTGGTGATGGGGGACGGCCTGCACAACTTCAGCGATGGCCTGGCTATTGGTAAGACAAATCTGACTTTTGGTTCTCTGTGGATATGTGGACAGAATAATTTGTCACATTACGTCAGGGCAGCCGTGGGGTCTTAAAAAGTCTTAAAAAGGTCTTAAATTTCATGTTCCTAAATTAAGGGCTCAAAAAATCTTAAATTATGTTGTCCAAGTCTTATTTTTTTCACAAACATCTTAAATTTCATTACCCTATTTTTTTGTTTACTCAACCGGGCTGCAGTGCCATGTTAAACAGAGGGAGGAAAACAAACAACAACAAAAAAATGAAATCACTGTAACATGAATGAACGTCAAATTTGGAGTATGTGCAAACAATACCAATCCTTACTTTACCTTGTCAGAATGTTTATAAATGATTTTTTTGGCCATTTTACAAGCAATGCATACTACTATAAATGAGTTCTGAATGAGATTTTATAATTTTTAAAGTATTTATTTGTTATTTAAAGCAGCGATTAATGGTCATTATTGGATCTGGTGTTTTTCGCCCGCGTAATGGGTGCAGTGTTGGTCTTAATTTTCATCTAAGTGGTCTTAAAAAGGTCGTAAAAAAGTCTTAAATTTGGGGCAGTCAAACCTGGAGATACCCTGTACATGCACATTGTATGATTAAATAACGCACATAACCCAATGATGTGCTTGTTGATGAGAATGTGAGGTTGCCGGTCTGATTCTCTCTGTGTTTCTGCGCAGGAGCTGCATTCACACAGGGCCTGTCCAGTGGCCTGAGCACCAGTGTAGCTGTGTTCTGCCATGAGCTGCCACATGAACTCGGTAAGAACCACCAGCAGCAAAACTGACTACTCACCTTCTTCACTTGTTTTTTACTGAAATAAAAGTACATGAAAACTGAAAGTAAAATGTTGCTTGTCGTGTCTCGCCTTGATAGAAAGTTTGGCTTGACTGACTTGATTATTATGTCCTGCACTTCCCAGGAGACTTTGCGGTGCTGCTGAAGGCGGGGATGACGGTGAAGCAGGCCATCTGGTACAACGTGCTGTCGGCCATGATGGCGTACCTGGGCATGGCCACGGGGATTCTGATTGGACACTACGCGGAGAACGTGTCCATGTGGATCTTTGCCCTCACCGCTGGGTTATTCATGTATGTTGCCCTGGTGGACATGGTGAGTGACAGCATCGTTACAGTGTTGTTGACAGGGGTCATATGGTGTTACAGTGTTGTTGATTGAAGTCATGTGGTGTTACAGTGTTGTTGATTGGAGTCATGTGGTGTTACAGTGTTGTTGATTGGAGTCATGTGGTGTTACAGTGTTGTTGATTGGAGTCATGTGGTGTTACAGTGTTGTTGATTGGAGTCATGTGGTGTTACAGTGTTGTGGACAGGGGTCATGTGGTGTTACAGTGTTGTTGATTGGAGTCATGTGGTGTTACAGTGTTGTGGACAGGGGTCATGTGTGTTACAGTGTGTCATGTTGTCATGTTGATTGAGTCATGTTACAGTGTTATTGGTCATGTGGTGTTACAGTGTTGTTGATTGGAGTCATGTGGTGTTACAGTGTTGTTGACAGGGGTCATGTGGTGTTACAGTGTTGTTGACAGGGGTCATGTGGTGTTACAGTGTTGTTGATTGGAGTCATGTGGTGTTACAGTGTTGTTGATTGGAGTCATGTGGTGTTACAGTGTTGTGGACAGGAGTCATGTGGTGTTACAGTGTCATTGACAGTCTGTATGTCTCAGTGACACCACATAACTAGGGATGGGCCAATGTGATATGACAACAACATGGTAAGCGACCGTCTATCCTCCATGACAGATGTTCTGAAAGACTAGTTTCATAAGAAGTCATCCCATTCAGGTTGTGTTAGGAAACCTTTGCCTGTGCCGGACTGAAAGAGAGCTGTGAGGTGAAGTGTCAGCCTGGTACTTGTGTGTACTTACCTGTCCTTAACAAGCTCCTGTCTGCTCCACCTGCTCCATTGTCACGAGCATCTGCTCAGGAGCTCACTCCGACCTCTGCTGCTGCCAGTGTCAGCACACTGCCCTCTGCTGGCTCACACTGTGCTGTCTGATGCCATGCTAATTTTCAAAGAGCCTTTGTTTTTCCTCCTCTCTGATATTATACCACTGTAATATTATGGGAGAACTGTTGGCATTCAGTAATTGTATCAGCTAATGGAGGAAATTGTATTTGTTTTGTCACATTGATTGTTTTATAAGGGCCAATAGTGACTGCAGCTTGTGGGT